>NC_135597.1:7741425-8042706 GCF_965152235.1 Eretmochelys imbricata
AATGTCCCCATCCAGCAAATATTCATGCACGGTGTATTATATGAGTGACACCACTGAAGTCAATCTACTTATGTAAGTAAAGTTAAGCACCTGTGTAAGCTTTCACAGGACTAGCCCTTTAATAATACTCAAAAGCTCTACTAAGAATGTATTAAGGAAGCCCACTGAAATTCTTTAGATCTGGTCCACAAATAAAACCAAATTAATTAAATCAGGAAAATCAATAAAATAGCTGTTTGTTTCCTATTTTTGCCTAGAAGTCAGACTCTGCTTTACACAGTTATGATGGTCTCGCATTTCTAGGATTGACAGCTGTCTTCTCTAACCTCATAAAAAAAAACCCTGTCACATTCATTACCTTTGTTGATGTAAAGCTTACCAAGTGGAATTAAAATGAGCGTGTTTGGAGTGTGAGAGCACAACCAATATTTTGGGATGACTCGCATGTTTAAACTTTTGACACCAAGGCAGATAAAACAGGTGTTCGCACAAATTAAAAGAAAAAGAACTAGGTGGAGCTAGAAGATGAGAATTCCCATCCAACTGCTCTTTGCACCCTACCCACTGCACCGCTCTTAAGAAAATCATTGCCCACATTCATTTTCTATCTTTTCCATGCAGATTTTGGTTAGGTACTTATTCCCTTGTCCTTGAACTCACCTAAATTTCAGGCTCTATTAGAAATTGGGAACGAAGATAGTTTCCTAGATACACAGTTCTGAGCAAACCTGGACTAAGATCCTGCTCTCACTGAAATAAACAAGATTTTGCCATTGCAGTGGGAGCACCTTTATTACTTTGGATCAGAGTCAGGCTGGCATCATGATTTTGACACAGAACTAGAGAAACCTAGGGGCCGTGACTGAGTCTCTTGATGAGGTTTTAGGTTTGACCCTCAAGGTCGAAGTGAAACTCTGAGGATATAAACCCATGTGGGCAAGAGACCAGAGGGAGTTCAAATAAGCTCTGTGAAACAAAACCGGAGAATTTCATTTGGCTCCAATTTTCAGGCTTGGCGTAGAGCAAGGTAGAAAACCCAGAAGGAGTCTATCCCAACTCATTTTCTTCTCCAATAAGCTGCTGATTTTAGTACACAGTTCAAAAGCAATGGAGAGGCATGTGTGAGAGGCATGCCAGGCGGATGGGCTCAAGGCATTCCATTGGTAACCACGTGAATGACTAAGGCTGATTTCAGTCTCCTTGTTCCATGTTCAGCTAGAAATTTAAATTCATTCAGGCTCCATATCATCACCACCTTGGGATCAGAGTCAAACTGGGAGCAAGACTGATGGCTAAAGATTGACCTCAGCCAGAAAATCTGGATCCAGATCCAAACTCTTCCATGGTTTAGGGCATGGTCCGAACCCAGGGGTTCGGTTTCACCTACTGTAGAGACGGGGTACGTGGCAAAACACTGAAACTAGATCTAAAGTTCAGGTGTTCTTGGATCCAGAGTTTGGCTTTGGGGCAGCCTCAAAGCAATATTATTTTTATTTATTTATTTTTATTGCAGTAGCGTCGAGCAGCCCCGGTCACTGACCAGGGCCGCCCCATTGTTCTAAGCACTGTACAAACGCAGAACAAAAAGACAGGCCCGAACAGTTTCGTTTCACTACATTCCAAAATCATTCTCTCTCCATCAGTCTCCGTACTGTACTCGCTGGCTCCCATTTACGAGCCATAAGATGATTTTTGTTCCTGTTTCAGATTTTTTCCTCGCATCTTGGCAGGCAACATCTGGGATCAAAATAACAATCTATGCTCCTTTGCTGAGGAGGGTTGCCATTAAAAAGGCAAGGTTCATTCGCTGACAGCTAACAGAGTGTCGTATCCAAGATATCATCAGCATTCCCTAAACTTAGACGAGGCAATAACTATGGAGTATCTGAACCCATTGAATAGTAATTAGAATTGGTCTAGTTACTATTTATAAATAACTATTTTTCCCCACTAAAAATTCAACAAAAATGAACAGGTTTTTTTGTTTTGGTCTTTACATTTTTCTCTGACATTTTTGAGCTTTGCAAATTGAAAAACTTTTGTTGTGGTTGTTTTCAGCAATCAGAGTGTTCAGTTTTCAGGTTTTCAATGGAAATCTGAAACATTTTGAGAACGATCCTTTTGGGGAACATTTCTATTTCTGAACATTTTCTGTCCAAAAAACATTCTGATGAAAAATTTTCAACCAGCCCCAGCAATAACATTCAGTGCATGAAGAATCTTTCATGATGATGGCCGTTGTATACGGAAATATTTAGTGCTCATGTGGCAATCATTTTGGGCAACTAGCAGTTCCCATTCTTTTCAACCTGCCCCTTCATCTTTAAAGTGCTTTACAAACACTGAGTGTCCACTCCTACAGCCCTTACTCACACAAGTAGCCCCCCTCAACATCAGTAGAATTTTTCATGTGAGTAAGAACTGTAGGATTGAACCCAGTAACCAATCCTTACAATGTATCTTGTAAGTAGGCATGTTTAATTTTTATTTTATAGATGGGGAAACTGAGGCATAGAACCATTATTGGGACCTGACCGAGGCCACACAGCAACTCAAATGCAGAACTAGGAGTCTAATGCAGGAGTGCAGGTCTTGCAGTCCCATCCTTATTCTTCCAGACATTGTTGTCTTTCCCAACTAGACCATGCTGCCTCTGCAGGAGAGCAGCTTGGCTGAGAATTTTGTTGCTGATACATGAGTACAGAGAATACTGCTTATTCTCCCCGAGCTGTATTGGCTTTCTATGCATTTCTCTTATGCCCATCACTGCAATATCTAGATACCCAAGTTAATGAACTAGGCCTCACATAACTCCCATGAAATATGATCCCCATTTTACAAATGGGAAAACTGAGGCACAGAGCAGTGGCATGATTTGCTCAAAGGGCTATACAGGAAGTCTGTGGCAGTCAGAAACAAAGTCCAGTTCTCATAACTTCAAGTCCTGCATATCAGCCAGACAATGAACCTTCCCCTGCCCAGCTGATCCTCCGTCACTGACGATAGAACAGATGATGAAAGGAGCAGACATAACAGGAATATCAATAATAAATAATAGCACCACTCACTTAGACAGTCCTTTGCATCTGCAGAGCTCAAAGGGCCTGATTCAGCAAAGCACCTGAGCATGCGCTTAAGTACTTTCCTGAATCAGGTCCAAAGAGATTTAAAGAGGTCAGTGAGCTGCATTATCCGCATATAACAGGTAGGAACTCTGAGGCACAGAGACATGGAATGACTTGCTCAGAGTTGCACAGTGTGTCAGTGGCAGAGTCAGGGACAGAACCTAGATTTCCTGAGTTGCAATTCGGTAACCTAGTCACTAGACCACATTGTCTCTCTGTACATGGGATACGGAGGAGACACTTTTAAGGTCACATTTCTACGGTGACCTCTAGAATGTCACTTTTCTAACCACGGAGAGTGCTCTGCAGTGCTTCCAGGCAGCATTAGAAATGGTTATCATTTGTGCGAGGGATAAATTACAGGTGCAATATTTATTTATTAAGTCTAGTTGCTTAAAATATTTGGGGTGAGAGAGGAGAGACGGTGTCTGCCTTTCTCCTCACCAGTGTTTGCAACCTGACACACTTCACCTCCCTCTGTGTTTTTATTAGCTGGTATTCTCAATACATCAGCGACAGCGATGATGAAACCAGTGGCAGATTTCTCTGCAAAGCAGCTGGGCCATTGTCCCATGGGTCTTGTTGCTTTGCCGTGTGAGATCTTAAAGTGACCATGACAATTTTGGCTGCTGTTTTTAAAGAGGCTGAAAGGGAGGGTATGCAAGAGTTAAAAAGCGGGGGAGAGTGGGGAGTAGAAGGGAGGGGTGCTTGTGTACCATGTACACAGCTACTGTGAAAAATTCTGAGGCATCTAAGTATCACAAACATGATCCCTGCTGTGGGTGTGAGTGCTTTGCCCGAGGGTGTCAAATCAAATATCCACCGCTGGTTGGTACAGTACATTGCCCCCTCTTGGGGATTCAGAGGGGGCGGGGGGAGAAGAAAAAAAGGTTTAAATGCAGCAAATGAAGAAAATCTTTAACAATATCTGAAGCGGTTTATCATTTACTGTCACCTTGTTTATTATGAACAATATAGGTGAAAAAGAAATGGGGGGAAAGAAAGGAAAGCAGACAACTTACTTAATGTCAAGTCTCCGAACGCTTACCTGGAAACGTCTCATGTCTCTGGGGTTCCCTGCTGTTTTCAAACAATTCTGATTGCACTTGAGGAAAAATTTCAAGAAGAATCTGCAAAGAGAAAAGACTGTGTCACTTCTATTAACAAGAAACTAACTTCTAGTATTATTTTACCTGCTTTGCATTGATGCAAGTGTGCATCATCCTGATGTACGTGAGGGTATATGAACCAGACTGTCTGAAAAACTTAAAAATAAATCACATTTCTTGCTGAAATTTGTTACTTATAAGAAACATCTAATGTGATTCTAAATGAAATAGGAAATTAAATGTCCTCTTTTGGCTAGATCCTTAGTTGGTGTAAGTCAGCCTAGCTCCACATAGCTACACTGGCGCATACCAGCTAAGAATCTGGCATTCTATTTTTTGAAGTGTCCTTACTTGTGTATTTGACTGCCCTTTCTGTTTAGCCAGTTTCCCTTATTTCTTCTGTTGTCCGCATAGGTCTTTTGTGCAACAACATCGGAGGATATTGCTATTGTAAAAACCACAACAATTGGCAGGGTAACTCTCGGGCAGGTGAAAGACCTGAAACTACTTTAAGCTCATTAAAAAAAAAGCTGACCAGATTTCATGTTGACAGTTAGTTACTAAATTTTTATTAAAGATAAACAGAACTGTTGACCGTCCAAATTACAATCTTACATAATAGTAAGAGAAAGGGTGACAAAAACAGAAATTAAGGGAATATAGCAGACCCAATGCAGAATATAGGTGATGATTTAGAGTAGGTATACATGCTGGTGCTGTCAAAGTTACCAATGATTTTTTTTTTCTGTCAAATACACCGATCCTTCGTACTTTACAATTCTGCATGGTCGTAGTTTGTCATTTATGTAAGTTGCATTTCCAGCACTCTAGGCAGAAACTGCCGAACGTTATGAACCACAGTGCTTGGATTTTGCACAGCCTTGACATGCTATCACTCGAGAGCCGTTCTCAACAGGCCCTTCCATGTGAATAAGCAAATCCATCTTTCTAATGATGGCTGCACTGATAAGACTCATGAATTTCAGGAGTGCAAGGGGTTAACACAACCGTTTGCAAACATTTTCACTTTTCAGATACAAAATACCCCCCAACCATGCTATCACGATCCCAGCGTGACAAATGAGAAATATTTAAAGTGTCCTCCATCGTGAATGTGCACAACTTCCGTGATTCTGTTCTCGGAGCACATTTACATTTGGAGAACAAAACAGGTTGAACTGGGACAAGAAAATCTGTGTAGGCTACGAGAGGGAGGGAGGACGCATGAGTATAGGAGAGAGATTTTAAATAGTTGAAGAATTGGCATGGAATACAGTGAACAATTTATTTATTTATTTCGCTTGCTGAGTGCTTTTCTTAAAAAAAAAAAAAAAAAAAAAGAAAAAGAAATCAGCTTTTGCAGTAAGTTAAAGTCCCAGGTGAGCTAGGCCTATTTCCCTTTCTGTTACTATGACAACGATTTTTTACCGCAGTCCCAAAGTCCCTTCAGAACTCACACATTCATGCCTTGAATTAGAACTTTAAAGGAGAAAGATGTATATTTTCCAGGGTTTACCAACAACAAAATAATAATAATAATAAACCAGAAATCAACTTGGCTTCCTCACCGCACTTTTTATTTACGCCTCTCAAACATCCACTCCCCCCAGCACACAAAATAAATACTTAAGAATCTGATTCCTTTCTATGTGTCTCAAAAAATAACAATGGCAATCCTCCCCACAACCCCCCCCCCCCGAAGAGATTAGAAAGATGGGCCCACAACAAAAATACCCTCCTATGGGGTTCTGCTGCACTAAAGGGTTCCATTATTTTTAAACCAGTCTGAACCTTTTCTGACCCTTTCTCTCATATGTTTCACAAAGGAAAACTATCATTTTAGCCCAATCATTTGCTGCTCGCTTTCCCTTTGCTCACAATTGTATTAATTCTTGGTTCTGTGTATGCTGCAGATAAAGGTAAAAGCACAGTGTCCGTACTGCAGTCTCTTTTCACTTTGGTATTCAAGTTCAGCAGTGGAAGATGGATCAATGCTCCGTTGTCAGAGGGAAACTTCTATGAACAGAGCCCTAGTCACTTGGCTGTACAGAGAACCAAAAATCATACAAAACTTCATGTTTTACGAGCAGAGCTGAGTGAATGCAGCAAAAACATATTCACTAATATTCTTGCAAATAAGTCCTGTTGATTCCTTTTGGTGTGGAATTCACGATCCCTTTTATTTGAATTTTTTGGCGAGAAACATTTTGTTTGCAAATATGTTTACAGAAAGAAAAAACCCTTGTGCATACTAGCACACGGGAATATTTGCAAGTTCAAGCCAGAAACGCTCTCGCTTGCAAACACTCTTTTTGCTGCGTTCAAACCATTACAAATGCTGGCAGATAATCTGCAAAAAGACAACAGGACCTCTCCTGTTTAGGAAGTTTAGGTCATCCAAGCTGGGAAAACAAATAATGTCATGTGACCGAAGCAAGCAACTATCCCGAACAAATATTGGAGACCATTTGCCAACAAACCATAAGCTAACTATTCGTAGAGTAATTGCAAACAAAGTCTTAAGAATCATGACCTGTTTGTGGGTAACAGGCAAATGGAAATAAGGGCTAAATTAATCAGAAAAATTATTTCCAACTTCAATTTTTTTACCTCTTTCTCTTCACGTAGGTCCACACAGACAGAAATTCAACCCAAGTAGAGCCTCTTAGAACCCAGGAAGGGAACCAAACCCAAAATATTTGGAGCCAGATCCTCAGATGGTGTTAATGAGCAAAACTCCATTGAAGTCTGAGCCACCAACTGAAGATCTAGACCATAACTTTCTTTTTTTAATTAAAGAAAACCATTCATTGCTCCTTGTAGGCCTGATCACCCCCTATGAGATGCCAAGAGCCCTCATCTCTCATTGACCTCATTGGAATGGAGACCGCTCAGCACCCCAGCACACTGAGGCTTCGGGGATCTGCCCCAAGATACTCAACAACTAGTGATTTGCAGTGCCCCATCCAAGACATTTTATTAAAGGGGCCTGACTTTCAGGAAATGCTGAGTCCCTGCCTGCTGAAAATCAAACTTTAAAGTGTCTTAAGCTGGCCCCCCAACATCATTAGAGTCACCGCTGAAAATCTTAGCCAGGGTATTTAATATTTTAGCGTTCTAGTATCATTCTGCCATTGCCTACATTGTGGCTTATGACATTTATATTTTCTTCAGAGCCCAGTGGATATACTAATGTGCTTAATGTTTCCCCCCTGGTTTTAGACTTAAACACATGCACAGAGGAATTTTCATCTTTCCTCCAGTTGAATCAGGTCGCTCACTCTCTCCTTTCAGGTATTTTCCAGTCAATTTTAACTGCAACTGGGCACCCGTATAAAGTATTCGGCCTGTCATTATATATATCCATATATATCTTAAATGGTTGCATCTGGGAAAGGCATTAATATTTATTGAGGCATTACCATAAAAATGAAATTTTTTGGTGGAGGAAACAGAGGAGGCAAGGCTTAACATTGAATGAAGTTGATTTAGGGGTAACTGGAGAATTACAGAGGGGCTTTATTAATTTTTTTAAATTAGAACCTTTAGCAACTTTTTGGACTTAACCCACACATGCATCAAGAAAAGAAAAAATTGACCCTGTTTCTTAGCTGGCCTTTGTTCCTCCATAAGAACCATGCTCGCTATGGGTTTAGCAGACTGCTGAGTTTCCAGCCAAAAAGTGAGAGATATGGCTCATTCATACTGTATATCAGCGTTCGAGGTACTGAGGGACAAGCAAGCTAACTTTGAATGACTACCACTAAATATCTGGCAGGGCTATAGAAGACTTGGGTATTTTAATGCATGTGCATCAAAAATAATTAAGAGATGTTTTCGGCCACCATTTTTTAAAATTCTTTTTTGTTCCTCCTCAGATTAGGTTCCTCTGTCCACAACCAGAGAGGGCCTTGGAGGGGTCATGTTGGAATTCCCTGCACATACTACCAAAAATCTGTTTTAGTATCCTGCTGTCACCAATTATTGGTAAAGTACTGTACCACTACGAAGCTCTGTATACAGAAACGGAGAATGGTCTAGTAGATAGGGCACTGGACTAGCACCCAGGAGACCTGGATTTGGTTCTCAGCCTGGCCACCGACTTCTTGTGTGACTTTGGGCAAGTCACTTAATGGCCTGGGCTATATAGGAGGAGATGGTCGGACTAGGTGATCACAGAGGTCCCTTCTAGCTTTAGAATCTATTAATCTACCCAAACCTCCATTTCCTAGCTGTAAACTGGGGCCAGAGACTGCCTCTTAGTGGGTGTACATAGAGCTAAGCACAGATCTCAGCTGGCATATCTAAGCACTAATATAATACTATTAACAATATAACTATTAAAAAAACCCCAGTGAAATCAGCTCTCCTCTACCAAATGCTTATAGTCTAAAGACCCGATCCTTTGAGGTGGTGATATCCCTCAGCTTCCATTAATCTCAGAGCCGAGGGCAGTCAGCACCTCACAGCGCTATGGTTTAATGGCACAAGTACATACAGCAGGGGAAATAATAAAGTGCAACGTACAGACATTACAGCTTGTGGCACTGAGGACCAGGCAGGATTTTAGCAGCCAGAGGAAGCAGAGGGAGGGCACTTAGCAATGATTAATTGGGAGGCCATTCTGACACGTAAGGAAAGGCACGGAGGAAAGGATGCCATTGGGAGAGGGAGAACGAGATGAAGGGACAGAAGACAGAGCAAGAAGTGGAGGCAGAGAAATGACCTTCTCACCTCAGAGAAGTAGATTGGGCAGAATTGTGGAGAGATCTGGAGGGGACCAGAAACCGGACCTGAATGCAGACGCATGTGCAGAGGGTAATGCTGGTGTCAGGACCTGATCCCAAGCTCGTTGCCAAAGACTGACAATGATGCCAACATGATTCTGATCAGGCGGAGAGAGGCCACTTTCTTGGTTTCCCTGGCATTTAAAAAGACTATGCCTGCCCCACTCCCTTTTAAGTTGCAGGGCCCAAATATCCTGCAATTACCTTTTATTTGGGCCCCTGTCCAACAGACACATCATGCAGGGAGAGTTCTTGCCTCTGCCACTCCCTGCAAACCAAACAGCTACAGACAGGGCCTCCTGTCTGGCATTTGCCCAGGTGGGACCCAGTCTAACAGGTCTTTTCCAACACTCACTCTCCTAATCCTGTAGGAGCACGACCTAACATTTCAATGGGAATGCCTCCATGCAACATGGCGGCGGTGGTGGGGTGTGTCTGTGGAAGGCTGTGGCGATGCCTATCCTTTCTTAATCTCTATTCTCCAGGGATTAAGAAGAGTCCGGTTCAAAGCCCACTGACATCAGTGGCAGTCTTTCCATGACTCCAGCGACGTTTGGATTGGGGCACCAAAGAGCAATCCAACATGCAGCAGAAGGAAGTTCATTTTTTCAATCTATTAAAAAACAAACAAACCAACCCACAAGATTTGGGACTTGTCAGTCTTCCCATTTGGAGCCACAGAAAGACTTGACGTTTTGATAGCCCCGTCCTGGGGCTTCTAAAGTGTTTTATAAACTTCAGTTCATTTAGCCACCCTAAGGCCTTTTGAGGTCCAGCAGATGTGGGTGACTGTCACCATTTTACAGATGAGGCAAGTGCGGGCCAGAAAGGGGGGAGGAATTGCTCCCCACCCCATGGCAAGTCCGCTGTAAAGCTGAGTCAAGAACTCAGCTCTCTCAGTCCTCTGCCTTAACCACCCTTCCTCTCACCATTTGATTGCCTGCTCACAATAGTGCCGCTGTTTCAGAGGTGAAATATCAGGAGAATTCCAGAGATGTGATTTCATCCTTGTAAGTGGCTCTCCTGGGCATTAAAAAAAAACAAAAAAAAAAAACGCACTTGAAAAGCAAATCCAGAGACAAATTGGGTTTATTTGGCTTGCTGTGGAACTCGGACTCACAGCCCTAATAACTTTCTCGCACAAGAATGTACCTACTTCACGTTTTCCCGCAAATCCTATGATGCTATCATGTACCTGGAGATCGTGAGATGACGACATCCTGCCTCCAGAAACTGAAGTGTTACCAAAAAGTCAGAGCATGAATGTAAAAGAAAAGCGCTGTGCTGCTATTTTGAATAGCCTTGTTTTAATGTAACTATATTAATATTAAACAGCCCAAGAACCACGTCAGAAGGATCATAACATGAAGGGTTTGATGCCAGCTTCACCAAAGCAAGGAAATTCTGAACTCAGGGTCTCAGTAGTCTCTTAAGTCACCCATGTGTGTCTTGGAACGGCAGGCTCTGAGGTCGGTGTGACACGTAACCTAACCCGATGCTACAACACAAAAGGAACAACAGGACAAATGGGAAGGGTTTATTCTGAATTCCCTGCTTTGGTGTGGACTCAGGTCTTGCACATTTTAAGTAGGGGTTTAAAATTGGTTAATTGCATTTATCGGATATCATCATCTTGATGAATATCTCAATATCTTCTGTATAATCTGCACATTATTCGCTGGAGTCATTCTGCTCTATGTCAGCACGGATTATTAGGGAGTCAATCAGAGGACCACCCACTTTTTCAGCAGTTACAGGCATGGGACACTTCACAACAGTAATCTACGTCATACGTGCACTGTACTGGTGTAAATAGTGACGGATGCTACAAGAATACCCCTTCGCAGTTGTATGATACCACACACACAACAGTTAATTTATCTTCACCACACTCCTCTGTGCTAGCTGCTAACCTCCCCCCTCCCAGGTTACGGATGTGGAAACCAACCCATGTAGGTCAAGTAACTTGCCCAGGTTTGTAGCGGGAGCCACTGTTGGCCGAGGGAATAGAAACCAAATGACTCGGTCCCGGATCTGTGCTCAGGGCACTAGACCATGCAGAGATTCCATTTGCACAACAGAGGCTTTTTAAGCAGGCACATTGTGGCTCCATTCTAGGGTGCCCCCGACATTGCTTTGGAAAATCAGGGAGCACTTCACTCCCATCAGATAAAATCGCCTGCTCCAATCCACAGGGATTGAGCTACAGGAGCACCAAACGGCAGCCCCACTTCTTCTCTCCAACCAGCCCTACGTTGCCGGTGTAGAGTCAGAGCAAGTGCTGAGCTCAGGGCTCCGGCTGACGTCAGTGGGAGCCAGACCTGCATGAGGGAGGCGCGCAGAGATGCAGCGGGGGTTTCAGAGAGTCTGATCCAGTGTCCTCATTCAATTGTAATATGTACAGGAACTGTCCTCCACATTCTTGAATCCCTGCTCTGCCTGCCTGTATTTTCCCTGCTTTAGACAAAGGGTATGGGCCACGGCAAGGGTTACAGCGCCAGGGTGTAGATACTTGCTACAGTGACAAAAGTGGTTTTTCTGTCCACCTCCTCGCAATGTCTATCCCAGGGTTTAGGTCAGCTTTACTACGTTTCACATCCCTGAGTGACATAGCTAGGTCTCAGTTCAGGCCTCAGACTCCTTCTGCCCAGCTCTCAGGCTCTTCCTCTTCCTAAACCTCAGCTTTCATTCCCCTATTAGTTTCATGACTCCATCCTTACCAATTATGACTGACACAGTCACCTACATCTCTACCAAGTTACCTCTCTCTCCTCCAAATCCTTCCTTGTCCCTTAGCTTTCCAGCACTGATCTCTGCTGTTACCCCCATTTTACAGAGGGGTTACGTGATTTCCCCAAGTGTTCTGTGGAGCACTGGGAACTGAACACAGTTCTGCTGAGTCCCAGTCCAGTGCCTTACTCACAAAACTATCCCTCCTCGCACATCCTCTCTCTCTCTCTCTAGAACACGTGTGGCCAAACTGGGGCTTGTGAGCCACATGTAGCTCTTTTACAGTTAAAACGGAGCATGAGTATGTTCCCATGTTCCCACCCCCCATTCTCCGCCTACCAGACTGGGCTGGGGGAGCTCAGGGCTTCTGCCCCATGGTGGGGTGATGGGGAAGTCCCGCACGACTGGAAAAAGGCTAATGTAGTGCCCATCTTTAAAAAAGGGAAGAAGGAGGATCCTGGGAACTACAGGCCAGTCAGCCTCACCTCAGTCCCCGGAAAAATCATGGAGCAGGTCCTCAAGGAATCAATTCTGAAGCACTTAGAGGAGAGGAAAGTGATCAGGAACAGTCAGCATGGATTCACCAAGGGCAAGTCATGCCTGACTAACCTAATTGCCTTCTATGATGAGATAACTGGCTCTGTGGATGAGGGAAAAGCGGTGGATGTGTTGTTCCTTGACTTTAGCAAAGCTTTTCACACGGTCTCCCACAGTATTCTTGCCAGCAAGTTAAAGAAGTATGGGCTGGATGAATGGACTATAAGGTGGACAGAAAGTTGGCTAGATTGTCGGGCTCAACGGGTAGCGATCAATGGCTCCATGTCTAGTTGGCAGCCGGTATCAAGGGTCGGTCCTTGGGCCGGTTTTGTTCAATATCTTCGTAAATGATCTGGAGGACGGCGTGGATTGCACCCTCAGCAAGTTTGCAGATGACACTAAACTGGGAGGAGAGGTAGATACGCTGGAGGGTAGGGATAGGATACAGAGGGACCTAGACAAATTAGAGGATTGGGCCAGAAGAAATCTGATGAGGTTCAACAAGGACAAGTGCAGAGTCCTGCACTTAGGACGGAAGAATCCAATGCACCGCTACAGACTAGGGACCGAGTGGCTCGGCAGCAGTTCTGCAGAAAAGGACCTAGGGGTTACAGTGGACGAGAAGCTGGATATGAGCCAACAGTGTGCCCTTGTTGCCAAGAAAGCCAATGGCATTTTGGGATGTATACGTAGGGGCATTGCCAGCAGATCGAGGGACGTGATCGTTCCCCTCTATTCGACATTGGTGAGACCTCATCTGGAGTACTGTGTCCAGTTTTGCGCCCCACACTACAAGAAGGATGTGGAAAAAATGGAAAACGTCCAGCGGAGGGCAACAAAAATGATTAGGGGACTGGAACACATGACTTATGAGGAGAGGCTGAGGGAACTGGGATTGTTTAGTCTGCGGAAGAGAAGAATGAGGGGGGATTTGATAGCTGCTTTCAACTATCTGAAAGGGGGTTCCAAAGAGAATGGATCTAGACTGTTCTCAGTGGTAGCAGATGACAGAACAAGGAGTAATGGTCTCAAGTTGCAGTGGGGGAGGTTTAGGTTGGATATTAGGAAAAACTTTTTCACTAGGAGGGTGGTGAAATACTGGAATGTGTTACCTAGGGAGGTGGTGGAATCTCCTTCCTTAGATATTTTTAAGGTCAGCCTTGACAAAGCCCTGGCTGGGATGATTTAGTTGGGGATTTGTCCTGCTTTGAGCAGGGGGTTGGACTAGATGACCTCCTGAGGTTCCTTCCAACCCTGATATTCTATGATTCTATGACTAGGGGCTTCTGCACTGCGGGGGAGGGGGGGTGTCTAAGGGATTTAGCCCCACGGAGAGTCATGGGGGCAGAAACCCCATGCCCTGACAGGCACTGCCCCATGGGGCAGGCTGTGTGTGTCTTGCTGCTCTCGAACTTCTGAAGATTATTGTATGTGGCTCAGTAAATTTGGCCACTCCTGCTGTAGAATAACACACAACATTCCTTGCTGTCCTGTGGCTGGGGTGTTTTTAAGAGCTCATTTAAGTTCTAAACTAAGAATAATCAAATGTAAAGCTACAACACACCGCCTAAGCCCAGCCACATACAGATCAGTAAATGCAATGTTTATCGGCACATATTTTGCACATTCTTTGCTTTATACACTAATTTCTTCTCTGAAATAGATTGTGGTCCGCTGTCAGCGGACAACAACAGACCTATAAATCCAAGGCTCCGATTCTCGCCCATTTGGGAAACAATTCACTTATGAGGTCTAGCAAAATGATCCCTTCTTCAAGGAACTGGGATTGCACGAGCGTGCATTGCCTGTGACATACACAGGCACTTCTCAGTGCTGCATGGCAACACTCGCTAGGAAAGAGAATCTCCAAGGAAAACCTCCTTGTTTTTTTGCACTCTGATGAAAATCTGACACCATTAATGAAAATAATAATTGAACTCTATGGGCTCGAATTGAAAATGAAACACAACACTAACAGCGTGTTTGTAATTGCAATTGTTCTCCAAAAAAGCCTTTTGAGGGCTTTTTGCAATATTAGCAGTTTCCCTTTTTCCTTCGGGTTTTCCTTCTACTCCAAAACTTTCCAGTAACTTACAAGACAATGGCTGAGAGCTTATTTATACAGTAAAATCCAGATTATTCACACCATTTGGCCCATAACCAAATGTGTTAGCATAATCACCAGTCAGTACACAGGAAGTCAATAAAAACAGGGGATTGGGCTGGCTGCTTGTTGGAACGTAAGGTTCAAATATTATTCTGATTTGTGCAGTAGCACTTACAGGCGCTAGGTAGTCACATCATAAGAGAATTTAGAGTCTAAAGAGACAAAGCAGACAAAGGGAGGGAGGGAGGAGGGATTATTATCCCCATTTTACAGATGGGGAATTGAGGCACAGAAAGATTAAAGTGACTTGCCTGAGATCACAGAGCAACTCTGCAGTCAAGCTGTGAATTAAATGAAGGTCTTTCACATCCCAACCTGTGCCTTTACCACGTCCTCTCAATAGAAAAACAGTGGTGACACTTCTGTGTCTGAGAAAACTAATTCTGAACAGGATTTCAGACGAAATTCTCCTCCGTTACATCCACACTTTGCACTATGCAATCTCAGTTAAACCCATGCCAACTTCTGTAGTGCTCTGTATTTTTGGTTACACCCATACCTTCTTCTGCGGTGCTTTACCCTTGTAGCTACACTGTACAGATCTTTGTAGTGCTATGGTCTCCGAGTTATATTTTGCAAACCCTATTGGCTACAAAGAGATTTGCATGCGGTGCAAGCGGGAGGAGAATTTGACCTCCATTCATTTTCTCCAGTGCAGTGACTATTGCTTGGAAAGTACAAAATTAAGTTATTTGGCACCCATCTAACCCAGTGAATTTATCTTTGGATTCTTCCCCCACCTCCTTCACAAAAACAATCCATGCTAGGCTGAACTGTGAACACCAATTACTGAACTGTGAACACCAAGTCTTTTTGCTGCTGATTGGTCCACTGGTTTTTACTATTGCTGCCAGATGGTAGAGGCCAGAGCATAAAAACTCTCTACCCTGCCATTAATTCAGCACTTGGTAATAACTTTCCCGTGACTCCAGGAGATCGGAACATTGGGCAGACGTCAATGTTCGGAGACAGAATCAAGGTTAGGCACCTATTTTACACCTGCCAGAGTGGATCTCACTCAGATGAATGCTCTCACTCATCTATGAAGTCAAGAGCATTGCGTGTCCCTAAACTGTTGTTGTATGGAATAAATATGCATTCATTTGCCGAGGAAGCAGAATGACATCCAAGCACCTTGGATCCAAATACATCTTTCCCCTTCCTCCTCCAAGGTCTATTCAGTTTGTAGTTTTACACCTATAGTACTTATGGGTCTACTCACTGATGACCTTGAATCTGAGCACTGATGTAACGTTATATTCCTCTGACAGATTTATAGATTGGCAGATAAGGGTGCATTCCTTCCCAAAGACAGGACAGCATCCAATGTTTGTTAGCATCATTCAACTAAAACTGACTTTTCACCTGCTCCCATACCATATGCAGCTGCAAATTTTTAAATTAAACTATGAAGCCATGCATAAATTTACATATATTACAGACTAGCCTCTCCATTTAACATGCAAATGTACTCCAATGTTTCAGAACACCTTCTGTCGCTAATTAATTTGCTGAATTATAATTAGACTAATCCTGCATAATTAATAAGCACAGATTTTTTTTTAATTTCTAAGCAGCTTGATGAGATCATTCACTTCCTTCTATAAACTGCTAAGTAACTGTTAAAAAAAATCTGGAAAGAACATATGTGAAAAGGTATGTTTGATGTCGCATACAAATTCAAACTAGCGGACAAGATACAAGAAAGTCAAGATTAATATAGGTATATGGATGAAGCAAACGTTCAGACCGTTATTTTCAGAGGCAGAGACTAATGTGCTCTTTGTCTCCATGTTTTCTTCCTTGGGCTTTTACCTTCTGAGATCATAGACTGAGACGGGAAAGGATTACAGAACCGTATGTAGCATTAGGAGATGATATGATATTAACACGCCCTTGTATATCAAAACACTCTCCCTGTACATGCTGTGTGAGGATAAGCTCCTTTGATGGTATTTGGAATTGTTTTCATTTCAGCTGCCAAAACCAACGGAGATCATTCTAGTGAAACGATTAAGTGTCATTAGTACTAGATCCATTCAGTAATGATTAAAATGAAGGGTCTCGCTTTAATGCTGAAGAGCTTCGTCTCAAACAAACATGTGTGTCAAAGTGTTCCAAAAAAAAAAAAAAAAAAAAAAAAAAGTGCCATTGTATAGCGCAGCAACATGACTCGGTGTCTATTCCCGACTTGCAAGGCTACCCTAATGCATAAAGGAGACCAAGTATGGAGATCTCAACAAGTGATTTAATTGTGCAGAAAAGGGGCAGCCACACACGCAAAAAAGAAATCTGTGGACTGAGCACAGGTAGAGTTTTGTGGGATATTTAGCAAGCGATCATGCAAGCTAGAAATAACACAGGTTCAGCTTGTAGGGTTTTCATTTAGTTTTCACTTAGTCCTTAACTCAATTAGCATCCCCACTGAGCCAGGGATTCAGGGTTTGACCCACACGGACGGGATCAGGGGAAACGTGTTCCCTTTCTGAGAAGTTATTGAACCATTTACAATCAGCAAAGAGATGGCTTGGGAAAGGGGATGGATTTCACTTAGTTCCACCCCAAATAACTGAGATCAACCACTCTTACGCCAAGAGATACGTTTGTTTGGAAAGGGGCATGATGCACCAAGACGTTGAAAAACGACCAGCGATTTTGGCTAGCCAACTGGGGACGCCGTAAAGGGGCCTGATTTTCAGAGGGCAGGTGCTCAGCATTTTCTGTCAATCCGGCCTCCTCACCCATTTTAGGTCTCCTCATGGAAGACGGATGTGTACGAACCTTAGATGCTTAAATTATATTTAGCCTCAGACTCAAGGCCAAGTTAGTTAAGGAGAAGAAAAGTTATCCAGACCTTCTAAACCGCACCGACCACCCACACTGAACCCGAACCACTTGACTGACAGGGTGATGGCAACAAACTAACAGGTTGCTCCATGTCATCCTGGAGCTAGACGATACCCCTAGAGGAAGAGCTTCTGTAACGATTCTCTGCTGTATTAGCTTTAGGTGGCCGCCGTATACACAGAGCTTTTCCATAGCCACTTAATGTGCCCATTGGATGCCCAGAAGTCCAAGAAGAGGAAAATAAATAGAAAGCTGCTTTTTTATTTCTTTTATGTGAGATCTCTCTCTTTATCTATCTTTAACATATCTATCTCAATAGGTGAGATCGATACTGAGTAAGGACTTCAAACCAAAACAAACCAAGGGAACATGCACCCAATCCTGGTTTTTTACACCAGGGGCATTACACTGGAGCTGAGTTGGACCAGAGATATTAGCCCTCGGTCACACAGGGAGTCCGAGGCAGAGACAGGACGAGAACTCAGATCTCTGGTGTACCAATTCAGTCCAGTGTACATGGTCAAGCCAACTGATATTCTGTTATTCTTTTGAGTCAATTCTTGCAGCAAAGTAATGAGAATTTCCTGGTGCATTTTCCAGTTCTAACATGCGGCCACCAACAAATTTCAACATCCACACCTCTCGGGGGTTATTGATTTTCAGGGTTTCCTACCATCTCACAATTCCCTGACTGTGGAAATGGTCATCAGTGGTGTCGAACTAACATGGGCTCCAGGAAAGTTTTCAGCTTTTTCATTTCAGACCTCTTCAGAGCCCTCTCCAAAATCTGCTCTTCTGTGGAGGCAGAGAAAATGACCAGCCTTAACTTTTCCTGTTCGCCTCAAAAAATATTCTGACGCCATCTTTAGCTGCACTTTAACATTTTGCACCAAAATCAGTTAATTTTCACTAGCAAAACAGCAGATAGTCATAAAAGTTTCATATTTGGGGGCAATACAAAATAATTTTGCACACTGTATGTATGGATATTTTTTTTAAATCACCAATTTAAAGTAATTCCAACTTTCCCTCCAAACATCTCATCCATCTCTTCTTGCTAGCTTGCAAATGTAATTAACCTTTTCAGTACCCTTTGCGATAGTGTATGCATGCCAGAGGCTTGGAAAGATGCAGTATTTCAGTCGGGAAAATAACCACACATTAGAGCCCCGCGTGGGAATATTCTTAATCCCACTCCCACCCATTCCCGCTATGATGGCAGCGGGTCGTGCAGGATCCTGGTCCTGCTGCAGGGCTCTACCGCACATCAAATGAGAAACTACAAATGTGAACAGTATCTACTGGCAATGGGTGGGTGTCAAAAAGTGCAGCTCAGATACTTTTCCAGTTTGAGTGAAAAAGATTCTCTTCTCTTACTTCAATTTTGCATCTTTGTTTGGCTCAGTTAACAGGCTGACGGTGCTCAAGAACATTTTACTTTGCTTGTTTCTGGCCTGTCAGTGATTTACGTCCTGCCCTGAAATGTTATAAAGATGCCCAGGATGTAGGCCAACATTTTCAGAAACGGCAAATGATTTTGAAATCATTTAGCTTCATGAGCTTCAAGAGAGCTCATTTTCAGAGGGCAGGTGCTCAGCACTGCCTCAAAACCCAGGCCCCTGTAGGGTGTTTCAAACTGGGCACTCCAAAATTGAAGCACTCAAAAATCACCAGTCAATGTTGACATCTTGGCCTTAAGGTTTGCCATAAAACCATGGCCCACTAACTCAGGTATTCTTCCTCTGGATAATATCTGGTGCTACAGAAGTAATTGTTCTCCTCACTACACACACAATGTACCTCGCTGATTGTGCTGCGCTGTTAATGAGGAAAGAAACCTGCTTTTTGACCCTTAAAGTGATCGATTTATACCCTAAGGCATGAGATTAATCTCATTTTAGCAGGTATATGTAATACTCTGGCCTCGGGTCTGATCCTACACCACTTCAGACAACAGAAGCTCTGCCACTGAGTTTAATGGGTATAGGATTGGGCTTGTAGTGCGTGAGATCACATTTTGTTTTAGTGGCTGCCTCCAGTGAAATTAGGAGCCTGCTACTTACAGACAGCAAGCAGAGCTACTCCTTTAACAGAGTGGTGGGGGCTTGTGCTTTTGGTAGGGAAGGCCACAGGTTTGATCCACTTGTGACCATCACAGTGTCCGTACATAAGTGACCACGAGTTCATTGCACATAATTTTATTGTCAGTTGCACCATTACTCAGTCTTTGTTTAGACCCAACCGCCGTACTGGAGTCCATGACAGCTTCCACCAGGGAATTCTGCACTGTGGGAGGAAGCATTTCTTTGTGCTGGTTCTAAGTTTACCACTTATTAATTTCAGCAATTGACTCACCTATTCTGGGAATTGGACTAGCCTCGTGAAACACACCAAATCCCAAACCAAGCATCTGATTCCTGGGTCTCCTCGTCTGGAGGATAAGGGCCCGATCCTGGAACATATTGTTTGATGAGAACTCCAGAAGGCTGAAGAATGCAAACAATCTGGGACCAGATCCTTCTTGGCCAAACTTTCTTTCCATTGACCACACAAGGCAGCCCTGTGGTTAATGCTCTTTTTATCATGCAAGGAGCATTACACGGCTAATAGCCTCCTATGTCCCAGTCAGAACCTAAAGTGGTCGTTCTGGGTTTTGGGTTTTTTTTAAACCTCATTAAGGTAAGGCTTTAGCAATGCTGAGCTTTATGGTTGGCCTAATGAGACTGTGTGCGGGCTCCAGATGTTTCCGAGTGCTGCAACTATGGTCTACATTCCTCACTCACCTCAAACTCCCCGAATAGACTTCCCCAATTGGAGATCATAGAGCCAGATACAACGCAATGCATAAGCCCTGTGTTGCAGAAGCCAAGATATTAGACTTTTCAAGGGTTTGGCAATGTGGGAGTTGGATATATTTCTGGAGCAAAAATCTTTGCTTTGTTAGCCTTGAAAGGCTTTGCAGCAGCTTAGTCCAATCCGTGTTACCTCTTGGAGATGTACAGGACATTGTATGTAATATATCTAAAATGTAGATACTTGCATCACAGCTTTCTAAGCCTTCCTTCGGCTTACTGATTAAAAAATATCCATGTTCCAAAGCTTTAAATAATATTAAAATTAAAATTAAAAAATATCCATGTTCCAAAGCTTTTGCTCCATGTGCATTATCACCATTTGTTCTCTCTTGGCTGTTCCTGACTTAGGTCCTACATGCCTCGTGCATTGAGTAGTCAATGCATACAATGAATTTGGCAGGTTTTCCTCTTCAAATTTCTACCCCAATCATAAATCTCAAGGTAAAGTTTTGGAGCAAGGTTTTGGAGTGCTTGCAACATTTGCAGGATGTTTTCTTCATTTATTTAAGCCAGATGTTTGCATTTTAAATAATTTGGAAGCTGTTACAGTAAATAGACATCAAGGGAAGCTAATGGGAGTAGCATTGGCATTAGGAAGAACTTGTATGATGAGAGATTCGACTGAGGAGCCAGTGCCTTCAGTGTCACGGTGGGTTAAGGAAATGAATACATGCAGGCTGTTGGAATGCACAACCTATCAGACAGATAGATTGGGGACCAGGGTTTGAACTGGAATTGGATCGAACTCCTCATGAGAAAAGAGATTGCATTGTGCACGTTTTTATCACAAACATTTACGGTTCTTTCACCCAAGTATGAAACAATTAAGAAGAAGAGCGATCTCAAAGTTACAGCTTGCTGATTTTCTAGTTTTTAAAGACGTTTACTACGCCGATGTAGCTTTGACAAGATTTTCTGAAGCTCCCAAATGAAAGATCCAAGTTGCCGTACAAGCTTATTTTGCGTTGGGTTGTGCTGCAATTTGGGAAGTCAGGACAGCTGGTAGCATGGACACAGACTCAGGAGACCAGTCTTCTATTTCCAACTCTGACCTACCCCATGACCTGGGGCAAGACATTTCACCTCTTTGGGCTTCCCTTCCCATCCTTGGTCTGTCTTGTCTATTTAGATTGCAAGCTCTTCAGGTAAGGGACCCTATCGTACTGTGGATATGTACAGCACCTGGCACAATGGCGCCCAGATCTTGGTTGGGGCCTACCATGATACAAATAGCAGCAACAACGTGACTCCACATCATCCCCTTCACCGTGCGGCGTGAATAGGCTGAAAGTTGAAGGAATTTGTACAACTGGAGTCAAATGCGATGAGAGAACACTTTATATCCTTGGGCTCTCACCTTTGAGCATACACACCTCTCACTAGCTACGATGATTCAAAAGCAGGAACACTAGTTGTTGCGCTTCTTGGTATGTTTCCATAAGGAAATTCTTTTCAACACATATTTTAACCTGTCATTTGTATCGTACAGCATATATGATCCCAGATGATCTCAAAAGCAAGAAATAATTCACCACTAAAATGCAACCAAGTCAGGGGTACAGGGCAGCTATCCAGTGGCACCCTCCAGACAAGGTGGGTGGGGTCAGAGGAGGCTATTTTAGCTAAGGACATTGGCGCAAACCCATATGGCTTATGAGAAGAGCCATGTGGGGGAAGGGGGGAGAAGAGATCGTATCTAAGCCAGTTCACACTAGCCAAGGATCTCACCCACACATTTAACATACACTATGAGCAGATAGGATCTCGATTGTTAAGGTCTGGCTTGAAAGATACTCTGTGTAATAAACTGTAATGTGTTCAAGTTATCTACCAAAAAAGATGCTGCGAACCGGTAGTACTAAGCAGCCTATGTACTTCAAAGCGTGGTCCTGATCCTGCAGTCTCTCTCTGTCACGCAAAATTTCCATTGGTTTTAATGGAAGGACTACAGGATTAAAGATGTGATCATCAGGCCTCACCAATACGCTAATTTGCATTAGTGTCGTTAAATCAGTTTTGTTAAACCAGTGCAACCTGCTGTGTGGATGCTCTTATTGTAGCTTAACAGCATCTTATTTCAATTTAATAAAGGTTTTCCCAATCAATTTAAGCTTAAGTGAAGTAAGCCTGGTTTAATGGAAATAAAATAGCTTCCACACAGCCGTTTGCATGGGTTTAACTAAAATTGACTGTAAAAATCACACCTTAACTTAAACTGGCACAATTCTGCATGTAGAATAAGCCCTTAGATCCACGAACTCTCTGGGATCTTTGGGTATTATTTTTTCTTGAAACACAATTGCAGCCAAATCCTCAGTTGGTGTAAACTGACACTGATGTCAGTCAAGCTATGATGATTTATACCCGCTGAGGATCAGGTCCTTGGAAATCAGCTACTGTGTCTTTTTTCTCCCTTCCCATAAGCTTTTTATTCCCCCTCCCAATATGCAAAAATGTCTGAAAATCCTAATGGCTCCAGACCATGAATTGATGCAATCCCCCGTAATGGTTCCTTTGGAGCTGTTATGAAGTATTAACTCAAAGCACTGTGTAACAGCTGCTTCAGAGCCGTTATGGTCCGTTGGGTCCAAAATCCACTTTTTAAAAGGAAGGGGGGACAGGATGGGGGGAAAAAGGTGCTAAAATATAGATTTCAATAGCAGACCAGAATAGCTCCAACAAAACCAGTACAGCCTGTCAAGATAATAACCATTGCAAGGTTGTTTTTTTAAATGTCTAAATATCTGTGCTACACATGACAAATGGGAACAGTGCCTGATCAATTCTTTGGCTGGGTTTTGTTTTTAAGTCTCATTGACTGCGTGAACTTTGAAAGTGGTCTGAATATGAAAACCATCATCATTGTTCCATTGTAGCCATCACAACAGGCCTCCCCCTTCTATGTGCATTCATATACATCATGGGAGTCTTGCTCTGGCCAGACAACTAAGCTCAGTGCTGGGGTTGAGAGTCAATAGGGCCTGAACACCTAATTTCCTTAGACAGTTTTGAAAAACTCAACCAAAGATACGCACACATCCCCTTCCAGTAGCTGGGTCACTTTGAAGATAATCGCCTACTAGGGCAACCTCCTAGATGAGTTAACTTAATTGGTGGAGGTCCATGCTGTGGATCTGAAGCTCTCAGGTTCAAACACTGCTGATGACCCATACTGGGAGTCTCTGCAACTTGACACATGAAGGCAGAAACTCTGTCCTTTGTCCTGTGCACCAGGCCATTTTAGGGGTCTCTGGAAGACGCTCAGTTTTATGTACCTTTACATCCTGAAAAACCTAGATTCAACAGGCTGAGAGTTTCAGTCTTAACTCCATGTTTGTGAGACATTTCAGGGTATTTGAACAGTCATTTGTGGTTTAAACAAACTACTGGTTTGTGGTACAGCTTAGGAAAATACTTAAATAGAATTCCAGGGATCAACTATTAGGAACCATTTAATTTGGTCTAAATAATTACTTGGACATGTCATCATCCAATAAGAATTTGGGGGAAAGAAGACAACAGACAAATCTATCGTAACGCACATCTTCATTCTAAATACTCGTACTACTGACCTAAACGTACTTACGTGTATGTGTGTGCCCACTGCATAGCCGTTGTTTGTGTGTGTGTGCTTTATAGAAGCTGCTTTTGGCATTTTATTTAATCTCCACAAAGAAAATTAAAAACCACAACTTTCATTTGTTAAGTAATTTTTAAGGGCATTTCTCTCTACCATTAAGTGGCAAGAAGGATGCCCCACAACCATGAATGTAATCGCTATAACCTCAGGCCTACTGAAGGTTTGGAAAAGCACGCTAGGATTGCTAAGATTTGGGGACTCAGAGAGCTTTCCAGCCTACTAGAGGGATCATTTATACTGTGGTATCACCCAGAAACTTTAATCAGGATCAGGGCCTTGTTATGTTAGGAGCTGTAAAAACACAGAGGAAGGCATGGTCTATGTCCCAAAAGTTTAAAAACCTAAAGATCGGTTGAAATGGTTTATGACTTTCCCCCATCCCCTATTCCAAAGATGGGTTTTTGTTTTCCAAACATCCCCCTTGAAACATTTGCCACCCACGCATTGCAGCACTGAGCTGAAGCAGAAGCAGAAGGTGAAACTGACTAGAAATTGGTTATTAAAAACAAAAATCACCCACTTCCTGTCTTCCAAATTCTCTCCCAATTTCCCCCTTAAAACTCACCCCTTTCCAATAATCCTTCCATCCTTGCTCTTTTCACCCATCTGTCCCTGAACTATCAGCATGTCTGGTATAAACTTGGGTCCATATGCTGCAAATACTAGCAGGCACAGGACTTGACTTAAAGTGGTTGACTTAAGATTACTCATGGTAGCAAGTGTTATGCTTGCTTGTAGTAAGCATTTACAAGAGCACGTCCAGCCCTACAAACACTACTGCATATGTTGAAATGGGACCACACTTGCTTAAAGTTGAGTCAATGGGATTTCTTACATGGTTAAAGTAAGGCTTAATATTGTATTGTAGTGGGTGAATTTTGGCTTCTCCCTATGAGCTGAGTTATCTCAGCAACATAAACCCAAACGTCATGGTCCTATAAACAATAATCTGTACCCTGGCACTCCTATATGGTCACATGAAAATAACAGACCTGGCCCCGAAAGGGTCACACAAGAGCTTATAAAGAGGAATGAAGTGGAAATCTGGGATTCAGAATCTTTGTGAAAGGAGTTTGGTTGATAACGCTGGAGATCAACAAGGTCTCTCTGTGCATCCACTGAACAACCACCATACAAATTGTGGCAGTGCAAACTTCCCAGACTGCTCTGCCCTTACCCAGATTGTCTCTTGAGTTTCCATATTCATTTACGGTCATATCAAAAACCCAATGAAGTCAGTGAAATTCTTTCCATTGATTTCAGTGGCCTTTGGATCAGGCCCTCAATCTCTGACCTACCTGAACTACCAACTGAAGTTACAGTTGACAATAATGATGGATATTTGCAGTGTTGTTGCTCTGTTGGTCCCAGGATATAAGACAAGGTGAGTGAGGTAATATCTTTTAATGGACCAATTTCTGTGGGTGGAAGAGATATGGAAGAGACAAGTTTTCAAGCTTCACAGAGCTCTTCTTCAGGTCTTGACCTGACTTGAAGAAGAGCTCTGTGAAGCTCAAAAGCTGTCTCTTCCACCCACAGAAGTTGCCCCAATAAAAGATATTACCTCACCTACCTGTCTCAGTCATGAGGTAGGCAGTTTGAGGTATGGATGCGAAACTAAAGAAAAGGCAACTGAAAATCTACCGCACAGCAAAAACCTCATCCACTGCTGATCTAGGCATCTAGAGGGCAAATGACCTGAGTTGAGAATGTTCTGGGGTTGCTTAGAGTCGGATTGTTTATCTGTGCAAGAAAAAGGTTCACAATTGCTCATACACGCAGTCCCATCCAAGGACATGAGATTCCTCTTGTAACTGCTCATCATCTGTGTAAGAGGTTCATAAACTCCCCCTTAATTACAAGATAATTAGAGTTTCAAATTCACCACTTCTGAGCTTGCACTGGGAAAACCTGGCCAAAACCGAAGGGAAAGAGCCAGATTTCTAAGCAAGCTCAGCACCCAACACCTCCCGCTCACACAAGTACTTACATTGCCTGATTTTCAAAAGAGCTCAAGCTCACATTTAGACACCTAAATCCAGGCAAGCTGCATTTCAGATGCACTCAGCACTGACCAACACCTATTGCCCTCAAGGGTGGATGCTGGGTGCTTTTGAAAATCTGGCCCACTTTAGGCTAACCCTAACAAGTCACCAATCAATTCCTTACCCATCACCTGTGCCACGAACATGTCAGTTAAGATTTTTTCAGACGCCCACATCAACCTAATGATTTTGGAAGCCCAGCTTCCAGTTTTCACAAAGTGCTGAGCACCAGCCTCTAAAAAACTAGGTCCCTTTCAAGAATCTCAAGCCAAGCAGCCAAAATCACTAGCCACTTTCAAAAATCTTCACCATCAGCTTTTTTTAAAAAAAATCCTTTGATCTTATCCAGTGCCCCATGGTTTGTCAAGCTGCTGCCAGAAGCGTTTCTTTTATTACTAAAGGACCCTGAATAAACATGTACTTTTTAAAAAAAACGCTGGGGGGGGCAAGGGGAATAAATCACTCCAAATTGTTACTTTGATGAATGCGGACAAAAGAATAAAATTTGTCACCCACCTAATATTACCATCAAGGTTTTGTCTAGCTACATTCCTTCCAATTTAAAAACAGTTCAATACCCCTCTTACGTTCAAGTAGCAGCACTTAATAAACAGTGATGGATGTTTTTTATTCCCCCCTGCTCCCTGTGTTTCAGACTTCCCTATGTCTGTTACATGGGGATTGTTTAGCTTGGGGGAGATGATGTAGATCCTCCATCTTTCTTGCATTGACATGCATCCCTCAAGGAAGGACGACCATATTTAATTCATAACCCCCGTTGGCTACACAAACATACAACTTCCCATCAATTAGGCAACACAGAGATGCTGTTAAAAATCAATGAGCTTATTATTAAATATATTTTCTTTTCATGTAACAATAACAGATATTGCTGCTCTATTGTTATGGCTGCGATATCAGGTGTTTTAAGCAGCGTTTAAAAAGGGCTTGATTACTTTTGATGGGGCTGTATAATATCAAAGGACATCAGAACAACACTGTCCTTGCTGTGCTGCTTGACGCTGTTTGGTACTCGGGAAAGTGGTGGTAAAAAGGGGCCAGTGAATGTTTCCTAAAGAAAAACATATTGTACAGATACGAAACAAGTTGCTGCTGGATATTTTAATTGCCGTGTGTGTGTGTGTGTGCACATACACACAATATCGATGAAAGAACAGCCTGCACATATTTGTGTTTTCATTGTGGCGTGTTTATTAGAAATTATTTGGATATTTTGACACATGCCACTAGCAAGGGAGCTCCCTGCCTACAAACAGAGATGTTAAAACTGTGCCAGCTCAAGCAAAGGTTAAAAAAAAAAAAAAAAAAACCCACTGCGCAGGTTTTGGCAAGCACATCATATGCTGTCTGGCCACAGCTGATCTGAAGCGAGTCCCCTGTAATTATGGGAGAAAGTGGAACAGGTTTCCTGCTAATTGGAAAATTCTGCAAATGGCACCAGTGAAGTAAATTGACAGTCGTTAGAATATTAGCAAAATGAGAGAACTGATTAGGAAAAAGCTCAGATGTGGACTTCTTTTTTTTTTTTTTTTTTTAAACTACCTGAATCTACCAGCAAATTGATAATAAAAGGTGACCTTAACTACAACAGCTGTTATTTGACCTGGATACAAATGTATATACACGTGTGTGTATAATACACATTATACAGACACAGAGATATAGAAATAATTCAAGACACACACAATGTTATAGGTATAATTATGCACACCCATGCTATCTGTGTACTAATCTATGGCTGTTCCCAGACCAAGAAGGCATAAAGAAAAGGGTATGTCTGCCTGTCAGCTTTCGAAAAATTCTTTTCCAGTGCCAAAAGATTCTGTAAAATAAATCCGTATTTAAGGATGATACTGTCAATAAGCACATTCTGGCAAAACTATATTCATTTGAAACCCTTTAATCCTTGAAACAAATCTTGCTAGATATTTGTTTACCTGTTTAAATATTGAAGTGATTCTTTCCTCGGAGAAGCTGGATTTCTGTGGTAAATTTACTCTTGATATGCCATTGAGGAGAATTCTAGGAGCAACTTCACCTCATATTTTATTTTAAAATGTACAGGAAGCAAAGTGGAATTTGGCCAAGATTCCGGCCATCCACCAACACTTAGGTATTTGTGCTTGGTATTTTTCAGCTACTAGGGGCAAGGGGAAAAACAAACATGAGAGGAAAAAATAAGACATTTTAATTAGAGTCACTATTGCATATACCAGCAAATCTACCTCCCTGTGATCACTGTCACTTCATTCAGAGTCTCATTTCTTTTTCCTAGGAACCCCATGAAATAATCTCTAAGGACCTGATCCTACTCCCATTGACTTTCCTGGGAGCTGGATCAAGCCCTAATCTGTAGGATGCTAACAACTGGTTTTCACACAACCATCTCCCTAGCTGTCAAGATCCTCAACTCCCATCAGCTTCACTGGCACCTCAGGGGATAGAACCTGTGATTAGCTATTACTTTACCCCTCCCTCATGGAAAAGTCCTATAGAATTTAATGGGAATTAAGCCAAGGGATTCTAACAGAAATTATTCTCAAACCCTATAGGGGAATTTAAAGAGAATGAGATCCTTTCCTTTTTTTTTTCAAACCATCCAGCAGAAATCTAGAGCAGAGATACGACTGCCTGTGAAATTCTATAGAGGGTCTGATAAAAACGCAAGTTATTTCAACAAGACTTTTCCCTAACAGCTCCCACAGCAATTTGTATTGCATCTAAACAATGCAGACTCTGAATGTTCAGTATAGAACCAAAATTACTTTAGCCATCCTACATTCAATAAACTTAATAAAACTCTAGCCTGATGATTATATATTGCTCTTAAAACAAAAATTCACACATCGCGTTCTCCATATCAACATATAGACCACGTTTTCGTGGGTAACGTTTTAGAATCTAAAAGAGTTTAGTATATTTTAACTCTTCTTCCTCTTACATGTACTTTTCTAACTCCCCCCGCCGCCCCCACATGTAAAAGCCTAGATCTGGTATCTCTTTTGTTGTACTTTTTTTTTTTTTAAATGGAGAAATCCAATAGAATTTAATGGGAATTTTCATCCTGACTATAAAATTCTTTAGGCTGGTTTAAAAAAATAAAAGCCACAGAAGGAATTTAGTAGAGAATGAGAGCTGATGGGCCAGAACCTCAACTAATGTAAATCAGCATGTGTGCGCTGATCAGGCCCTCTGGTTTGTAGAATAATTTCTATAGGAGTATGTTGGTTTCACTCGTATTAAATTCTATAGGAATTTTGCATAAGGGGATTTTCTGTTGGAGAGGTTTGAGTTCAAGTCTAGTGTTTTCATTTTCTGTATTGGTGTTTCTTCAGGGTTATTTCAGTGGCTCAGGGAGTCAAAATAATGCAAGATCTGGTCTTCGCATGATAGCTCCTGGGTGGCAGGAATACACAACAATGGCTAGCCCTTACGCTATTTTGACCATTTCACTGCCTAAAGTCTTGGTCCAAATGCCATTAAAAATATCAATGGAAAGATTTCCATTTACTTCAGTGCGTTTTGGATCAGGCCCTAAAGATGCCAGATCCTGCTAATCAGTCCACCCAGGATGATCCATGCCTGTGTGGACTCCAGCTGGAACTGATCAGGATGTGGAGTAACTTAGAGTATAGGGACCAAGTCATTAAAAACAAAAAGCCCACCAATGCAGAGATAGGTCAGTTTGCCAGGATAATAATATTTCCTGCTTCCTCACCCCAGTTCCTGTACAATCAGATTGCACTGTCCTGATTGGTTTCAAAATCCCAACAGGGAGCTCCAGCTGGTTTCACCGATCATGAGAGCGGGTGGCCACAGGCAGGCCTTAGAAGGGGCAACCAAACTCAATTAACTCTAATCCTGATTCTTTCTTTTTTTCTTACCTCCCCTTTTTCGGTGATGGCTTTTTTGTTTTGTTTTGTTGTGTAGTCCATTTCCTATCCCTCATTCTCCCTGACAGTTCTGCTTCACAAAAACAAAATGGGGGGTGGAGAGCAGGGGGTGTCCAACCACCAAACCAACACAGACAGTTTGTGCCAAATACAGTTGAGGGGTGTGGGGGAAAGGAAAGGGAGGGGGGGAAACCAAGTCACTTTCAATCAAGTGTCACACCTTTAAATAGTGGTTAAATCTTTGCATTATGCAGCTCATCCCTTTTACAGCATGGAGTTCCCGTAGAGAATTCCCTGTTTACACTGGGAATTCCTCCAGGAGCGCATCAATAAAGCTGAACAGATGTCAGGGTGGAATGCCAGCGGCAGTGGCTGTTGTCAGGGGTGGTGGGGAGTGAGTCAGGGAACAATAAAAGGAGGCATCTGCTGCATAAAGCCCTTGCGTGTGGGTCAGGTTTTGCCAGTGTGTTGAGATTCCACCCTCTTCTTTGTTTGGGCACATTGCCTCTCTTGTTCCTGGATGACAGGGGTTGACACATGTCACCCAATCCTATCAGAAAGACTATTTGTTTGGCTATTGCATATGCACTAGTGTTTTTGACCTCCTCTGCTCGGAATATATTGAACAACACTGGAGGGGGGCGGGGGGGGAACCTCACGGGTCCTCACCGATATACAATTTCATTATGCACTTTGTGTCCAAAGTGAGGATGTAGATGACCTGCTTTTTAATTAAAAGCATGATTGATGAGACTTTACTGACAGGAGGACCCGAGATTTAAAATACTACCTAAAGAGGAACTGGCCCCTGTTGGTTTGTGAAGTTTAGGTTTGTAATAATAATAATAATCATAATATATAAAAATTCAATTAGCCGCTGAAGAGCGTTTGTAAAGAAACAGCAGTATTTGAGCTGTCACTGACGGAGTTTTGTCCTGCTTTAACTGCAAATCTCAACACAATATCAACTGCAGAGGGGCAATAATGTACATTTTTTGAAGTCCGTCCCAAAAGGAATAGAAATTTGCTAAGATTGTGCACCATCTGCATCTTACAGTGACTTTATTCACGTTGCCGAAGTGTGCTTAAAATCTAATGTGGTGAAAAAGCTCCAGGGTATGGGTTTAAATAGCAATGTAAAAAGCAAACAAAATACATATAGTGTGGTAGCTCTTATTGTCTTCAGTCAGGGATCAGGACCCTATTGTGAAAAGTACTATACACATATAATGAACAGGTCCTAGCCCCAATAACTTGTTCAAGGTCATCAATGTAATTTTCAAGACGATGGATTAAATATAGCTTCTCACCCTCTGGAACAGAAATAATATGGAGGCTAAACAGCTGATAACCTGGTAAAGTATCCCCTTGCATGAGGAGCTTTTCTTTGTTATTCTCCAATCCTTGCTGTTCCCCGTGATTTTAGATCTTCAATTAGGTTGGGTTTGTTTGGGTTTTTTTATTTAAAATGTATTTTTTTTTAAAAAGTAATACTCTGCCCAAAAGTGACCCTTACCGCCTAGGTCTCATTCCGAGTATATAATTTAAGCTGCAATTTTCTTGTCAATAACAAAACAACTCCCAAATAAAAACGTATTATTCTAAAAGGGCAACAAATATCTGCTGAAAAGTGACTCCCAAGGGTTCATAGTTAGTTTTGTTTTTGAACTCTTAAATTAGAACCGGCAAGCGAAGCCTAAATATTGGAAGTTAAAAAAACAGCGACTATTCCATGTACGTTGCACTAAATAAGTGAGTCCAATGTCAATATTAAGTATTCAGGGCCAGATTCCCAGCTGGTGTAAATTACAATGTTATCTCCTAGGAGCATGACTATGAACCTACGGTCTGAAGCTGAGTATTAAGAGTCCATGAAACTAGTTGCAGTAAGTTGAACAACAATAAATAAGTGAAAGATATTCAAGTTTTTCCTTTAAAAATATTCAATATGGTTTGTTCTTAATTTCTTAAACTGATTTTCCCCTTCTTAGTATCCTTACTGTGAAAGCGGCAATCTTCTATAAAACAGGAATACTCAGTTACAGGAGAGGGGGCAGGAACCTTATCTTTCAGCAAAAGGATTTAGAAGTACACGCAGGCTTGCACTATACAGTAGTGCAGAAAGTTAAAACCTTTGAACTTTCTTCATCTATCCAGATTTCACCTTCACTTTTCAAGCCCAGAAAAAAAAAATACACGAGTGCATGTTTTAAAATTCCTTTCTGATTAAATGCTTGTAAAACAAAAGCACAAAAAACCTCTGCTTTTCTTACATACATCAGAGGGTTTTTTTCCCCCCCTTTCAGTTTGACAATTAGAAATTATTTTTGGCTGCTATGTAGCTAGCAAAGGTTAATTGGTCTTGCTGCTGTTAAATACTGAATTCTGATCATTTGATTAATGAGGTGTCAGAAGCCACAAGTAACCAACCCTTTTTGGAGAAAAAGCAACAGAAATCAAATGTATTTTTAAAGATTTAATGTTCTTCCCCACACCCTCCACCATCCTAAAGGCAGCTGTTTTGAATACAGTTTAGATTTCAACCTGGTCAGGAAAAACCATGGGAAGAGAGATAACAAAAACTGTTTTGCGGTATGTAACCCCTTCAATCTCGGAGAACATGGGAAGTTAGAAATTTCTCTGGGCCAGATCTTCAGATAGCAGAGATTGGCATTGCAGAGTAAAGCTATGCAGATTTACACCCTCTGCCGATCTGATCTTTCACGTGTAAGTAGATACATTCTAAATTTTCTACCTTTCTCTTTCTCCTCCTCTATATCTATATCATCAGTGACATATGTAGGATCTGTACATTAAAGAGGCTCCCAGTTTGTCAGTCTTACACTGGGAATTTAAATAGATGCTCTGCAATTTTAAGGAACATAAGTGTCCTGTACATTTGTCTTATGCCTACAATGAAAATAAAATGGTAAATATTATTACACTTCCATTTGACTCCACTCACCGAGAGCACTGATTTCCTCGATTAGTGGTATAAATGCACTTTGTCACAATAAACCACTGTATATTATGTTTATATATGTCCTTCAGGCATGTCACAACAGTTTGGCATTCTGAGTTGCTCTACCACTGTGTACATTAAATAGTCATGTAGTTACATTAAACAGTGGGGAGTTCACACTTCACAACCACTCAGTGTTTTAAAACAGATGTGGGCTGTCTGTTGTCAGGCTGTAATAGAAAGACCTAGGAGGATCTTGATGGAATTTAATCTCCAGTTGATTGAGAGCTCCCCAATCTCTCCTTACTACATTCTTTCCCAGAGCACCCCAATATTACAAGGGGTGGGAGAAAACATCCCCACAACAACAACTTTTGTATCACAGCATGCAGAGATCTGAAAGGAAAAGAAATAAAAGAGATTCCGAATTCGGAATACTTTGTGGCTCGGAATATTTTTGAGTGGGGTGGGCTGGAAGGAGTGCCCTGGGACTTACTGACAGGAGAATTTTTGACAGTTGATGGACAGATGAATTCCGTCATGGAAGCGTTCGTCGAAAGCGGCAAGGCCAGATGGAAACTCACAGCTTGTCTTTAATATTAATTTTCTTTCCCTTTTTTTTTTTTCTTCTTCTCTTCAGGAGAGCAGAATTCCCTAATTCCCTAAAATGTTGCAATGCATCTTGAGGTATTATTTTTCCAATGCCTTTTTCCCCACCTACTCCTCGTAAGAAGTGCTCCTTTGTGTTAATGCTTTTTTTTTTCTCCTTCTCCTTTTGAAATAAAAAGAAATCAGAAAAATAAAATACATTTAAGAAGAAAAATCAACGAAGCTACACAGCTGTCAAAAATTCTGACTGGCTTAAAATACATATAGATGAGTAATATCTTAACCTAGTATGAGATTTTTTTAAAGATACATATGAATCCGTTACAGCTAGCAAGTTTTAGCTTACAGAAAGAGCACTTAATAAGCACCTCGCTGAAATGAATGGATACGGAAGGAAAAGCAAGAGATCTGCTATTTTTTTTTATAGGGAGAAACATCCTTATCTTCACAGAAACATAAAGATGACAGTAGGCTCGATTCCAAGGAAGAATCTTAGATAGTCACTTAGAGAGAGAGTTCCTTTTGTTTTTTTTTTAATTGGCATTTGAGAGAGTCAAAAACGAGCCACTATGAAAGTCATGAACCTCTGCTATTTCCCCTATATTTACTGATCTACTTGAACTCCAGCACATCTCTCTGACGAAAACATTCCTCCTTTTAGACCTAAATTTACTTCAACATCTCACACAACGGACTCTCACTTTTTCTTTAAATCTATTGTCAACTGGTTCACATGACTAATGCAGACATGTGAAACTGATGTAACAGGCAATGACCGTTATAGCTGAAAAAATTAATACTACAATTCTCTTGTGGAAAAGTCCTTTAGAATTTAATAGGGAGAAAGTCAGTCTGGCTCTATATTAATTTAATATGTGAGATTCTATAGGAATGTACTCTAAAAACTTATAGAATTGAATGGGCAATGAGATTTTTTACAGGCTTTTTTGAACTATCTTATTGAATTCTACAGCAGGGAAACAGAATTCAATAGTAAATTATATCTAGGCAGCAGAATGTGTCAAAAGTCCCAAAGAAAGGATCTCATTCTCCTTTAAATTCTATGCGACTTTTCCATCAGGATCTTATAAGTTTCCTGTGCTAGTAAGATTTCCTCGAGCTGCTCCATTCTCGGTTCTTATTCCACGTTAGCATGTTCAAATCTATTCTCCAGTAACACAGCATTGCTCTATTCTTGCTGCATATTAGCTGGTTTGCAGATTATTATTTCACATTTAAATTAGAATATATGCACATTTTTGGAATTTATTTTTTTCCTCAATCTTGGTTACGTGTAAATATTTGTAATCCAAGACAACTGATATGCAGTCAGACAACCTTCAGCAATTACAGTCATTAAAATGTTTGGCTAAACTGCTAAAAGCAGAAAGACACAATGGATTTGCAGTTTTGTGATAAACCGAAATAGCACTTCCTTGTTACAGGCACACACATCCAGAGTGCTGTTTGCAACACTCCAAGGTAGAAGTAATTGTCTGCATAGAACTTCAGTTTAAGGAGAGGTTCCCTGTAACCGGAATTGCAATTTGCACATTGCATTAAAACACCAGGGAAAGTGCAAGGATTATGCACAGATGTTGCAAAGAATAATTATCCAAAGTTTGATGTAAGGACCATGCCTAGTTAAGGCCATTTGTGCACATTTTATGTATGACCATTTCACAATGCATGCCTGATCCTTGTATTTTTTGCCGAAATGAGATTCGTCGTAAGTAGAGTTGTGCGTATCAGCAGTTTCACTTCATTGTGGTTTGTGCACACACACCACACAAGCATTTTAATCCACATGCTTTGCCCCCTCGCTGAGTTTTGCTTTGAATTTTGGGTTCACAGAAACCATGCAAGTACAAAAATTGTCCCAGACAACTAGCTATCACCTCATTCTGCTTCCAAACTGGTGATGAGCTCAAACAAAACCTTGGATCCACGAACTTTGGGTCTGGAACTCAACTGGCAGTTTGTGGCTCAGCCCATCTTTAGTCAATGCTGTGACTTTCACATAATTTTACGATGAAACAACAACATTAGCCTGCATAGGTCACAAAGTCCACTCAACCCTCTTGATGGACCTGGTCCTAGTTTTGAATCTGCAAGGAAACCCCCCAAAACCAAAAGAGTCTCTCTCAGTTTGGGGCGGGGAGTCACACAGTTTTTGCACAGCTCTAACTTTCACAGCACAGGACTCTGATTCGGCCCATTGTTAGTGGGGGCTCTACAGTCGTCAGCTTCAACTAGAGAGAAGTTCCACTGTGTTGTACAAACTAACTGGAAAGAGCACTTTTCGGGGCAATCTCGCATACAGAACCGTGCTAGAACAACTCTGGAAATAAAGCACCCACTAAAGCAATGATTGGAAAGGAGAAGTTGCATGGAGATCATGACAAGTACTCAAATTCAGTGGTGACGAGGGCCATATAAAATACCCAGATAGAAGGATTTACTTCTCACAGGCCAAATTCGGCTCTCTAGGCACACAAATGCAGCTCAGCCGGAACTGTGCGTGCCTTTGAAAGCAGAGCTTGGATTTCAGCTGTGGAAACATTTCTGATCCTGATCAATGCTATAATCTGGCAGTCACTGGTATAGACAGAGCTCAGCATTAATGTATCATCCAAGATCAGGGCACTTTGCTTGTCCACAAAGGTCTCCTCATTTGCCAGTGGTCCCTTTTTTTTTTTCTTCAGGGGGCGGGGGGCCTCAGTTGGATGCTTCTAAAAACTGGTAATGCTGCCCTTGAGAAATTAAGGGGACAAATCTGCCCCCTACATGCTGCTCTGGTAGCATACAGAGCCAGTGAAGGAGCCATAATGGGACAGGGAGGATTCCTCTGATGCAGGAGTAGCGTAGGACCAATATAGCCAGCCCTTCCTTCTTGCAGCCCCCAGAGTAGCGGGCATACAAAAGGGGTTGGGGGCCAGAGGGGGAGAAGCATACCACTGAGTGCTATGAGGGATTCCCAGGAGGCACAGCACCGAATCTGTCCCTAAATAGAATATCTGATCATTTGCCAAATTAGGGATTGGGCCAGTACCACAAATTACTGAACTTGGTTCAGATTTAAGGTTGAACCAGCTAAAGTTAATTGAGATATAGCTGGGACTTAGCATCTAACTAATAATACCTAGACCCTCCATCTTCGGACCACAGTGTCCACTGAATGCATCCGATGAAGCGAGCTTTAGCTCACGAAAGCTTATGCTCAAATAAATTTGTTAGTCTCTAAGGTGCCACAAGTATTCCTTTTCTTTTTGCGAATACAGACTAACACGGCTGCTACTCTGAAAAGCGTCAACTCTGTGTTCAGTAAAGACAAATAAGTGGAACGCTCTGCATTGTGGGGACTTTTGATGAGATCTTTAAGACCTCCTGTGCTTTGCATGGACATCCCTCTGGCACTTTTTGTTTTAAGGGATGAGGTTTACCTGGGCATGTTTGTGCCAAAATTTCCAGTGGTGTGCAGGATGATGTACATCCCACGACTTGTTGCATTCCACCCCAGAAGTGACTGCATTTCAGTACTGCTGTAGGTATAGGATTTGGGATTAATGCTAATTATGCTTTTTAATATTATATTGCTCTGCCCTTTTCATTGACCTCACTTTACAAACTTTGATGAAGTAAATCTCACACCACCCCACTGGACAGAGAAAGTATTTTTTCCCATGTGGAAAAAATGAAGCAGAGAGATGCTGAGTGACTCGCCAAAGGAAACAATTGACCTGATCTGGCTTCCAGAGAAGCCAAATGACAGAGCCTCCTTTTGACCTTATTAGGATCAATATCAGGCCTAGAGTTAAAGCCCAGATACTACACTGATGGGTACCAACAAGAAAACCTGGATGGATGGATGGATAGCTGCAGACAGATGGAATATAGGAGGATGGGTAGATAAATAATAGGAATTCAGCCTTGTGGTCATGTAAACACACTTCTAGCATGTATACATCCCACTACGTGCCCAGTTCACTGAGTCTGTTACATCTTTTAGCTACAGGACTTAATCTTTCACTTCCTCAAGCTGTAGAGCTGCATGCTTTAGAGGTCCACAGAACAATCCCTGGCCACAACTCAGATGGTGGTTATCACATTCACACCTCTCCTCTTTTTCTCCAATGTACAAAATTGAGCTTGTTTACTCTCCATTGTTCCAGATGGCGGCCTTAGTGCTACCAGATCTCAAAATGAATCCAGGCAACACAGTGCAACCCTTCTCTTACCCGCATATTGCTGAAAATCTTCCACGTACCAACACAAATCAGTGGGTAGATTTTAAATCCCGTTCCTGCTTTCATTTTTAAACGGCTCGCATCTTTCTTTATTCCCATTCCTATTCCTATTTCAGTTTGACCCATATTTGGTTTCGTTTGCACAAAGGGAGGTTGGAGAACTTCTCCACCCAGCAAATGTGTTTTGGATATTGTAATGTTCCTGGGGAGGCTAAGGATTGGAGCCTGTTAAACAAAATAGATGGACAAACTCTGCTTTGAGTCTGCTTTTTTTTTTTAAATGGTGGTGGGCATAAAAATAGATTTAACGGAAAGCAAGGGTCTATATATGCTAAAATCTGTAATCATTTCTTGGACCAGCTTCAGCAGGTTCCGGGAGGGTATGAAGCACAACTGACAACTGAGACTCAAAAAGATACCCCCAAATAACAACCCGAGGACCTTTAATTAAGCAGTTGCGCATATCATTATGTCCCAGTTAAGCTGTCCCATTTAAACTACGTGTCCAGTTCCTAGGACGACAAATTCAAGTCCAGCCATTCATCCTTTCAAGGCAAATAAAGTACATGCCACACTGTTTATTATGTGGGGGCTTTACAAGAAAGATTTTTAAAAACAGATTTCTGTCTGGTCTGCATGGACATCAAATATTCAGTGGGCACCTTTTTGGGGGTGGAGGCCTGCAAGTGCAAGGGTCTGCTGTTCTTTCGGGACACATCCTTGCCCTCTTCTGAATGCCATGAGACAGCTGCTGTCTGCCCAATAGCTGACCTCCACCCCAGAGCAGGCTACATTTCAGCAGGTTTGCATGCGTATGACACTTGTATGGAGCTTCCAGGATGAAATGAGCCCAATACAGCGATCATAAAATAGTACCGGATGTGGTTGTGTATTACTAGTAACAGGACTGCACACATGTACAGTGCCCATCAAAACGCTTTAGAAACACTCACAACGCCCCTTGGAGGTATGCAAGTATTCTCCCAATTTCACAGATGGGGACACTGAGGCAGAGAGAGGTAGGTGACTTGCCATAGGTTCAACATTAGGTCAGTGGCACAGCTGAGAGTAGAACCCAGGTCTCCTGACTCCCACTCCATCCAGTGCCCGCACTCACACGCTGACTAGTGTATGCCTAATAGTGAAGAAGACCTTCATGCTGCAAGCTGCTATACATCCTAGACTCCTAGTAAAGTCAAGGGTATTCCACACTGTGAAGAATGGCTCCCTAAAATGGCATCGTTCATCTAAGCCATGGCCTTGTAAAGCTCAGATACGGGGGCTGCATACTCAGTGTGGTGCAGGCCTGGAATCTACGGAACACATGTTGAAGCAGGCAGACACATGGTGATTTCCCATGGCCAAATTACCAACCAGAGTGTAATAAAAACCGATTTTTCTTTCCAGGAGGAGGGCAGGGGAAGAGGAGAGAGGAAAGTGACTGACCTTGGGTCATAAAAGTCATCTCAATTGTGCAATAATGTGCTCAGCTTTTTGGCTTCGGGCGCTGTAACACAATCTTGCTAACTTTTGTAGCCCTGAGGCGATATTTTAATACATCAGCCCCAAAACCTAAATGAAAATGTGTTATTACAACGGTGACGTTTATGCCACTGTAGCTGGCAACATGAGGTCAGTCAGTGTTTCCAGCGGAGGCTTAGCTTTGTCCAGCAAACCCTGCTTTACAGTGAAATCTCGCATAAACTAACCACCCGCAGCAACTCTGATGTACCAATTTTTCACTAGCTGTCTGGCTTTTTTAAAAAAAAAAATTAAACAAGTTCTTCAAATTAAAAATCTACTTTCGGTTCTCCGTGATTTTTAAAAAGGATTATTCTCACCAGTGACATCATTTATAGTTAATTTTAAAACTTCTTCAAGTGATTAGCCCAGAACCTGACATTATTAAAATAGGCACCCAATACTGCCAAGATTTGCACATGTGCTTAACTGCAAGTATGTGACTAATTCTCATCGATCAGATAGGACTCTTCCTGTGCTTAAAACTCATCACATGCATAAGTCTGTACATGATTGAGAGCTTATTTCATTCTATAGAACATCTGCTCAAACACCACAAATAAATCTGTGTATACACACACAAAATACCATTTCATATATTTTTACACACACACAGATGTGTGAATTCAGAACTAAATTGACAGCTCTAGGGACTGAAAGCCTCAGTGAAGTAGGGTGTTCTTCAAGCACACCTGTAAAGGTTCAATTGTCTCTCTCAATTTAGGTGTTTTGCCAGAAGCTGGGAATGGGTGACAGGGGATGGATCACTTGATGGTTACCTGTTCTATTCATTCCCTCTGGGACATCTGGCACTGGCCAATGTCAGAGGACAGGATACTGGGCTAGACGGACCTTTGGTCTGACCCAGTATAGCCATTCTTATGTATATTGCTTGGCGTCTTTGGGCTTTGATCTTGCAAACACTTAGGCGCATGCCTAACTTTGACTACTCAAATGCGTAAAGTTAAGCAAGTGCGTAAATGTTTGGAGGATCAGGGCCCATATTTGATGTAATAATACTACTTTGCTCTCGGGCTGAGCAAAACATTTCCATCAAAACTTTGATGGAAAATTGGGTTTTTGACTAAACAGAAAGTTGAATTATTTTCATCCAAAAACCTTAAAACTTTTTTTTTGCACTAAAAACTGCTGAAAACCAAAATATTTAGGCTGGAAAAGATTTAAATGTTGGATTCCCTTCCCCCTCACCCCACTGCACCCTCCAAATAAATCAACATTTGCTGACTCCTCTACTTCGTACTTACATAAGGCCACAGATCATCCATAGATCTCTAAATCAGTTTCAAAGGTGGAAGGGGATCATAATCCCTATTTTACAGATCAGGAATTTGAGGCACAGAATAGTGAAGTGACTATAGCCAAAGGTCACATCCATGGCAGAACTAGAACCCAAGTCTCCTGGCTCCCAGTTCTATGCTCTAACCTCTAGATCATGCTGCCTCATACCTAGTATGTAGGAACAGTCCAGAACAGATGTCTTTGATCCAAACACCTCCAAACTTTGCGGGTGTTCAGATAAGGAATTCTGTCCCTTCGCCGTATGTTTCCTGAAGGTTGAAGTAAAAAGCCAAATCATGCCAGTGAGAGTATTGTAAAAACATATATAAAGGTAGGGAGCTAAAGTTCACAGAGGTCATGGTTCGCCACCTGCGTGTCCTATGTGTATGAAGATGCATGTTGTTAGACCAGGGGAATCCCCTCCAGCTGCAGCCCACTCTGCTTCATGCATTGATTGAGCAGCAAAGTTTCCTAAGATCTCTGTTACACAAGTGTTCTATATCTGTATATATGTAAATAGTTAACAGATAAGGTGCCAGTACGTGGCACTGAATAATATGTAGCACAGTTCCTGGGTTTTGTAAGACTGGTAAAAATCTGTGTGCCGCAAATGGCTTCCTCTAATGGCACTGTAAATCAGCTGTTAACACCTGTCAGTTTCACTTTGTTGCTCTGTTCCTGGCAGGGAGCAGAAAAGTGAAAACAGATCTTGTTCGTTTCATGATGGTGCTCAGCTACCCTCAGGAAAGGTTTGGGGGGAGGGAGAATTGAAGCAAACAGGAAGAGCTGGGGGAACAATGGGGAAGAAAGGAGAAGGCAACCTGAAAATAAAAGTGGGTTGGGGGTGGAAAAAGCAAGAACAAACAAGGAAGAAAAGAAAGGAAAAGTAGTGAAGATGAATGGGGTGGGGGGACAAAAAAAAGGAGAATACATGCATTTACCTATTTGACTTTTTAAAATGGCAGCTAGAAACAGTTTCTCTGGCACGTCAAGGACTCCAAAACATTTTTTACACCCTGTGTGCATTAGAGAATAGTTACAGTGTCTACACTCCATCGTTTTACTATATGACCCTTCATTTAGACACGCTGTGCCAATATCACCCCTGGTTCAGGGAATGCTCAGTATGGCCTTAAGGCCCCTGGATTCAAGGGCATGCTTAAAGTTACGCATAATCTTCAGCATCTTCAGGACTGGAGTGTAATGCAGGGTTTACATCATTGCGGCTGACTCGGATTATTCAACTGGTTTAGGAGCACCAGCGTACGCCTTGCTTTGGATCAGTGCAACTCACCTATGCCGGGGTTTGGGTGTGAATTTCTCCAACGTAGACAGACCCCTGTTTTGTATTTGTGGCAGGAGAACAAGAGTGCTGAGCCCTGCTTTAGATGGTCCTGGAAGTAAAGGTTGTGGAGGGGGTGAAGAGCCCATAACAATCACAACCTCGCCAGGCCTCCAACGTGATGACAGCGCTGTCTGTGGGCCCGTCTCACCATTCTGCATCTGTTACGCATTTACAGAGGGTTTGCACTCGTAGTTTTACAGCGGTTTAGACATGTAAGTAGCGTCTATACTTAAAAGACCACGTAAAAGGTGGAAAAGATAAAGCAGGAATGGAGAGATGGGGAAAAAAACCAAGGTGGACAGATGCTATTTTAAAAGCAGGCATTGTGATCCTTTTATTGACCAGTCTCAGTGTCTCATCAAACTGCATTTGGTTTTGCTGTTTTATTAGCTTATTTATTAACCACCATCCAGGAGCTTATCTGGTGAGAGACTGAGCGACCTCAACTTTACACTTCCATCTCTGAAACTGGGATTTTCAAAGGAGACTAAAGAAGTTAGATTTTGAGCAGCGAGGGGCACAGACGCTTTTGTTCAGCGTTCGTACAACCCTAGTGCAGCGAGTCCTGGTCCATAACTTGAAGCTCCTAGACACTGCCACGATACAAATGGTAAAATAAATAAATAAATAAATAAATAGGCACTCAGCGCCCACTGAAATTAAGTGTGATGTAGCTACCTAATTCCCTTAGGTCCCTTTAAAAATCCCAGCCTCCAAGTTGAGCGCACTCAGCACTTTGCAGGATTGAGCCCTCTGAAATTTAAATGAATTTAAAGCAAGAGGGATTCTAGAGAGTTTAGGCTTTCACAGAATGGGGCCATTATAGATCAGATCACCGCGTATGATAGCGTGCCGCAAATATTGCTTGTTTCAGTTCTTATGAATGTGCTGGCATGAAGAAACTCATTTTAGGTTATCAAGGGTCTGATCCTGCAATCTGAGAACAGGCAGAAGTCCCAGAGAATTCAGTAAGAATGGACGACTACAGGGCCAGATCCTGCAAGGTGCTGAGTGCCCTTGAACTCACACGGACTTCAGCGCAGCAAAATGCAGCAGATGCTCAGCATCTCCAAATTAATTATGTAGTATTCTTTCATTGAGAGTCAGATGCATCCATTGCTAAAAAAAATTCGGGGGGAGGGAGGAAGGGGAGTTCCAGGGGTAACAAACAGAGGCAAATGTTAAAATAGATAATCATACAGGAAATCAATATAGATTTAATTTCAAACAACCAACACTGAAACATAAAGAAGTGATCTGCAACAACCGTTCACAGTTTAGAACAAACACACCAGCTGTGACAAAGCATCACAAGTTCTTAATAGCGTTCAAAGGACAATGAAGATTTTCTATATTTGAGGTGTGGATTTTAAACTCGGGATGTCTTGATAGCTGGACGTCACTTAATATTTTGTCCATTTCCTGTCTTTAAAAGACAAAACATATCCCGTGAGTCATACAAAAAACAATGACCTAGCTAATGGCAATTGTTTCATTTGTCCGCATGAGTCATAATAAAAGGTGCGTTTCTTTACTGGTTTATCTTTCATGACAAAACCTCAATGGCCAGACTGTCAAAAGATCTAAGCAATGCTTCCCTACTGCTGATTGGATGCCCAATTCAGGAAAGCACTAAAGTGTATGCTTCACTTCAACACCGAAGTGAAGTGCTTTTCTGAATCCTTAGGGCCTCAGACGGGTGTGAGAGGAGAATCAGCCCTGAGGAACCTAACTTCCACAAGTACTGAGCGCTCACAACTCCAGGGGAACTCTGGGAGCTGCCACATGCGCCTCACCTTTCAAAATATGTCTCTAGCTCAAAGTGCTGGATGTTGAACATTTTAAAAATCTAGCTGCTTCATCTCGTGAAAACCTGTCTGCAGATTCATTGGAATACCCTACTGAAAAACTCCATTAGAAAGTTTAAACATTCCTTGCGGTGATCAGAGATAGACATCTATGTTCCCAAACAACAACAACAAAGCGTTCCTTGTTCTGACTTCAGCGAACCCGCTCCAGACCTTGGATGCTGATAGCATTTACTGTATGGTTTTTATGGTTCCCAAACTGTTCCATCCCCTTGTTATTCTAACAAGAAATGGCATTTGCAATATCCCACCCCAGCCATTTAAACCGTAATATAAACTAGAAAACTTGGACCGATCAAGCCAAGTGCTAGTAAAATACAGTAAAACAATTTTTCCAAACAAGGGGATGCTGTCTAGTGGATAAAGGAGGACACTGGTAATCAGGAAGACAGGAATTGCAAGCCCAGATCCAGGCAGTATCCTGTCTCCAACAATGGCCAGTTCCAAACCTTTGGAAGAAGGAAAAGAAACCCCTTAGTGGACAATTATGACATAACCTGGGCAGAGGGGAAATTTCCACTTACTCCTAGGCTCTTAGTGGTTGGTTTATGCCCGGAACCATGAGGGTTTGTATCTCTTTAAAAAAAAATTACCCTGTGAATAGTCTCATTATGCACATAAAATGTCCTGTGTTCTAAGACTGGAATTTCCAAACTGTATCAGACCCGAGGTCCTTCTTGTCCAGTATGCTGTCTCCGACAGTGACCAGCCACAGATGCTTCAGAGCAAGGTACTAAAACCCATAGTTATAACACGTCCCGCATGGATATCTTGTCCTAACCCCTAAGCAAAATAGGCTTAAGCCTTGAAATACAAGGTTTAATATCCCTTCTAAAACATTTTTTCCCCAGTATTTACTGTAACAACTCTAGATACCCTTGTTACCCACATAAGCATTTACTCCATATTTGAATCTTGCTAAGTTCTCCTATTTTAGACTTGCCACTGAGTCACTGTCACTTTGGTCAAGTTACTTCACCTCTCTGTGCCTTGATTTCCCCATGTAATAGATGTAATGATGATACTTAAATAACTCACAGGGTTGTCTGTGGGGCTTATATCATACATACAACTTGCCTTGCAATCCTCGTGGGACAGGTCCTTTTGTAAGAAAACAAGTAGCCTGTGCGCGCGTGTGTATACGTATAAATACTTAAAAATATCAGCGACCATGGCTCTTTGCACCTAGCATCAATTAAGGCCTCAGTGCAGCAATATGATCCTCCTGGGTTGACTCTTGCACCTATGTGGAGTCTTATGAAAGACAATGAGGCACTGCACAGACCAAAATGCAGGATCAGGGCCCAGTACCAGCCGGGGAGTGCTTAATTGTTGTGTTGACATACCCTTCATCTCTCTGTAAAATGGGATATAACAGCACTTTCCTACCTCACAGAGGATGTTGTAAAGATAATGCATTAAAGATTGTGAGCTGCACAGATAAAATGGTGATGGATGAGGGCCATATATACACACCTTAGATTAGGGTGACCAGATGTCCTGATTTTATCGGGACAGTCCCGATTTTTGGGTCTTTTTCTTGAAAAGGCTCCTATTACCCCCCACCCCCGTCCCGATTTTTCACACTTGCTGTCTGGTCACCCCATTTTTAGATAGATTACTCCACTATGACTACACCCACATTAGGCTGGGTATAATTAATACGGTGCAATTAGTGTGCAGACAAGCCCTTAGTATCCAAGTCCTTTTATAACAACTTCAAAAGCCCAAATTCCGCAAAATAACATCACCCCCACTCCTTAAAGAGATACAGGCAGGTGATAAAATAGGAAAATCCCTAACCCTCACCTTGCGCCTGGATGCAGAATACCACACAATCCAAAATACGCAGGGTAGAAATATGCTAGGAGGGGAAGGTCCAAGGTAAAGGCAAGTACACACTCCCTGAAAATTGCAAAAACCTGAAAGAGACTCAGCTCTGTAATTTTATCCAGACCCACAAAGAGAATCATTTAAAAAAAATGCTAAAACATAAATGCACCTACACTCAGCATTATTTCCCATGGATTTTCTCTGGGTTTTTTTTCTTCTTCTTCTTCTTCTTTTTTAAATCTCCCTCCCCCCCCCCTTTCACTTTCTACATCTGTACTTTATTCAATGAACACATCTGCATTCTTTCTTTCTGTTTTTGGCCAGAAACTCTATCCAACCCTTATCACTGACACCTCTCTGCAGTTTCAAATTCCGACCTTGTGCCAAATCCCCATTTCCTGCTGCTTAATTTCCATTCATTTACTCTTGTTTTTGCTTCTTCTGCCATTCTCAGCATGGACCAGCTCCAACCCAGCTTCTTCTAATTTTTTAAGGAAGGCTCCCTATTGAGTGCTATTGGAACTTGATCCTCCGCTCCAAGCCAATGGCTGGCTATTGTTTATACTACCTAACAACAGTTGCCAATATTACTGCTTTTTTCCTTTTCTTTGTTTCACTCTTTAAGTGTATATCTTAAGACCCAAGAGAGCCCCTCTCCACATATGGTGACCCATTAGGTCTGGTTTTATTATTACTTCTGCAGAATCTGAAGTAGCCTCTTTATAAAAAAATAAAATAAAGAAAATATAGAAAAGAACGTCTGGGGTGTCTTGTTTACATCGGTCTGTTGATCTGGCTCTGTGCCTACTTTTGGAATAAACTGATAGACGGATAGAGGCATTCAAAACATCTTTTTTAGTGGCCCAATAAAAAGATATGCTTCATAAAGGTAAAACCCCCACACCAAGGCGCCTTCAAACTTAAATCACGGCTGTAAATGCCAGGAGTGAGAAAACTTCCTGAGTTTCTAAGGCACTTTTTTAAATCTCTCTCTCTCTCTCAAGTCTGTTCTAATGGCTTGCAAACTTCTCTCCAATTTTTTTACATGAGAAAAATACTCAGAACTCATAAATAAAATCAATTAAATTAAATAAACACGGACCAGACTCCGATGCCCTTACTTCTGCTGAGTCGGTGCCTGGGATCAAGAAGGTAACAGTGGGCCTGTTCAAGGAGCAAACTACTAACTCAAGTTAAGTCAAGATCTGGGGCTAAGTGAACTGTGGCACAAAAAGATAAAGAACATTTTCTGTTAAGTCACAGATTCATGGGATTGCATCCCTCACCCATATGCATTGGCATTGGTGCGCTCTTCAGTGCTCATTAGCTCTTCTTCCAGGATGATCTCTCTCTTTGGCTCCATTCCTCTACTTCTGCTCATTTCCCTCTACTTCATACCAATGCCCTCCTTTGGTTCTCCTGGACTGCTGCTTCCAGGTTCTCCTTCTGTAGACCCTCCTGAGTCTCAGTCCAGTGCCTTAACCACAAGACCATCTTGCTCTCTCCTCTTACATCATCTATCCCTCTTTTTCCTCTTACAACTCAGGACATCCATTTTATGGCTCCAAGCTTAAAGGGATTGTAATATGTGTTCTATCCTCCTTGACTGGCTGGTCAAGATAGAAGATAAGAGCCTACTACTCCTGCCAGCTAAACAAGTCACTCCTTTAGCTCAAGTAGTGGAGATCTGTGTTTTGGGTCAAAGATCCAGGATTCCTACCCTGCCGATACCCTCTGTGTGGGTTACTACACAAGCTTCTCCTTACTTCAGATGGTTCTCTGAGGTCCTAGTACGCAGAGTTAACACCTCCCATTAGATTTCTGGGGGAGATAAAGGTGCTTAGCCCTATGCAAGATTGATCCCCAAATCATAAAGCTTCTTCTTGAGCCATTGCTCAGACCCTGTTATGTTCTCTCCTTGAAGCTGCATTTAAAAAAAAAAAAAAAAAAAAAAAAAAAAAAAAAAAGCTCAAGTCCAAGAGGAAATTTCAGTCCCACAAAGTTTGAGTGGGTTTGTAATGTGCTCCAACACATTCTCCCGTTCCTGACTTGGGTAGCGATGATGTCACATCTCAGAGAGTGTCAAAAGAAACGTGCCTCCTTGTAAGGTTTTATGACAGACATGTCTTGCACACGCTGCAGAACCACATTCTCCCGTTATTTATTTATGCGACTGGAAATAGCAGCAGCAGCAACAAAGTTCGTCACAGTTTTGCTCTCTGTTTCCACATTTGCTGGCAGCCTGGCTGCATGCCCTGTTGGCTAACATACTGTTCGTGCATATCTCCTTCACACACCAACCCAAAGACAATAAACAATCTGCTACTAAACCTTACGACCAATTCCACCTGCCACATTCAGAGGATGGGTGTTGGGCTAGTGAGGAAAACGAGGCAAATTCTAGATTTTGGGGAAGGCCATGGCGGCTAGGGCTTTAGACTGTGGTTGAGGAGACCTGGGTTCTCGTCAGAGCTCAGAATTTAGATTCAGGATCCAGAGAGATATTTTAGATAGGATACTTCAAGGCAGCATAGTCTACTCTAGTGGAGAGGGCATTAGACTGACCTGAGCTCTATTTGCAGTGCTGTGTGACCTTGGCAAGTTACTTCCCCCAGCGTGTGTGTGTTTCTCCTCCTAACATTTGCTGGTCTTGCCTATTTAGGTTGTAAACTCATTGGGACACGTGCTGTCTTATACTATTGTCTGTTCAATGCCGAACACAATGGGACCTCCTAGGCACTGTAAGTCAACCTAAAACTGGAGTCAAAGCTCACTGAACTCAGAGGAAAGACCGTCATTGACTTCAATGGGCATTGGATCACATACACAGGACCTCGTTTACCCAGGCCAAGTAGTACCTTGGAGCGAACTATTACTTAGTGTAAAGGGATGAGAATCTAGCCTTTAACAATGAGGATTTAGAAACAGGTCTGGAGACCAACATCCTTCCCTCTGCTCTTCAACGCTGACCTACTGGAATGCACCATACAGTAGGGGGAAATTCCTCTCCCGCTGTCCAATTACCGCATTCAGGACATTTGCTTTTGTACTGGATGGAAGCCAAGAATCTAAGCATCAATTCCCTTGCTCCACTGACCCCCGCTCCGACTCGGTGTATTCCAAGAGGTGTCTGACACCTGCTGAGGCAAGGATTTGGGATATTAACTATTCTAAATGGGTTGGTATTATTTTCACCCAGTTTCCCTCCCCTCAAGCTATTTCCTTCCTCCATCTCCCCTCTTAATAACGTCCTTGTGGAGGAATCTGCTATTTTCAGCACTCCACTGCTGACTGGGAGAGGCAGCCTGTTCCACGGTGGCAGTGCCTTTCCACAAACAGCCACCACCCGGTGCCAAACTGCAAAACAGAAAATAACTCCAGAGATGTGGGTAATCATTTGCGTGCAATGGGACAGCGAAGAGACCAGACTGCAGGAGGAGGTGGCTTTAGGTAGGGATCTGAGAACAGAAAGGGAGAGTGGGTAGAACCTGAGAAATAAGAGTCTCCTACTTCCAGGTGTAGGAGACAAGGTGACCCAAAACAAAGAGTGGGAGAAGGAGACAAAACAATGGAAAACAGCAGAACTGCTTGGAACCACCGATGTTTGGAAGAACTATAGGCCCAATCCCCAGCGGACGTAAACAGCTGTAGCTTCAGTTAAGTCATTGTGCCTATGAGGGCTCTAGCTTCTGCTTTTTCTTTGAGTGTCACATCAGATTTAGAGACAGGCCCATCCCAAAATCCAGATCCAAACACCAGGAGGTTCTGAATTGGTCCAGGTCCACATTTACCTCCTACCCCTCTCTCTGTGATTTGCCACGCAAAAACCCCTGATCCAAGCACACCAAGAACAGAAGAATAGCCACATTGGAACAAACTACTGGTCCATCTAATCCAGTATCCTGTCTCTGAAAGGCACCTGTGAGCTAGCATGCCCCAGGCGAAGTTTAATTTTAACTCCTATTAGATATTTATTGGCTTAAACCCTGAAAAACAAGTGTTTGCCAAAGCTTTTTTAAGAAAATGTTTACTAGAACAACTCTGGATATTCTTGTCAGTCATATAAATGCCTAATCCTTTTGTGAATCCAGGTAAACTCTTAATTTGTATGGTATCATGTGGCAAAGAGTTCCACAGTTCTGCAGTATGTTAAATAGAAGTGTTTGAAAATGTATTTTTATATGAAGTGTGTGCCTGGATCTATCCCTAGTCATATTGTTCCTGGGAGCGTGCTATGTGCAAAATCAGTCCAGATAAAACAGGATAAAACATTTGTCTGCACCCAAAACCTAAACTCAGACTCTGAGATAAGGACAAGTTCGCATAATTTATTTTGTTGCCAATAATGCTGCCTGTTGGGAGCAGCTGCAGTTCCTGATTTTGGCCATGACAGTCAGAACGGAGTGAATTAAAGCTGCTGTACATGAAATCAGGATCTATCAAAATTCCTTTGTCACTAAAACAAACCTGTGGATCTGTGGACAGACACATCCTTCCAGTCCAACCTCCACTTCCTGCAGTAGATTCTTCCACCTAATGCATGGGAAGACCTACCCTTTCTTCCACTTGCAAATCCTTGATCTTTAGAGGGAAGTGAAAATGTTCAAATGAAAGTGCTTGGGGGTTTTTGTGGAAAAATGGCCTCTTTACACAAACGAAAATGTCACAAACATTTTTCATAGTTTTCAACTTTGCCCCCTTAACGGAAATAAAATCAAAAAATGATTTTTTTTCCTCTTTAGTTTACTCCAATCTGCCTGCCCCCCCGCTTTGTTTCCCTTCTTTTCACTGTCAAAGCAGAAAAAAGGGGGGAGGGGGGGAAGAAAAGACTGAGGGGGGAAATAAAAACTTTCAGAATACATTTCTTGAAAGTTAAATCAGCTCTTTGCAAATGTCAAAAGAAAAGCGTTTTCAAATGTTTGCAATTTTTTTTTCCATTTTCTGACCAGCTTTATTGCTCTTCCTAAGTGAGTTGGGTCTAGCAGCAAGTCACTGTGCATTACTACTCCAGTTTGTGCTCTCTGCCATCTGCTGCTGTCACCTCAGCGCTTCTCCCTCATGATGTTTCCAGCCTTAACGACACAGCCCAGTCTGAGCCAAACCTTGTGAGAATCACCAATCTTCACCTACTCGTCGACACTTCATGTTGGAATTGACGAGGCTCTGAGGCTGGCATTCTGAGCATCAGCCCTTTGTCCTTGCGAGGTCAATGAATTGAGTTCAGTTTTATTTCTTGGGAACGGGGTGAGATTTTCTCTGGCACAAAGGACAGTAGGAAAAAAGGTGTGTTCTTGCCTTGTGTTAATCAATATGTGTTAACAAAAAGAAGGTAAAATTGTAATGTAAAGAAGGTAATTATAGTATTAACATGGAGCAGGTTGTGGTAAACAGTCAGACAAATAATGGATTTTTTGGTTTACTGACAATTTAAAAAAATCAAAATAAAAGCTTAATTTTGAGTCAAACCGACTTTTATTTTTTCATTTCAGTGAATCAGACTCACCCCCCCCCAAAAAAAATCATTTCAGGTTGAACAAAGCCTGAAATTAAAATGGTTTCTTTTTGATTTCAAGCATTCTTGCAACATTTTAGAATTTTTTTAAAAAAACAATTAAATGAAAGGACATTTTTAAGCAAAAATTCTTTCAAATAAAAAATTGAAACTTTTTTAAAAATGGGATTTTTGGGAGGGGGAGGGGGACAAACAATTTGGCTAAATCAACACAAATTCACAAAATATTTCGGCGTCACCAAATCTGCATTTTTTGCCCATAAAAAAAAAAAAGTTTCACTCGAAATAAGTTGTCCAGCTCGACAGGTAAATCCTGGTCTCCCCTTTGTGTTTATCTCAGGCTGCTAACCCATGTGAACACCACAAGCAGCCTTGTTGGCCTGGGATTTTATCTTGTGTCTGCTGAAAGTCACGGGAAGTAGTGAACCTATCCCCGCTGTGTCCCTTTGGAAACATCCTTCTCTCAGTGGAGATTAAAGATCCCATCAAATGCTCTCCCCTAATGGCAGGGGTATGTCCCTGTAGCCAAACTGAAAATTTCCCTTCCTCCCCTCCCGCCCCCCCCCCCCATACTGTTCTGCAGCTTGCCCTTAATCTGAAGGCAAGCACCCCACCATCGAAGCAGCCGCATTTGGTATGAATACACACTTTTTTTTTTTTTTTTTGCCTTCGCTCTTCATTGCCTGCCAACATTTAAGTGGCCCAGGCAGGCCAACAGGGCTAATGACGGATGTCAAACCAGAACAATAGTTTGGTGGTGTGAACAAATATATATCTACATGACCCAAGTTAAAATGAATTACAGACACTGATCGGGATCATATGTAAACTGGTGTCTTTCTGGAGGCTAGCCAGAATCCTTCAACATAAATCCCTTGCAATGAGTTATATCATTAGCCAGACTCTGTACATTACCAAGACACTTCTCTGTACATGGTCAAATAAGTGCCATGATGGAGTCGATGCATCTTAAGTAGCTCCAATAAGAATTATAGTCCAGTAGAACAGAAAGAAATAAAAAAATGCAATAACTCTTCATTGATTAATAATAATAAAAATAAATACAGCACCTTTCATATGAGTCGCTCAACACACTTTAAAACTGCTGATTAACAAAAGCCTCATAATGCCCCCAATTGGGAAGGAAGCTGTCCCTTTTTTATTATTATTATTATTATTACTACAAGTGGGTCAACTGAGGCACAGAAAGGGGAAGTAGCTTGACCAAGGCCACACAAAGATTCTGTAGCAGAGCCAAGAATTTACTCTGATCTTCTGACTCCCAGTCTTGTGAGCCTTTACCACAAGACCAATCCTCTTCCCCTGAGCCAGGTACAAGATGTGATACAAGGGCCAAAACAACAGGCATAAAGATTCTGACAGATACACTAGCAGGTTACTAGAACCCAGATTCTTAAAAACATCACTGACAAGTGGCACTGAAATGATAAACCTAAAGATAATTAACCCAGAGACAGAAAACTATTTGGTTTATCAATTTTCCTCAGGTAGAGTCTGAGAGACTGATTTCCTTGCTTTGCCACTGACTCAAGACGGGGCCTTGGGAAAGTCACTTGACTGCTTCATTTATGCCTCAGTTTCCACATCTTTAAAATGGGCATAATAATGCTAATTAACTCACATGAGGCAGTGTGGTCGAGTGGATAGGACACTCAAGAGGGGCTCAGGAGAACCCAGCTCTGTTCCCACCATGGCTACCAACCTGCTCCGTGACTGTTTGCAAGTCACTTCTCTGTAGCACTTCTTACCCCGTCCACCCTTTGCTTGCCTAGTCTATTTAGAATGCAAGTTCTTTTGGGCATGGACAGTCTTGTTATGTGTATGCACAGGGCTGAGCATAATGGGGCCCTAATCTCAGATAGGGCCTGCAGGTGCTACTGTTGCATAAATAATAAATAATGGAAGCGTGAGCTTTGGCTGCATGTTTGCAAATTGCTAGGGATCACGTGACAGAAGGTACACAGAAATATCATGGCTACGTCTACACTGCCCCACAGTTCAGACTCTGCGGGTGTGAATAGCAGCGCGCACCACAGTGCTGTGCCGTAACTCCCCCGTGTGGACACTGCAGGCGTGAACTAAAAGGTTCCTACTTTGTATGAATGTAATCCTGTTTGATGAGGCCTATGTTAACGTGAACCACGAGCCTTTTCGTTTGCGCCTGCAGCGTCCACACGGGGGAGTTTCACCGCAGCACTGTGGTGTGCGCTGCTATTCACACCCCTATCGTCTGAACTGCAGACAGCCCTAAGTGTAGTAAAAAGAATCACAAAATAGATGTCACGTATTTTGCCAATGACCTGTTCATCTGTGTGCATTCCATTTTGCAAGAACATCCTAACTTGGGACATCATTTTTAAGTGACGCTGAGTTTTCTCCTTTCGCCGATCACACAGCAAGTCTGTTTTGAGTGTCTCTTGGCAGCTTTTGTGCCAGCGGTGACTTGCGAATTTTTGGACTGGTTCCTCAGTTTTTACCTTGAGAAAGACATGTTCCCTTAGGGCATTTCAGCTCTTCCTAAACCTCAGAGAGGAAACAGTTTTCGGCTCACTACAGCACGCAAATGCAACACAGGATATTTTTCCAGCTCACTGATATTTCATAAATATCATTTGTTGTCATGTGGTTAAATTAAAAACTCGGGATATCAAACATCAAACAGTATGTTAATGTCAAGTATGCTTGAATAAATACTAAAGAGTTCAACTGACTGAAGTGTGTGGACTACTAGCTAATTAAGAAAGAAGCAGGTGTGGAAAAAACCCTAATTTAAGCAATTTTTTATAATTAATAATGTTTACTTGTAGTTCCCCTTATAATAAGGCTCCAGTTTAACCTCTTGTGGGTTGCTAGCTGTAATCCAGAATTTTAAAAATATTAATTGAACAGAGTGTTTTTAATAGGAGATCAGTTTTCAGACCCGGGTAATCTCCTGGCATATATTCAGAGAGAGTTTTTGTTATGGCACTTTATATCAATTGGATCAATTACCAAATAATTCCAGCAAATTAAAAAACAACCTACTTTAGTGGCCATGGTGCTGATACCTTTGGGGACTACAGATATAAGAACCAGGAGGAAAATATTCAATGCGATTGCTTCAAAAATTATCCATGAAAAAATAAAAAAAATTCAGGAAGGTTATTTGGATGCTGACTTTGCTGGTGGGTCTTAAACTTCTCAGAGGAATAGTGTTCCTGTAACACTACAGTCTAGTTTTACATAGACAAAAAATTTAAAAAAACAACAAGATTTTTATTTGAACTGCTTTGGCAGCACACATATAGCCAATCAACTAATCCAAGGCTATATTTAATGTGGACTTTCTTTCCAAGAAGCCAAATGGAAGTAAAGGAGGAGAAAATGGCCACAGATGTAAAAACAGACCTGGAATATTTCATTGATATGACATATCTACTGCCTTTAATTACAAGAAGAATGTATGGGAACAATGCATCCTACTCAATCCGGGTCGAGGGAACAAAATAGGACTGGATTAGATAGGACAACTCAAATCCCCAGAGAGATTCCCATATTTAATGCAAGCTCCACATGTTTGATATGTAGGGAAGCAAGTGGGTGTTCCTGGACTTGATCCACTATTCATCATAATACCGCAGCCTTGTTCATTCCCAGTGAGGAGGCTTAAAACCATGAAACCATATGTAGAATATTAAAAATCATTTAAAGTTAAAATGAACATTATGAAACCATGCACTCCACTCGAGGCTTCAGTCCAAAGCCCTTAGTGCGCTCACTGTTCCTGTTGATAATGGTTGAGAACTAAACGACACACACAACCATTCATGGCTACACTGCTTCAGTGTATATTATGGGTTCTAACTTATACGAGAGTAGGCTCGGTGTCAGTAACTGATGTGAATGCCACCTACAGCAGCAATGATCTAGTTTATAATTAAAGATCAGAAACTCCAGTTTTATTTCTTCACCCTCTTAATATTGGGTGGGGTTTGGGGGTTGTTTTTTTCCCCTTTTTGCTGACATTAAATTGTTTCTCAGATACAGTCAATAACTTTACTATATTTTCCTTGCCGCTGAATTAATCATAGCTCTACCCTAACCACATGGAATTTAATTTCCCATAAGAGAAATGTTTACTTTGGTTTACTTTGTTGGAACTCAGCATACTTATACAGTCTATAAAGATTTACTGTAACATATTTTGTTAAGCAACATTAAAGCCCTTGCTGACAGATCTTGTCTTACATTACTTCTCTTAAATTCATATCCTTTAATGCCTTCGCTATACGTCGTTGCACCAGTGAGGAAACCGGAGCAGCTCTGATACACATGTTGCAATATTACAAGAGCTGCAAGATGATTAGGGCCGGATTCTGTCCCTAGCTTACTCACGTGAAGCAGTCAATGGGACTACTCACAAAATAAGGTCTGAGTAGAGGGGCAGAATAGGGTTCTTTATTTAATTCCTTTTTATGCGTTAATTTTAATCTATGGCTTGAGGAGCTTAACTAAATTTAAACTAAAGCTAAGGCAACAAAAGACAATGGAATCCAATGGATAGGATGCTGGACCGGAACTCAGGACACATGGGTTTTATTCCTCTCACACTACCACTGATCTGCTGTGACACTCTGGGCAAGTCACGGCGCCCCACTGTGCCTCAGTTTCCCCATCCGCCTGTGTCTTGTCTAGTCAGATTCAATGGGATCTGTCTCTCCCGATGTGTTTTGTGCAGTGCCTAGCACAGTGTGTTCCCAATTTCAGTAGGATCCTGTTGATGCTAACACTACAAACAACAACAACAACAACGTACAGTGATTCTGAGGCTGCATATTACAGACAACATTGTTCCCTGCTATGCCACACAGACATGGCCTAAGACAGAAGAAAACCTAGAACCACGGTGTTCTCCAAAAACACTGGCTCCGCTACTCCCATGAGAGACGAGTTTGGCCTGATGTTCAGAGATACGAAGCACCTGCAGCTGTCAGTGAAGCCAATCGGAACCACAGTAGCTCAGCACCTCTGAAAATCAGGTCCTTTGGTGTTCGCTCTCGGTAGTAGAAAGGCTATTATGTCCTATAGACACCCAGGCACTAAAGGGCTGTGATACACATATACAGTAGGCTAGTACCATTACAGAAATTGCATCGAAACCTCATACTCTTGGACGTAAAGCATCAGCAAGGAATTCAGTACTCTTTGTGTGGCTTTGAGCAACCCTGGCTAGGGAGAATTTTTGGTGGGGACAGGTCATTGCCATTTTAGAAAGTATTCAGCATAGATTACCTGGTGGAGGTAGAACAGCACCACACTTAGATGCTGTGACCCTTCAATTCCCCAAAATATGCATTGTCCTTACAGCTCTTTTACGGTCCCATGCCTACCACATGGGCAACAGTTAGCCAAGGATCAGCAGCCCAATGGAAATGGGGGAAGAAATAATGAAAAGGGAGCTAATGAAAGAAATCATAAGGTGCTTAAGCACTGGTGAAATCAGACCTACCCTCGACCGCGTATGTGAATGCAGCGTGCGTGCACACACACGAGGAGTGGGAGCCTGCAGCTGGGTGGAGAACAGCAGAGGAAAAAGTGATTTTTAAACATATTTATTAAATCATTGCTGAGGACAGAGAGGAAAAGAGGAGCCTGGTAATCTGCAGCTGAGACTCGGAGGCGGGAGGGCAAAGGGAGAACACAATGTATTCTTTATGGAAAAAAGAATGTTTTTTCTTTTCCTTTCAGAATCTCGCCCTCCCCTAAGAAATAGCAATGTTTGCCTTAAAGGGGAAGCGCAGTGATTAGCTCCACAGTATTAGTCCAGGGCCTGATCCTGAAAACTCTTTCTAACAATCCACATGTGAATAGTCCCATTGATTTTAATGGGACCGCTTGCCAGAGTAAAGCCTTCAGCCGCGTAGTGTTTGATTATCTACTGGCACCGTCTTGCACACACTTGCGACTAACACTAAGGGGTTCGCTATGGCTAGCAGTTGCATTAAAGTCAATGGGACTACTCACACAAGGTTAGACTGGCGGCCTGTTATCTGCCCTCAGTAAGGCGCAACGCATCGTTGCGTTGCCCAAGGAGTGGTGCAGGGACCGAACTGTGCCTAACAATCTAGTCCCTGCTTCCCCCTTGTTCCACAAGGGAGGTAATCTGTGCGAGCCCTTTTCCTGGTGCAGCATACTTCCCTCTCAGCGCCAGCCAGCTCACGGGAAAGTGAAACCAAGGCTATGCTTGTTCTCTGTCCAACCCACCTACCCATGCAAGAGAGAAGGGAAGCAGCAGACCCACTGCACCTCCTCTCTCCCTGACATTGTGGCCCACAATGCGGAGAGCTGGTCAGAGTAAAAGTGGCTTATGCCCCTTTACCCCACTGGACAGGTGCAGTAGGCAATTCACAATGGAGCTCACGGGGAAGCCCTGGGGCGGGGGGGAAGAATTAGTGTCCAGGCCCTTATACGATTGAAGAAATATTTAAATCTAGAAACTCTGACCTGGCACACGTTAATCTGGGTACAGTCAAATAACATACTGGGGTGCGAATTAGCGCAGAGCCATCTACACAAGGCTTTTCAGTTATTACTGCAGTGCAGGTGAGACATGACCCTGCACCACTAGGTGGCTTCATTAACATGCCTGCTCACTCACTGGACAGGATTCTCCACTGCCTTGCACCTTGTTCCGTTGTTTACATGTGTGGAAAGCAGGTGTAAGGATGCTAATCACACCAGACTGGTAGCATTTTACACCCAGCTTGAATGCTCATAAATGGCAGAAGGTACAAGGCACTGGTGAATCAGATCCTCTACCTCTTGCACCGGGCTGACACCGAGCACAGGTCAGAAAATTCCTGTTGGAATTTTTTTCCAGTCAGAAAATGTATTTTGTCTACATTGAAACGTTTTGCAGGAAAGTGTTGAGCACTTTCCAACATCTGATGGAAAAAAAGTCTATGAAATGATTTGTTCTGATGTTCTCATTTCATTTTGTTTTGTCTTTTGCATACTATTTTAAATATTTTGTATGAAGTATGAAATATTATAATGTTGCAACATTTCTATAAGGTCATTTTGATGTTTCCCAACTGAAATATTTCTAAATTGCCGTTCTGCAAAAATGATTATTTTTTTTTAAATCAACCAATTTCCTTTTTTTGGTCAAAGAAATCGTTTTCCATTTTTCAAATCCGAAAATGAAAATTTATCAGTTTTCATTTTTGTTCCCCATTCTCCCCCTTTCCCGCCTCCTTTTTCAGTAGCAAAATAGAAAAAGGGGGTAAAAAGGAAAACCAAGAGAAAGAGAAAGAAAACAGCCCAAAAATCAAGAAAAACCAAAACCGCAAACATTTTCTATTATAATTTCCTACAGAATTTTGGAACAAAACAAAAATAATTCCTCTCCCAAACCTTGAGAATGAAAAATTACTCAGAAGTTGTCAAATTTTCATCCAGTTCTTTTGTAAATTAAGTTGTACTATTTTTTTTTAGCCACCTTGCAAAGATTCAAATTCAGAGGAACAAGCTCAAAACGCGTAGACGTGGTTGAAACAAAACAAACAGCAATGTTAGTCTCCCGTCCCATCCCCTCCCCCACCTTCCCTGGCCTCATGGGACTGGAGCCTCTCAAAGCACCAGAGAAGCAGGTGTGGGTGTATTTTAGGCAACAACAAATCAGTTTAATTAAGCTCTCCGCAGACTTGCAAACCTACGGGTTTGCTTTCCCTTCCCCTAACAAAATAACCCACAACAAGCAGAGCTGCTCTTGCGTGAGTTTGTCCAAGGTCTTGCACATCTGATGGAAGAGACCCAATGCCACAAATGTCACAGAGTTCTCTTAAGTGTGTTTATTCTTGACAGTCTTACAGTCAGCAGTGAGTACGACGCAAGTGTGGAGAGACTATTATGTATCATTTGTACTACGGTACGCCAGGACCTCCCAGTGAAGAACTTGCAACCCATTGTGCTAGGTGCTGGACGAACGCAGAACAAAGCAGTGGCCCTTGCTCTGAAAAACATCACCTTTGCAGGTTGTTACTACAAAATAGAATTGGGCAGTGGCTGGACATCAGTTTCAAGAATCCCATTGACCATTTCAATCAGGTCCTTTCTCTTTCTCCCTCTCTCAGGTTGCCCTCACAAGCACCTCACAATCTTTTAATGTCTTTATCTTCACAACACCCCTCTGACATAGGGCAGTGCTGCCATTCCCATTGGGCAGTTGGGGAACTGAGGCACAGAGAGAATAAGGGCTAAATTTTCTATGGTATTTAAGCACTTCACCTGCGTAGGTGCTTTTGAAAGTCCCAGTAGGCACCGATCTGCATCTTTGAGCCTCAAAGGGGTTAGGTGACTAATGTCACAGACGAAGTTTAGTGGCAGAGCAGGGAACTGAATCCAGGTTTCCAACTCCCAATCTAACCACTGGAGTGCTCTCTCTATTCACAAAATGTCTACAGCAAGGGAAGGATCAAGGCAAGCTTTTCACCCGTCACGTGTCCCTCAACCCTGATCTGCAAGGACAATTTTTGGTGGTGGAAGGGCCGTTCCACCCCCTGGGTCCATTCTGTTCTTGGAATCTGTGTTGAAACTGACAACTTTGCATTTTTAATGGATGTAGTCACTGGCATGGAGGCCCAAAAAGCACACTTCACCAAAGCCAATGAGCTGCCATCAGAAGGTAACAACATATACTGGATTGGAAGCAGAGACTTATGGGCCTGATCCAGTTAGAGTCTCGGTCGATCTGGAAGAAAGCACACACACGAACACCCGTTTCCAGACACAAATCATCCTGGGGCAAGATACAAACAACACACTCCGGATTCTGATTTATGAGCCCTGAATGATATGGTATGAGGGCCCAGAAGGAGTAGTTCACAACCGAAATTATTGCAGCCAAATGTTGGTTGGTATTTTAAATCACTCACTAATATGGATAGGTTAATGTATGTCACACTTGCTTAAGGTTCATGAACAGAAGAAAAAAATCCCTACGTCTTCTACTTGTTACTGGCTCTTTAAGCCCAGTGATAGATACACTTTTCTCTAACAAAGTCTGGTATATTATTTACTGTTTTCTGAGTCATTGACTTTAATCATGCATCTGGATTTTTAAAAGTATATTTGCTAAGTCAAAATCAGGGACAAACCTCTCTTTTTCCCCCCCTCCTCTCTCTCTGGGGAGAAACCCCCCCAGCATTTTTCAACTCCATTTTGTTTTAAGAAACTTCAAAACATAACTTTGGGCTTTCAAAATTGAACCAAATGTCGGCACGGAGTCTTCTTTCAATTTTTCATAACAGTTCTGTCACGGCCGAAAAAACAAATTAAATAAAGAAAAATACTTTCAAATAAGGTTAAATGTCTGGCTTAAGCTGACAAAAAAAAACCCAGGAAATTCAAAGTTAAGGTTGATACTGACAAACTCCGGTTCTCGTGAAAATAAAGGCAAAAGCAGAATGGTATGAATTAAGAAAAACGTCTGCCAGAACTTTACACTTCTAGGATAAAGTCCATTTACAGGAGGGGAAAAAGTAAATACATAAAACAGCCCCTTCCCCTCTTATGTCATTTAAATGTTGTTGTGTGTATTAAATTTTTTACCAGGTTCATAAAACACATAATTTACTCAAGGGACAAACACTATATCTAGTGTAATGACATAATTAGGTGGTTTTGTAAAGTGTTCATTATTTACCTGCCAGCCCGGAAAACCACCAATAGTGATGTTTGGTCTCTCAGGTAAATATGAAGTAAGGCGGGTTTTGTTTGTTTGTTGGTTTTTTTGGAGGGGGGGAGGCAGAAACCCCAAACATTTGAATCTTCATTTAAGGACTTTTGTGAAAAAATATATATACACAGTGTGATCATTCTTCCAATTAAACATAATGGGCTTGATTCTTATTTACATGAATAAGACGACTTTGCACGACTTTTGGCAATTCAAATGTGGGAATAATTCTAATATATACTAGCAAAGTGGGGTAAATGAGAACCAGGCCTCATTTCTTCTTCTTCTTTTTTTTTTTAAAAAATGCATTCAATGGAAACATGGCTCTTTGGAGCCATTCTGATATTTACATGTTCAAGATGCAGACATTGTATAATGAAAATTGTACTTAATTCAACGAGAAATGACTGTAAATGGAAAAAGCCTTTTTTCTCCCACACACTCTAATTATCTTGGCCATTTTTACAAATTTGTATAGTTAGTTTATTTTGATACACCTAAAAGACTGTTCCTAATTTATGGAACATCAGCTTCAAATTCTTTAAAAATCATTCATGTTTGAGTTATACAAGTGAAAACTAATTCCTCAGTAATTATGATTTGTATTACAATAGTCTGTAGTAGCATCTAAAGACCCCAGCTGAGATCAGTGCCCTATTGTGCTAGGCAATGTACACACACGTAATTCTACTATTTTGCGCTCGTATGTGACGTTCTCCGAATGTTTTACAATTATTATATCAGCTCTCCATGTCTCTTTGAGCGACATTATCCCCCTTTTACAGATGAGGTGACTGAGGCATAGGGAAATGAAACAACTTGCTTGAGGAACCACAGCAAGTCAGCAGAAGAGAGCCCTGGATTCTTGACTATTCGTTCACATGCAGTATTATAAATTACGTGTGTGTGTGTGTGTGTGTGTGTGTGTGTGTGTAAAACCAGACACACCAGATAAGCTTTAAATTTAATACGTCCTTCTACCCTCATAGGCAAAATAAGCTGGCCCACCCAACAAACCTGATAGGAAGTTTAATCCACAATTCTAGTTTTATGTTCACTGTACACATCTCTGGATGCTGGCATGTAAACTGGAAATGCGTATAAATCCTTAATTGCAACATCAGTCACAAATAGTCAGCCTGTAATCAGAGTTGTTATTGTACATCCTTGTACTGAGCTCTGCCCACTACACTAAACGATACTTGGGAAATGAGACAAGCAAGTGCGTGATCCATAGCCTTGTTTGTCTCCACATGGAAAATGTTGCCAAGGAAACACCCTAATATCAAAACTGAAATATAGTTTGACCCTTAATTCCAAAAGGAGCTGGAGGGAGTTTACTAAAGTTCAGCAGAGATTCTGGCTAAATGTGAGAAGGGTGTTTATAAAGGAGATCCTAGCACCAGGATGGAAATTTGAGAGAGACAATGCAACTTGCAGTGTGACTGTGTTTCTTAATATCGTTGATTACACCTTTTGTACACTCAGACCAAGTGAAAACACCCTAAATGCAACAGAAACAAACATTCTCCAAGGGGAAAACAGGGAAACATACATTTGGGGACAAAAAGAATGAAAATTTGTAGTGTGAGCAGCACAACCCCCCACTGCGCCCCCCCCCCCTTTTTTAAAGGTACAATTTTCCAAGAACTGCATTTTTCTGACATCTTGCGCATACTGAAGTCCATGGAGACTTCACATTTTCCACACTCAGCACTTTGAGGGTCAGAGAGGTCAAAGTACCAGTATTCCCAATGGATTGCTGATAGTTCATCCAGAACAATCAAGCTACTGGCTGCTCCTCCCCCCTTGTTACTAAGCTGACACGGGTGGAGAACTAGCCAGTTCCCCTTTAAAATAGAAAACCAGAGGCAAAAGATTAATTAGGGATATTAAGTTGCTCCGATAATTCAGTGTTTTAGATCTTTTAAACTGGGTCTCCCTCCGCTCATCAAAAGATAAAAGTTTGCATCAATTTCCAATTAAACATAACTGCAGCCTAAGCTGTTCGTTAGCTCCCGTAAACTAATTATGGCTATAGTTTCAACATTTACTGCAGTCTGATGTCATGCAAAATTGGCAACCTTGAAAACTCTTTGGGGCAGGGACTGGCTTTTTACGCCACGTCTAGCAGATAATGTCTAGCAGAATGGGGGTTTTTATCTGCGATCAATATCCCTAACTAAAGCCAACATATACTAATAATATCAATAATAATTATGACACCACATGTGTTTAGTTATTTATATCTAGCTAAAATGTAGCTAAGATGGTCATTAAGCTTGAAAAATATTTGCTACAGAAAACAAGGCCAATTTAGACAAATATACGTAAGAACAGTCTTCTGATAATTTTACATCGGTTACTACAGTACCTTAACTAAGAATCCACAGTAGAATTACTGCATCCATATTCCTACATGTGTACTTATGGATTCATAGCACTCAAACACCTTCAAATTCCACCCTGTTATTTGTAAATACTCTATGCAACTCATCTCTATCTGGTTTTGTTCGTTAAGTTGTGTGAATTGTAAACTTTTCATAAAAATAAAATATTTGGCTGAGAACTGGAGTTGAGAGCATGTGGATGTCCTTATGTTTACGTAAATAGTAAGCTGAAGCTTTGTGGTTAGGGTAAATGTAGTTCCCATGGAATTTAAGGAAAACGTTTCTCCAGCTCTCTATATCAAAGTTATTCTTCAAAATTAAAAATTGGCATCACACAAAGGGCGATTAGGAAGAATTTTTTTTAAAAAAAATCGGAGTACAAGAGAATTCTGTTTAAGCAACACGGGTTTCTGGTTGTATTAGTTCAGAGCTTACACAGCTGCCAACGAAAAGTTAAAAATTACAACCCAGAAGATGAACAGATGTGGTTAGATTTACACTGCTATGTTAATCTTTCTGAGCTTCTTAGATAGGATTCAAACCAACATCCAGTTTTGCCAATGAAATAAATACTTCTATTCTGTAGATGTTTTCCCATGTTCATTTCTTATCTAAAAAAAATACTTCTCATACAACAAACTGCACTGCATCACGTATTTTATGAAAATAAATGACAACTTTTTTTTTTTGTTAAATAGGATGTGGTTAAAAATTGTTAAATCATCATCGACTATAGTTCTAAAAGACTGCATGCAATTTTTTCCATGTTCTTCCCCCACTTTAGAATTGAAATCCTTATAATTTAGCCAATTTGGCAATCTCCACCACAGACAGCTATTAAAAACTGTTCAAGCTTTCTAACTTCCAGAACCGTTTGTAGGCCCCTGTAGAAGCTGAATGGCTATTCAACGTCTTTAGAATCACTCATAATATTCTGGGCAAAAGCCTTAGGAAAATGACAAAGTAAGAGCTAGCTGCCAAAAATACAGTATATTTCAACCAAAGACTGGTAATATTTGGATATGATTTCCTGTATTTTTCTCCTATTTATTTGTCGAACTGATCCATGTCCCAATGTTTAGAATTTCCATTCCTTGTACTACTGCAAAAAAGAGCCCAGAGGTTTACATGAAAATGTACTGACCTCAGCTGGGAAGAGTCCTGCTTTAAAATTGGGGGCTCAATTTTCAGCACCCACAACTCTAATCAAATTCAATGACAATCACTAGTGGGAGAGGGGCGGAAATCAGGCCTTTAAATTCTTTGCAGCAGTTGCGAGTAAATATTTTTATGAAGGGACATCTTAGAGCAAAGTAAAAGACATAAATTCCCTAAAATTATTTGCCTGGTGGTATCAGATAAAGGGTTTGGACTTTGCCACAACTGGGGTTAATGAGATGAACTTGTCAACATCAGACTGTTGAGACATTAAGAGGATTTCATTGTGTGCCACCTTTAAACTCCAGTGTTAACTCAAGTTGCAGCTTCTAGTGAATTTTCCCTGTGCTAAGTGATTCCAGATGAACCCTAGTGACAGGCTTCAGTCTCAGGATACTTATTCATTTCACATTAAAATCTCGTGTTCCCAGGTCTGGGCCGTTATCTGGCCGAGATCTGAGGAGGGAATACAGAAAGAGAAGTATTTCCAAAGTTAGGGTCAAACCGAAATAACCCAGAGCCTGGAACTGACTGATAACCACTTACAGTATTTGTTGAGATTGTAGTTTACTGGGAGTTGAGGCAGGCTGGAAATGGATTAAGATTAAAAAAAAAAAAAAAAAAGCCACAAAAAACACTTGAGTCCTCATAAAATATCACCCAAGAAGGGAAAGACAAATCTGAGCCTTTTAGCTGTATTATCAGCTTTAAAACAAAGTATTCAAAATGTTGTATAAACTACAGATCCATCTTTCAGTCCGTTCAGAATTCCATTCACTAGCATATATTATTAATCATTTTCTCTTTTTTTTTTCTGGTTCATTCAAAAAAAACCCTCAGTAAAATATTGCAACACAGCTTTTTTACCTACTTACTTATAAACCTTCCCCCCGCCACTATCACTATAGAATCGGAGCACTTATGACTGATTAATTTAGCTTCATGACAATCCCTGTTTTACAAATGGGGAAACAGAGCAGCAAAGTGACTAACCCAAGGTCACACAGGAAGTCTGTGGCAGAGCTGAGAATTGAAACTAGGTCCCCTGAGTCCTAATCCTTTGCTTTAACTACACAACCATCCGTCCATTTCTCTCCCAAACTGGATCAGACTACTGGCCTCACAAGAATGGTATCTAGCTTCCAGCAGTGGCCAATACACGATGCTTCAGAGAAGGCAAGAAATTCAGAATCAACATGGCCAGCTGTGCAATGCTGTACTTTAAGATTTCTTCCTGACCTCTGTTCCAATAATTTTATGTCCTGAAGGATGGGAGTCGATTACCCTCAACTTAGCTGCCACGTCTACAAGTGTTATCACTGGGGAGCAGAGTCCCAAGGGCTAAACTTGCCCTCAGACACATCAGTGAATTCACCCCAATGCAGACAGATGTGTGCCACTAGGTCCCATGCTCATGGCTTAAGAGGTGCATAGAACCTAGTGTTGCTCCTTGCACTGGAGGAATAGTTGCCATTCCCATGTTTTTCCCACTGAAGCCAATGGAAATTGTATATGGGTCCCAGAGTTCGACTCCAAGAGTGTGGGGTCCCATCCTGTTCGTGTTGAAGTTGATGGGAGGTTGGCCACCATCTTCAGTAAATAGTAGGCCCTTGAGATGTGGTTTTCACAGTTGCCCAAAGGGGATTTGGAAGCTCAGTTCACATCAATTTCTTATGACAATTGGGCACCCAAATCCCTTAGCCAGCTTTCAAACCCCCAACTTCTGCGAGCATCTCTCCACACAATACATCTTGGGGGGCCAGAGAGGTGAGGGAGACAAGGTGACACTCTTAACACCACTCAAAGGAAATAACTAAGAGTTAATCTCACCCCTCTCCACACACACATTTATCCGTCCCTTTTACTGACACTTCACAAAACTAAAAGTGACCCCTTGTCACTTTGAAGCGGTAGGTAAAGCACCATGAACCCTGTCCAGAAGGAAGTCAGTCGTCACAGGCCGGTGGGCAGGTTGGCCTCAGCCCCAGAGCCCATCAGAGGTGTCTGTCACTGAACTCTTGACACGTTGTGAAAAGTAGAGTGAACGTTCTGCATGCACGGATCTTTCCCCCTCTTTCTGATAAAGAGACAGACAGACAAGCCGGAGAAAGCCCCCGGTGCCTGCAACTAGAGTCAGGACTCTGGGCCTCTTGCAGAAGCGTGACAATAAAATTTAGAAAACGTCCACGGAAAAGCAGCCATTGTTTCAAGCAGCAGCAGGCAGTATTTCTTTTTACGACTGCCAGAGTGCTGGCTCTCTCCCTGAGCAATTTACAGTGCAGCCACACGTCAAGATGGCTGGTGGGAACGGAGATGTTCCCAGTTACTCAAAATAGATCAGGGACTCCGCTGGCAGATGCCTGTGGTATTTGTCTGGCTAATTTGCTTTTATTATGGGGAATAAGGTTTCTGTGGAACGTCTATTTTGCTTTTATTATGGTGGCACAGTTTATGGAAGTGTCTGTAGAGTCTACTCTTCTTTTATTTTGGTGGGGTGGTCCGACAATGTTCTGTAATATCCTAGCTGACTTTTACAAGGTGGGGAATTTACATTTTTAATAGACTACTTTACTTTCATTGTGGTGGGTGCTTTATTTAATTGTACGTAATAGCCTACTTTCAATACAATGGGGAGATTTATACAAGCATTCAATAGCCAACTCCTTTTACTGGGGGGTGATCTATGTAAGCATTTGTATAGTGTGCTTTACTTTTATTACTGCAGGGGCATTTATAAAAGTGTTCCATATTTGCCTGCTTTTATTACAATGGAGAGATTTTCATTATTATTGTCATAAATGCCTACCGAAACTTTGCACTTCTAAAGCACCTTCCATCTCAGGATCTTGAAGCCCTCTCCAAATGTTTACAAAGCATTGTTTAGATATGGTTGTAAGTGTGCACGGCAATGTGTCACACCAGTCAGGTTGCTTGAAGGGTTTACTATCCAAAGGCATGAGCTAGAACCCTGGAAAAACAAAACTGACTAATATAATATATACATGAGGGGAAAGATCACCATGGGCCACACATCATGGAACAGGTGAGCTCTATGGAAATTTTGTGTGAGGGGAGAGTGACAGAGCTTTCCTTGTGTTAGCACAGTGGTGGGGAGACTCATGAAGATGGGAAGGAGAAAGGAGACTAAAAGGGGAGAGGTCAGAAATAGTTCTGAATGGAGCAAACAGGGATGATGAGATGGAGGAAGAAACACGGTAGCTAGACGCCAAACTGTGCAACCTGGAAAAGAGTAGTTTAAATGCTGTGAGGAAGACGATGAGAAGCCAGCAACATGTCTCTGGGCTGGGAGGGGCAGCAGAAAAGAATTATTTTGGAGAAATGTTTTCGGATTCATTGGAATAGGGATAGAAGGGAGGTCAGAGGAAAGGAGGCTAGAGTAGTCCAAGTGTGAGATAACTAGGGGACGGACTCGCATCTCGGCAGGCAGAGCTGAGGGGATGGAACAAATTTTAGAGCAATGACAGGCGAAGATTTGGGGATGGTGCAGACAATGGGAGGAGAAAGGCAGGGGAGAGGGAGAGAGAAAGAGAGAAATTAAAGAGGACTTCAAATTTCTGGGCTTGAGTAACAAGGAAGAGCGTGGTGTCCACACTAACTGGGGGAGGTAGGAATGGTGCTCAAAGTGAGTGTTTTCTAAGTACTTTATGTGAGAGTTTGTTGGGAAATTTTAAGTACTTTCAGCCATTTTTTTTTAAATTATTTTTTCTCTCTCTTTAAAACTCTGTTTTTTTCTTCAGGTTTTGCTTAAAAAGGGAATTTTTGGACACCACAAAAATGTTTAATTTAGGGAAAAAGGCCATTTTTCAATAAAAAAGAATTCAATGGAAACATTTTGCTGAGCTCCACTTCACAGAGACTGCCGCACACATGATTAATCACGAAAGACATCTCTTAGGTGTTACCACCACAATTATCGCCATAGTATCCAAGCATCCACAGTATCCAGGGGCTCTCCTGTCGCTGTAGTTACTCCACCTCCCTGAGGTAGGTTGACAGAGGAATTCTTCCGTCGACCTAGCGCTGTCTACACCAGGGGTTGGGTCACTTTAACGCCGTCGCTCAGGGGAGTGGAGTTTTCACCCCTCTGAGTGACATAGCTGGGCAGACCAGCCCTTAGTTACAAGTCATGTCGGTGACTTTTGAAAATCTCACCCTAAGATAATTAGGCACCTAACTCCCATTGACTTTCCATGAAGATTTGTTGCCTAATTCCCTGAGGCACTTTTGAAAATCCTACCCTTAGTCTAAGTAATAACTATTCCATGCTAGAAAGAAAAAAGTTTCCTACGGTCTTTGATTCCAATTGTCCAGCATATTTGTATGAAATAGATAGAGAGAGATTCCTGAAGGGCTTTGAACAGTGAAATTTCTGACAATATGCCAAATGTTTTTTGGAAATTCCATGTAAATATCCCCTAATATCAATGCTATAACAGGTTTTCGGGGGGAGAGGGGGGGAGTCATTTTCTCAGTCTCCTGGTTTCTGAGTAGGAGAAATATTGCCTCTCGACTTTAGAGGGGGGTAGACCTAATGGTTTGAGCTGGATTTGGACTGAGACAGAAGTAATTCCTGTAGTCAGGAAATGGACTACTCCGTCCTCTGTGGATGCTACAGCTGGTTTACCAACTCAGCACTGTGCACATCACCCAATACTGAAAGGATGGCCCGGCTCATCATGCTGCATGGGGCTTTGTCCTGTTACAGGAGACAGCGTCATTTCACATCATCTTAGATGCAGCATGGTTCCAACTGAAAAAGCCCTTTTTGCCCCTGGGGTGGGGGAAGAAGGTGATCAGATTTTTTGTGGCTGGACCCAAATGTAATCCCCAAAAAGGGGCTGTAGACCAAGTCTATGGCTCACACTTAAAACTGGCCTCCTGCTGGGACTGGATTTAATTAATATTAAATTAAAAGTTTAAGTAAGTTTAAAATAGGCACTAGCAATGTTCAAATAGACACGCAGGAGTTGCTATCCTAAATCAGACCAGCTGACCATCCAGACACTGAGATAGGGAGGCCCAATGTTTCAGAGGAAGATGCAAGATAACCTGTATTGGACAATTATAGAACCACCTTCCCACTGGGAAAGTTTCTTCCTAACTCTAGAAAGTCAATAGTTGATTTATGCCCTGAAACATAATAGTTTATATCCCTTATTATATTTTTATCCGGTGTAATGGAATGGTGAATTTTCTTAAATATCAAACTTTTTTGAATCCCACTAAGCTCTTATCCTCAACACAATCATGTTGCAGTGAGTTCCACGGGTTAATTATGCAGTTCCATTTTTTTTAAATTGCCAGTTTTAAATTTGTTGCCTTTTAAGTTCAGTGCTCGTCACTTCTCCATACCATTCATTATTTATACACCTGTATCATTATTATTATTATTAGCAGTAGTACAGTATGAGGAAATGTATCATAATTCAGCCTTATGGACCTGATCTGAAGCACACTGAAGTCAAGAGGGGTCTTTCCATTGACACCAATGACTGCTGAATCAGGTATTCGGTATTATTATTACGATTAGTATTGCGCTAGCACTGAGTGGACCTAACCAAGACTGAAGAACTCATTGTGCTAGGCATATAGTGAGACACACTCTTTTCACTGAAAATCTAAATGGATAAATCAGACAAACAATGGGAGGGGAAACAGAGGCACAAAGAGGAGAGGTGACTTGGCCAAAGTATCTCAGCAGGCGAGTGGCAGAGCCAGGAACAAATTCCCAAACTCCCAGTTCCCAGTCCAGTTCTCTATCCGCTAGACAATAGTGCCTCTTAATAGCCTCCCTCACACATCTCTCGCTATCATGTCCCCTGTTCTTCAAGTGAAAATCTGACAGAAACCAGTTTTCTCAGGCTACATGGGCACGTCCCACTGCATCACCTACCCCTGCCTTTCTTACAGATGAAAGCTCAAGTACTTTTGTCCTTTTCAATTGCTGGCTGATGTTCTCGGTTGCGTAGATTTAACCTGAATGGTTCATCTCACTTTATGACAGGATGGCCCATATGTCATCCAAAATTACAAACAAAAGAAAAAACAAAGAAAGAAAAAAGCCAGATTCAAATGGCTGAGCAGCGAAAAGGGCACAAAAGAGTTGGCCTTCCACAAGACCGTGCTCAAACGTAACTGAAAATAAAAGAATCTTCAGAAAGGAAGCTGTGGTTAGACCCTCTGGTCGTTTGGTGAAAATTTCACCTCTGAAGGAACAGAGGTGGGTGGAGGGAGAGAAATACACAGCACCACGCAGGACTCACAAATACTAACTAAAAGCAGGATCCTTGTTTCCTCCTCTGCATTGAGATAAAGCCAGACTCTCCCAGTCCCAGGAGTGCCACCCCCACGGACCACCAAAATAAGGCAAAACAAAGAGGATTCATTTACTTGCTCAAGGAGAACATCTTGTTTTACAAGCATTTCAATTTTTGGTAGAGGACAGCAGCATAAAGCTTTGTGGGTTTTTTTTTTTTTTGCTCTGCATGGGAGAACAGGGGCAGGAGAGGAGAGGGAAGGCTCAGACAACTTTATCCCGGAAAAGGCAATCAGAGGGGCTTCTCACAACGTTACAAAAAAGAAAAAAATATTAACGCTTCACAAGTTCCCCATGCGGCCTCCAATGCTCCTCCTCGCCCATCAAAAATTCATAAAGGGAATCAGCATTCTTTACCGAATGGGTCCCTGAGGTGCCATAGACCTTGTTGGAGAGAAAGGCTATAAATATCGAATTATATACCTCATGGGAAGAAAGGGCTGAAGACTCAGCTTCAAACCCACTGCACGATCCCCCCGGGAGACCTCACGTCAGACTCAAGGTCCAACATGGCAAGGAAATGGGTCAAGTGTGTCAATTTCTAGACCGCCGACCTTTGACACCTGTAATGACGCCCAGAGTCCGCCTCGGAGATGTTCGCGCATCACAAACTTTCCAAAGGTCTCTAAGTCAACATAAACACAGAAAATAACCAAACCAAACACCATCCTGATGACGCCGTAAATGCTGGTTGGGAACCATCTCTGGGCCATGAACGAGAGGTCCTGGGATCATGCCCACGTTCCCAATACCTCTGTGTGATCATTACACAACAGTATTTTAGGACTCCAGCATTTTCATGATGAGCACTTCGATCCAGGATTTAGCTGCTCCCAGTTACAATACAAAGCTCTCTAGAATCAAATGAGAGAGACAGGTTCTCAACCCAGAAACAAACATCTGCTTTTTTAGTTGTTTCCACTTTAAGTTGCAAAAAAAAAAAAGAGGTTGAAAAGCTAACCAAGCTTATTTTTTAAGTAATAAAATTCGGTCCATAGGCCCAATCCAGCAAACACTTACTACCAAGCACAGTGATTTTATAGCAGTACAGCTCAGTAGTAAGTGCCTCCAGGATCAGGCCCCTAAAGATTCTTCTCAACCAGAACCATTGTCGCTTTGCAACTGCTATCCTTGCATCTCATTGCACCTGGCAAAATAGCCTGATTTACCCCCAACCACAAGCCGATTCTCAATGCACGTGGTACTGAAGATCTTTTTAATGCCTCAGGGACATGAAGACTTATTGTAATTCCCATTGCTTTCGCATATTTCATCCGAGAGGACTCCCGGGAAAGAGAGGGCAGATGGGGAAAACAGTACAAACGACTAGCTCTTTACCTACCTCCGAAATGCAGCCACCTCTGGGGAAGAACGCCTTTCATCAGCAACCCTAAACAACTGCTTAGTACAGGGCATGAGGGACAGCTGTATCCAACAAACCCATCCGGAATTTTAGGTAGGCAAAATGGAATGACCCCGTTCCTAAATTGGGATCTGGCTGGGGTCCCAGTGCTAACAACCCTCTTACAAAAAAGCACCATGGGAACCTTAATGATATTCGATATATTTTGCAGCATTCCCCCTTTACAAAAAAGGTAAAATGAAAAGGATTTAACCATTGTAGTCCCCTTGTGATAGACAAAACAAAATAAAAACAAACAAAAACACACAATCCTGTTGGGACGTTCCTCCTCTTCATTGATAAAATTTAGCAAGTGACTGGTGCAGACACACTCATCCTGGAAGTGCCCCAGGCATAGCTGTTTCTGGTCCCTGATCTTGGAACGTACTGAGGGAGGGATGCAGAAGTCAGTCTCTCTGGCTATGTGCTCACACTGCTAAAAAACTGTCTTGTGATTCACCTCCAGCGCGGCTCTATCACGGGCAGTAAGGAGAGAAGCTGTAGCATACATAGGTCTCCGCAGGCATACATGATATGGTTGTAACAAGCACCTAAGCCTCGTCTAAACTACACTTCTACTTTTGATACCGCTGGTGGTGAATTATAAGAGAAAGAATGGCAAGGTGTGCTGTGGTCAGGACACCATACTAGAATTCACGAGATCTGCGTTCAGTTCCCAGCTCTGCAACAGACTCCCAGTGTGACCTTGAGCAAGTCACTTCATCTCAGTGCCTCAGAATCCTCACTTGTTAAATAGGGATAATAATCCTTCCTTTCAGAGTAACAGCCGTGTTAGTCTGTATTCGCAAAAAGAAAAGGAGTCCTTGTGGCACCTTAGAGACTAACCAATTTATTTGAGCATGAGCTTTCGTGAGCTACAGCTCACTTCATCAGATGCATACCGTGGAAACTGCAGCAGACTTTATATATACACAGAGAATATGAAACAATACCTCCTCCCACCCCACTGTCCTGCTGGTAATAGCTTATCTAAAGTGAGCATCAGGTTAGGCCATTTCCAGCACAAATCCAGGTTTTCTCACCCTCCACCCCCCCACACACAAATTCACTCTCCTGCTGGTGATAGCCCATCCAAAGTGACAACTCTTTACACAATGTCCTTTGTGTGTCCTGACTATTGAAATGAAAAGCTCTTTGGGGCAAGGGCTTACTAGGCGTATGTACAGTTCCTAGCACAATCTCAGTTAGGGTCTCTTGATGTGACCATAATATAATTAATAAACAGTAAATTCCATTTTTGCAAGGGTAGTAATTCCTGGGGCTGCCTCTCCTAGGCATTCTCAACGATGCCTGCTCCTCCCTCCTGTGTATCTGTCTGTCCCTTGGGCCAACAGTGTTCATCTCAGCCCCCAAAGGATGTCTTTCTCTGCTGAAAGAGGGGAACTCGCCTTTCTTCTTCTTGTTGGACCACCAGAGAACAGACATGGCTTTTGTTGAGCAAACCGCACGCCACCATCTTCGGGGTAAAAATCATTTTAAAATCCAAGAAATATGTTGAACTATGGACATTTTCTTCCCCTAGGACAGACTCATTATATTTCACTGAAAACCCTCTGCCATTCAGACTCTCATAAAAAGTATAAACCCCGTTTATCCACCATCTCAGAGGAAACCAGGTTCCTGTGGATAAGCGGGTTATGGATAATGGGGGCTGTCATCCCAGCATAGAAGAGGTCACTTCCTAGGTCTCCATCTCTGAGACACAATGAAAAGATGACCAAAAGACTTTGCTGACTGGTCAGATCTAGTGGCCATACATTTGTGTATACACCCACACAGCTATACTAAAACCCCAAAACTATATTACACCCCCACACACCTACCTCTATAATGTATATACACACAATACAACCCCAGAGATATAATCCAATGTAAGTTACCCCTTAACCCCCAACCCTGCTTCAATGAATTTGGTGCTCAAGTAAATCACCCATTTATCTCCAACAGAGGGCAGAGCAAACGTCCTCCAACTTTTCCACCATCTCTAGGGCTAAGAGAAGATAGCTGAGCCCATGTCGACTCCAGGCTGTCCCCAAGATGCTGTTGCAGTTTTAATGTATCTGCTCCTGCTTTCTGTGATCTACATTGGCATCTCTATTTTATGTCCGGTTTCTGGGGTCTTCGGTGATGTTCACCAGGAGAAAAACCTATTTTACGGTGTGTGTGTGTAAGCACGGCTGGTGAAATATCTGCACACACAGAGGTGAATACTGTCCCTCTCCCCCACCAAATTGTGCTATCATCCAGTCTGAATGCCCCAGTGCATTGCGATTTCTAATCTAGATCAACATTTACAACATGGGCCCATGTAATCAGGCCAGATTAGCCCATCATTGGGCCAGAGGCCAACATACACTTTTGGAGCCCTGCCTTGCTGGAGAAAGAAGTGGTTTCTTTACCCAGCGCCCTCCTCTTTCCTTGGCTTTCTTGGGAATGGCCAAGTGAGTCTGAGTGGTGGGTAAGACTATCTTCGCCCATCCGTCCGCTGGTGCATATTCGCATGTGAACTGAAAGAATTTAACTCTCTAGAATGGGTAGCATTGCGACCTGGCCCACAGGGCCGCCACCCCCCTCAAATTTGGCCTGGCCGACCCTCGTCATAACGGAGGGCTGGCTGGGTCAAATTTGAGTGGCATTGCGAGACCCATGCGCTGGACTGCAACGCCGCTCGTTCAAGTGAATTAAAGTTCTTTCAGTTCACGTGCAAATCCACACTGGTAAACACAAACACACACGTTTTGGGTCCCACCATATGCCTTCTTTGCCTATGTGTTAATCTGGCCTGGCATATAATACTTTCTTCTTACACAACCCCTTCCATCCAAAAAGCTCACAGTGCTCGACAAATCATAATGAATCAAGTCTCCCAGTCCCCCTGTTGGGCATAACCCCTTTTTCACAAATAGGAAAAGCAACACAGAGAGAGGCAAAGTGTCTTGCCACAGGTCACAAAGTGAATCAGAGGTGTGGTGAGAAAACAGGTCTTTAACATCTCACGCCTGTGCTTTAACCTCCATATATTATAAAATGCAAACTATATAACATATGCACAAACACAGGTTTATTTCAGAGTAACAGCTGTGTTAGTCTGTATTCGCAAAAAGAAAAGGAGTACGTGTGGCACCTTAGAGACTAACCAATTTATTTGAGCATGAGCTTTCGTGAACTACAGCTCACTTCATCGGATGCATACCGTGGAAACTGCAGTAGACATTATATACACACAGAGACCATGAAACAATACCTCCTCCCACCCCACTGTCCTGCTGGTAATAGCTTATCTAAAGTGATCATCAAGTTGGGCCATTTCCAGCACAAATCCAGGTTTTCTCACCCTCCGCCCCCCCCACACAAACTCACTCTCCTGCTGGTAATAGCCCATCCAAAGTGACCACTCTCTTCACAATGTGTATGATCAAGGTGGGTCATTTCCAGCACAAATCCAGGTTCTCTCACTCCCTCACCCCCCTCCAAAAACCACACACACAAACTCACTCTCCTGCTGGTAATAGCTTATCACTCTCCTGCTGGTAGTGGCTTATCTAGAGTGATCATCAGGTTGAGCCATTTCCGGCGCGGGTCAGGGTTTTCTCGCCGCGCCCCCCCCACGCGCGGACTCACTCTCCTGCTGGTAATAGCCCATCCATTGCCAGTGGGAGAGTGAGTTTGTGGGGGGGGGGGGTGGAGGGTGGGAGGACCTGGATTTGTGCTGGAGGTGGCCCAACTTGGTGGTCACTTTGGATGGGCTATTGCCAGCAGGAGAGTGAGTTTGGGGGGGGGGGGGAGGGTGAGAGAACCTGGATTTGTGCTGGAAATGGCCCACCTTGATTATCATGCACATTGTAGGGAGAGTGGTCACTTTTGATAAGCTATTACCAGCAGGAGAGTGAGTTTGTGTGTGTGGTTTTTGGAGGGGGGTGAGGGAGTGAGAGAACCTGGATTTGTGCTGGAAATGACCCACCTTGATTATCATACACATTGTGAAGAGAGTGGTCACTTTGGATGGGCTATTACCAGCAGGAGAGTGAGTTGGGGGGGGGGGGGGCGGAGGGTGAGAAAACCTGGATTTGTGCTGGAAATGGCCCAACTTGATGATCACTTTAGATAAGCTATTACCAGCAGGACAGTGGGGTGGGAGGAGGTATTGTTTCATGGTCTCTGTGTATATATAAAGTCTACTGCAGTTTCCATGGTATGCATCCGATGAAGTGAGCTGTAGCTCACGAAAGCTCATGCTCAAATAAATTGGTTAGTCTCTAAGGTGTGGGACAAGTACACAGGTTTATTTGTTTACATTTGGAAGGCACATATCCAGTGATGAGATAAGAAGTTCTTTAATACCATCAATAACATGAGTAAACTGAAGTTACAATCTGCTAGATATGGGCCTCCACGCTTGCCTCTCCAAATTTTTGTATACACACACACACACACACACAGTGAATGATACTTCGATCACTGAGAAACTCTGAATTTTTACTACTATAATTTGAATTAGGATTAATTATTCTGAATAATTAATAATAAGTAGTAATGTATTAGGAATAATATTTAAATTATTACTACTATACTAGATGTGCATAAGACCCTGCTAAAGTACTGATAATGGTACAAAAAAACATGAAAATAATAATAAAAGCAAAATATTCAGAGCTGTGGCTGATCATATGATAGCAAGTGTGTGTCTCTCTCTCATAGTGTGCTGGAGTAAACAAAAATACACAGTCTGTAGTATCCGGAAACAAAACATCATAAATTCTCCTAAATAAAGGAAAATGCGGTTGACAGGATACAAGCAGTTGAGAGTTACACACCAAACATACAAGAGATACTAAATCTAGTCAGCTGTATTTGATTAAAAATTAGCAAATCTTGGTTTACAAAATTGAGCTAACCAGTATCAGGCTCCAGCATAAAACTTTCCCTGAGTTGTTCCCATAACTTCTCTATGCTACAAGATCGGGTTGGTGCCAACTCTGTACCTTATAAGCATCCTTCTCTCGGCTTCTCTGTGGTCTCTTCCCATGCATAAAGGAACTTAAAATTAGCACTACACATATGGAATGCCTGCCAAACATGTAATAGCAGAAACAGGGTAAATAAAGCTGCACCAAAATTAAATAAATAGAAGAACATAAGCCTGAACCAGACTCCTGGCTCCAAAAGCCCGCAAATTCAGAGATGTTGTAATCAGATCAGAACTCGATGGCTTGGGCCCACATTTGCAGTTAAAGTCCTACATTTTTCAAGCTTCGATAAAAAAAAAAAATGGATACAAGGTGAGGATATTTCACTAGCCATCTGATTAATAGTTTGTACTTACCCTCCACTGTCCACCTTCAAAGGACTTTACAGACAGTTCATTAAGATCCACAATAACCCCCGGTACAGTAGGTATGATTTGCATGATATATGGGCCCCATTTTAAACAGAGGGAAACTGAGGCACAGAAATCTAGACATTAAGTTAGTCAGTGGCAGATCTGGGGTTCTAGAATGGTCGAATCCTAACTCCTAGTCTAATCCGAATCAACAGATCACCGTGTAGACCCAGTGATAGAGCTCAAAAGTCCTGATTCCTCATCCACTGTTCTGATCACTAGACTATACTAGCTCCTGGCCAGTGGTAGAACCCAGAAGCCCTGATGCTCTAGACACTTGACACTACTTCCTCTTGCCATTTTAAGTCTTTTGTCTTCATAAATTTGGAGGAAGGGGTGGCTAGAGAAGAGGAACACAAGTTGGGAAGGAGCAGTGAGTAATACCATGAAGGATACATACGGATGCATGAAATAATGGACATACTTCAAAAGGTTCAGGTTCTTATCTGACCCCGATTCAGATCATTTAGGTCTACCAAACTTTTAGTTGTTTTTTTTATATCTGCTCCCGGTCCCAGCACGGAGGAGGAAAGCACAAGAAATTTGAAACTAAGCCAACTTTTCCAAACCTCAGGCCCAGATTGTGTTGGAAAGCATTGTCCAAAGATTTAGGTCATTCCTCCTTTTGTATAAACAGGTTCTTCTCAAATCCATAAGAGCTGTAGGTGTAACTCGTACCATGCCAAGACCCAAATGTGAGACATAATAAATGACAAAGGCCCAAAATGAGGGACATAAAAAAAAAAGAATAATCCTGGAAACTTAAAATGATGTGGGGTCCCCCTTCCTTCAGCATACATAATTCTTTCTATAACCCCTGTGCCAGGATTCTTAATTTCTGGTGCAAATAATTTTTAGTGATAAAAGGAAGGGGATAGCAAATGTGTGTGCAATGTAGGTAAATTTTGGAACCAAAATCCCTTGAAAGGAGGTCCACTTGAGAAAGGCATGGGCCCAGGGGCCAGAAATGCGGGACCACATCCTCAGCAAATGTAAGTTGGCAAGACTCCATTGAAATCAATGAAGCTATGTCAATTTACACCAGCTGAGGATCCGGCCTGCTAATTCATGCATGGAAACAGAACCATGTTCTTGGATTTAATAGGAAAGCTGAATTTCACTCGGAGAGAGAGCACCTGAAACAAAACGGGGATGATTTTCATGAAAACTTTGTGGTTTCTTTCCCCCACTAGTGCTACATAATTATTGTTAATTGTTTGTCTTACTGGAGCACCTAGGGGCCCTAGTCATAGATCAGCACCTCCATTGTGCCAGGCGCTGTACAAACAGAACAAAAAGACAGTCCAGGCCATGTTACTTGCCCTGAACTCAAAAACTAAGGCTTTCACGCTTGTTCCCCCTGCTCTTTTACCAAGTTGTAATGATTATTGTTTTAAAATGACTCTATAAACTCATCTTTGCAATGGATAATTCATAACTGCCCTGTTTTCTTCTCTGATGCTTATAGCGCTTCCTGCAGTTGTGTTTCAGAGCATCATTAAATGTGATTTTATTGCTCCCTCATTGGAAGTGCCCGAGTATTACCAGGGCCTGGAGATTTACAGCCGATTTTAAACTCAGATAATGATGTTTAATTTGTTATTGGCTGTGTAAAGGTTAACAAAGAAATAACTCAAACTATTAGCGCAGGGATAACACATTACAATAGGGCAATTAAGAGCTATACCTGGCACCGCACAAAAGATTGATCTCTTGTTGGGAGAGGAGCCTGGATAGCTTTGTACTTCACAACACATTAAGCGCAAGTGCAGCACTTGAGTCCCTATCTTCCTTTGGGCAAACAAAATGCCTTTGAGCTTGCTCTCGTTAGGAAAGTTGCACACGAACGAGTGAATTTAAAATTGATCTAGTTATACCAGCGCAACCCTGGCGTAGAGGCACTTAAGTTGGTTTAAGCTTCGCTTGGGTAGATTTCACTTACACCGGTAAATTACCTGATTTATTTTTTTAACTGATTTTGTTACACTGGTACAAGGTGTTTAATATAGATCAGCCCCTTTCTCATCCAGCCTGCTGGGTAAGTGAAGGAAACTGAAGAAGGAGTTGGGAGGTAAGTCATTAAATACAGGCCCACTGCTGGTGGAAAGCCAGAGAAGATATGCAGAATTCACGGAGGAAAGACAGGCAGATGCTTCCGGAAAAGACAGTTGTGTCCTCCCATCAAGAAATGAGTGCCTGGGGAGGGAAAGAAGTCCACCCAGAAGTAACATGCAAACAGGCAAACATGTCCTTCAGACATTCAGGGGAAGTACACAACCTCTCTCTATAGGATCTGTCGTGGCCATTGTCCCAGTAGGACACGATGTGAATGAGATGGTAGAGCCAGAATTGCACAGACTTTGGATTGGGGATCCTGGATCAGCTGTGAGAGGCGCAATTTCCCAAAATGCCTGTTCGACGGTCTACTGCTATACCCCCATCAGCCCCGGGGGCTGGCAGCTGCATCCATAAACAGCAGCCCTGCCAAGAGGCAGAAAATTGAAGACCAACAAGAAACTCATAAAAACCATATGAAAACTGTGGAATTCACTATTTTATTGCCCAGTAAATTTCTAGTGGGTCAACATCTCCTAAATGACAATCAGCTGAGGGGCTTGGTACATGCCTCGGCATGCTCTCTGATCAATGCCGCAAATGGAGACAGAGGATGGAATACACCTTGTGAACCATGTCACACTTTAATATTGAAGCAAGGTGGAATCTGTAAGGTTCACAGCTCCAAGTTGGTTTTCTATTCATTTTTGCTTCTCATAGTGCATTTGTTCAACTATCCTGTTGCTAAGGGGATACTTATTCAGCAGCTCTGCAAACTTACAGGGGCCTTGATCATGGGTATTGCCATATCGGATCAGTACTGTGGTCCCTCTAATCCAGTAACCTACATGACAATGGGAAGTTCTAGATGTTTCAGATGGTGCCAACACAGAAAACCTTGTATGGACTACTCTGAAATAACCTGCCACTAGGGGAAGCTTCTGCCTCACTCCTGTTTGAACCTGAAGCATGACTGTTTATATCCCTTCTAAAAACAATTTAACCATCTAATGTACCTGTGGATCTTCTTGTTATCCACATACATTTTAAATCTTTTTTTAATCCTGCTAGCCTCCTGGCTTCAGCAGTATCTTGTGGTAATGAGTTCCATAGGTTAATCGTGCATCATGTGGAAAAGTATTTCCTTTTATCAGTTTTCGGCATGTTTCAAATTCCTTGAACGTCCTTTTGTTCTTCAATTACGAGAAATTATTTCCCATTTTTATACCTTACATTATTATATACACCACTATCGTGCCATCTCCTCTCTCAGTCTAACACACAGGGTAAAATCCTGGCCCCATGGAAGTCAAATGGGAGTTTTGCCATTGATTTCAATGGGCCCACGATTTCACCCTCAATCTTTTCAGTTTCTTTCTCCTCGGGGGAAAACTTCTTCCTGCCTCTAATAATTTTCTCCTCTCGTTTCTGAGCCCGCTTCTATTCCCACCTTCCGCATAGAGGCAGTTTCTAGTCCAGTGCATGGACTAGACTCCCACTGACATGAATGGGAATTACACAGCTGCATGGAAAACTGCAGACAAAAATGATTTTAGAATTACAGATGGCACTCAGATACCATGGTGAGGAGCTCGGTATAAGAACACATGTAGAATAAAACTCCCCAGATGGAGCCCAAAAGAAATTTACAGGTTTTGAGTGGGATTTTCAAAGGGCCCAAGTGAGAAGCACAACTCCCCGTGAAAGCCAAGGGGACCTGGGCTCTTAAGTCACTTAAGTTCCTCTGAGAATCCCACCCTTCGTTACGTGGTAATTGCACATGTGGAGCAAATCCTTACAAGTGTTCATCTGCAAGTTCAATGGCAGTTGCAGGCACCTGGATGTAAATCACTTCCCCCTCCTCCCCATGCGTTTGCATCCACTCCTGGGGTGAAACAGTTTCACAGTGGACAGCAACAGGACACAACATTCAGTTTAAACTGCACGGTGACTCACACTGGCAGATTGCGTGACCCACATCAGAATTTAGTCAAGACGAGATAACCTTCCAACCTACAAAAAAGACAATGGGGAGCTTTAGGGGCACGCGGTCTGGGTTTATGTCTCAGAGAGCTGCACACAGCAAGTCATGCAAAGGCTCCGTACCAATTTAGAGAGAAGGTGCTGCTTATTGTAATACCAGTGACCACTTTCTTCCGTACCACGGCTTTTGACTTGGAGGTCTCCCATTGGCGCACTGAACTGCCCTGCCTCTGCTTAGCTTCTGAGAGCAGACAAGATCCCAGCTTGAGGTGACACGGCTACAGCAGATCCCTTATCGGAAGTGGCAATTTTTCATATTTCTTGATTAAATGGGGCCGTGGTTACAGTGCAAAGCAGGAGCAGCTGCCCAAAGGATGAGATCCACCGCCTGCGTTTCTCCCTTTCGCTATTGAGCCCCCCGCCTTCTCCTCCACCGGCAAAGAAACTGCACATGCAAAATCATTGCTACTTCCAGGATATTGGTGTTAAAAAAAAATACATATATTGATGAACTACTTTGTCATTGTTAACAGCACTGCTGACAAACTCACAGCAGGCCCACTGAGAGAAAGACAGCGGCGTGTCTACTGAATGCCTGTTGTAGCTGAGACATGTGCTCTGAATTAGGCAAGGTGTGTAAATTATGACAGCCACAGCTCTTTAGAGAATGCCCAGGTCTGAAGGATTCTGGTTCCACTTTTGTTGCTGCTGCTGCATTTCCCTATTGTTCTCCCCTCAGAAGAAACTCAGCTCCTTGGAGAAAACATTAACAGGCGTCAGCTCTTGAAATGTCATTTGACAGAAACAGAATTGAAATGCTAAAAGAAACTGCAGTCTCCCTTCCTGGTATTGTTTTAGTCTCACTAACCTCAGGGACAGCCCAACAAAACGGTACTGGAAAAACATGGGCATGAAACTTACAACCTGATGCGTATGTGGGGAGAGCTCACATGCAACACAAAAATAAGGAGTCCGGTGGCACCTCAGAGACTAAACAGATTTATTTGGGCGTAAGCTTTTGTGGGTAAAAAAAACCCACTTCTTCAGACGCACGGAGTCACGCAACACAGACTGCCGTGGCCACATAGGAATGCGGGTTGGAAGCAAGGCCTGGTTCTCACGAATGCCTCCCTTCCAATAGCAAAGCAATATCAATTAATAGGTGCATTATTATTGTTGTTAAATCTCTGTATTGCACTAGCTCCTCGAGGTCCCAAATGGGGGTCGTGCTAGGCGCAGCACGCTCCAACTTACAGGGCAGCGAGCTTCTGGAGAGGCAGGCGGTGGGGGTGGAGTCGGAGCCGCCGAAGCAGCAGCTAATGCAGCTGGGCAGATAGGCAGCGGTAAGACGCCCGCAGTAGGTGTAAGGCGGAGCTATAGTCGCACGTTGGCAATGTGCAGCAGAGGAGAGGTGGGCCAGCCTGCGCGAGGCAAGGGAAGTGGAGAGGCAAGCTAGGGTTTAGGAAGAAAGGCAGACTTGCAGCCAGCTCTGTGAAAGAAAGGGGGACACCACAACTGCAACACTTCACTCTCTAGGCTATTTACTCTATGCAGTTCTGGGCACTACACGTTTGGAATAAAGGGTCAGAAAGGTGATATGACGGAAGCACACAGTGACAGGGCCGACAAGCTTTAGTTATGCTGATCTGGCCCGGCCACTGGCCTGCCTGCATTTACTGTTACAGCGACAACGTCGGCAGCTTTGAGAAGTATCTACTTGCACCATAGCTATAAGGGACCAGGCCGAATGACCAGTTCGCTATCACCAATAAATAGTGGCACGTCCCACATGTGCCTTAGGCTCCCATGACTCTCCGTCCATTCCACGATAGCCCAGTGGCAGTGGAGGGGCCAGGAGAGCTCTGCCTGGTGATCCCTGAGAAGGGGCATCTTACGAAAAAAATAGACGAGTCAGTTGCACTTTTGCTTCTCCGCAACAGTCCTTTCAGGATCTCCTGCCCTAGCTCAACACTGCAGTGTCAGACAAGGAAGCTCTCCAAGGGAAGGAGAGATGGTGGGTCTGTTGGTTGTGTTTTGAACAACTCTCATTTGGAATGAAAATAAATAAATACATAATTGGGGGAGGGGGGTGTTGGGGTTAGATTTGATTTTTTTTTTCCAAAACGTGGGACTAAATCACACCTGACAACGCCTCTGTAAAATTGTTGTCCCTTTAAATACAAAAGCACTAACACTAGCATAAAACTAAATGAATGCCAGCAGCGTCTTTCTTCTTCCATAAAAGAGCCTAGAAGTTCACACTCACCATGAATTAAGACAAAGGCTCAGGGTGATTCATAAAATGCTTTTATAGACAAACACGTGTGTATAAAAAAGGGAAGGGATGCCACTTCAGAAACTCACCAGCATTACCAGCCCTGGAACATTGTTCCTGTCATTGACCTGGCTCTGCTGCTGGGGCGCATGTGTTGTCTATTACATGCAAATGTTCTTTCCAGAACTGAACTATTGGGGGTAACCTGGCAGTAATCGGCAGGCAGCAGCACTGGAAAAATTAAGGCCCTGATTCAGGAAAGCATGCAAGCACAAGGTCAAGTCCGTGCCTGTTCAGTAAAGCACCGCCTAACACATATGCTTAATATCAACTGACTTCAATGGGATTTAAGCACATGCTTGAGTGTTTTGATGAATAGGGGTGGCTCTTAAAGACTGTGTAAGTGCTTTGCAGAGTTCAGGGCTGAAAACACCTGAATCCTACAGAGCCTGGTGCTCACGATTCAGTGACTGGAGGCAGGGTCGCCCAGATGTGGGGGGACAAAAGGTGCATTTTGCTCTGAGCCCCCATTTGAGAGGGCCCCCCCCCCAGGTTGTGACTTGGTGCATGGGGTCGCAGGGCCACTTGACAGAGGGGCCGCTGGGCCAAACGTGAGTGGTGTTGAGACCCCAACACGTAAGGTCGCAACACCCGGAGCAAGAAGCCAGACCCAGAACAGGAGCTGCCTTTGCTCTTCCAGGGTCGAGCACGGTAAGTGCCCACTGAAAGTTTAATTTGTATTTTAATTTTAGCACGATCTAAAATGGAGAATACATTTTCGTGATGGTTACCGTAAAATTACAAGCTGTGTTATTACAGTTGCCTGTTTTGAACCGTCAGATCAAGTGTCCGTGTAAACACCCTGCTAAGTTACAGTGAGAGTGGCTCAGTTGTGCGGACTGAGTGGAAACCGCCTGCGGGCGTCCCTGGTTGCAATGACCGTTTAGGGCAGGAAGTGAAGAAGGCGGCAGTAACCCCTTGAAACTTCAGGGGAAAACTGAATGGAAAAGGGACGGGAGGGATGTGTGAGGGAAGGGGGGAAGAAACATCCTCACAAAAGAGACAAACAAGTGTGAAATTAATTAACTCATCTACATCTTGCACCCAGCAACCAAAGCCTGAAAAAGTGTCACCAGCATCTTAAGTGTGGAACGTTTTCTCTCTTGGGAAGAGAGAAAGGATTGTCCAGTGGTTCAGGCACTAGCTAAGGACTTGTGAGACTGGGTTCAAGTCCCCTGCTCTGCCACAGACTTCCTGTATAACCCTGGGCGAGCCACTTTGCTAGTCTGGGCCTCAGTTTCCCATCTGGAAAATGGGGATAACAACATTTCCCTATCTCACAAAGGTGTTGTGAGGATAAACCCAACAACAATTGTAAGGGGCTCCGATACTACAGTAATGAGGGTCCTAACTACCTAAAATAGATGCAGGCTGATTTAGGAATAAACATATGAGCCCACAGGAGCTTGGTATGTTATGCTGATGCTTAACATCCACAGTGCCTCCACTGTGAATCTTCTCTGCTTAGCAGGCTGAGGGAGTTGGATACTAGTGGGAAAACCATGAAGGACAAAGGCAGGAGGCGACAGAGGGCAAACATCCAGCCAAGGCAATTACAGCATGTTACACAGGCTTGGCCTAGTGTCTTTCATAGCTCTTCCAATCACTGCCAGAATCATTTGTACAACCAGTGCCTAACACAGAGCCTATTGTCAAACTAATACAGCTAGGGTCACTGGATTTGCCGTACTGGATCAGACAGCTGGGCTAGCATCCTGGCATTGGAAGTGGCCAACAACCCATAACAGATGCTAGTTGCATCCCTTAATGTGATGCTGGAAGGTGCCCGGATACCAAGGTGATGGGCAGAGTGTAAGAACCTAAAGAGCAGAGAAATGTCCACAATTTCAGGGAAACCGTGAGAGCCCCCCATAATGCATTTGTGCCAGACTCTTCATGAAGGAAATAAATCCTTCCTGACCTCTGAGGTGACGTGTAGTACATTTCCATTGTGCTAGAGAAGAGACAGGACTGGGGGTAAGGAATATAAAGAGAATTCTTTACTGGACGCAGACAAACCTGGTGGTTCTCTCTGGCTGTCAAGCTCTCTGAATAGTTGTGTTGCCTAGGGTAATCAAACAGGGTGTCCTCTAAATCCTCGCCGGGACACAGCAATCGTGAAAGGGATTACTGGACTATACTACAGTGGTTTAGTCCTCTCCTTCACACGCAGTTTAAGGGTCACTAATATTTGTCGTTATCTAAGTCCAGCTGCAGCATCAATCCATGAGCTCCTGTGAGAATTCCACAGGCTGGCTATATGCTGCACTTCCTTAATGTTTCACCAAAAACTATGTTTTTAGAGGTCAGATTATTTATACTGTCTCACACACCCAGAATATGAATCACACATGTACTGAAGATCTTCATTAATGCCTCAATTTTCAAAAGAATACTTTACGCCTTCAATTTATTCCCCTCTTGCATTAACTTCAGGTGACTATGGGATAGCTTAAAGGGAATCCCCTATCATTCTCCTCCTTCCAAGACTAAATCATTCTAACCTTTGCAACCTTGTCATATAGGATGAATGCCCAGACCTCAAACCATGACCACTGCTCTTGTAAACCTCAACGATAGCTTTTGGATGCAGTGACCAAATCCATAAATGCTGCTTGCAAAAAAGAGAAACCACTGCAGTACTGCTAACCAAAAGTTGTGAATGAGGATCCCACTCCCAAAAAAGTAACAAGGCTGGGTAAAAATAATGAGATTTTTAAAAATAATAAAATATGGGTTCTTTTCATCTGCCTTCCCGTTTGTGAGCCTCGATGAGGGGGCCATTTAGGAATCTGGGGCAAAAATTGGGGATTGGTCCTGCTTTGAGCTGCGGGTTGGACGAGATGAGCTCCTGAGGTCCCTTCCAGCCCAGAGATTCTATGGTTCCCATTTTCAAAGTTTTCTGAGCAAACATGAGGGCCGTAAATATACTTACTAAAAAACAGACAACAACATGAACTCTGGGACTCTCAGATAATCACATGACCCCAGGAGCTGGGACTTTAAGAAAAAAAACATCAATTATCTCAAGACTGGCAATAAAATCCCAAGAGTTGGCCACGCTGCCATTAAGCCATCTCAGCTGACTAGAGATGGGCTTAAACCACATCCAAACCTGGCCAGAATTGGGATCTTGATTTGCGAGGGGTGGGGTCCTTCAAAAAGAAAGAGGAAGCAGTCGTAATTCAAGGAGAAATACACTGATGAGCTTGCAAAACTCTCTCTCGGGTAAATCTGTATTTGAGTAGGGTCTCTTTTAACACATTGTTTTCTTCGGAATTTTTCCAGTCTCTCAATTCAATACACATTAATGCCGTTTTTAAAATTCTATATTTACCCAAGAGACCCAGTAGGTGTCTACTATGTAAATACATATTTGGGCAGCTTATTAAGACAATTACCTATTCAGTCGGCCACAACAACTCCATCCGGACCCAGTTTCTCAAGCAGTTAACTATGTGTATGTAACCCAGACGCCTCCTGGGTGTGGTTCCATCCATGTCGTGGCACCGAGACCACTTAGAGAGAGAGAGCTTAATGAGTCTGCTCTACAGCCTTAGCTAACGGGCATATGGCTTTTGCTCATGTGGTAGAGGCTCATGCATTTCGCTCCAGAGGTTCGATCCCACCCACCGACAACCGGGATCTGTCGGTGTTACACGTATACTGTGTAAAAGTTTTCAAAGGTCAGATTATCTACCCTATCGCAGTAACCTAGGATATTCATTACACAAAGCGAAGATGCACATTAAGACCCAAAAACAGTTAAATGCCTTACTGATTTCACATTAAAATGCGAAGTTAGAATCAGTTTTTAAGTTGTTAATAAAAAAGTCATCATCTCATCTTCCATTCCAAATTTCTAAACGTGAGAATTTTTAAATAATAATGCTCTTAATTTAGAGCTCAATGCGATTGTGGTCATTTCAATTCCACAGTGCCGCAGTGCTCAGAAATGTTCTCACTTTGGTATAATTAGGGCTTTATTGCAGGGAAAATGAACCAAATGAAAGTTTATCAACTGTTTAATTAATACATAGGTTGCCAGTGCTTCCGGCCAGACATCGCCAAGTGGGAATCTCTTGTTTGTCTCCTACTAAAGGGATCAAAATACCAACTAACCACTGGTGCCCACAATTAAAGTATCCATTTACCCACACCTATGCCAATCAGTGATGATTCCCCTCCAGGAAGAGGACATACAAGGTGAAACATAACCTTTGGGAAAATGTTTCTAACAGTTCCCACCTGTTATTATTTACATTATTGCAGCCTTGTTGTGCTAGGTGCTTCCCTGGAAAGCTTACAGTCTAAACAGGCAAGACAGACAAAGGATAAGATGGGAAACTGAGGCACCAAATGGGGAAGTGACTTGCCCAAGGCCGCACAGCAAGTCAGAGCAGAGCAGAGCTTAGACCCAAGATCACCTGACACTCCATCCTGTGCCTACCTACGAGACCACATTGTCTCTACTAGCTTTTCTGATCGGCCATTGCAAAGAAGCTACAATAGCAAGAAGATGGAGGGAAAAGCATGATAATAAAAACATAGCCATAATACCCTAATACAGTGCTTTTCATCCATAGATCTCAAGCCACTTTACAAACACGCCCCCGGGGACTGAGGAAGTCGGCACCTATGGGTGTAACACTGTTTGATGCAATAGGCTTATGTACCATCTCCAAAGGGAGAACACTGTATGTTATAGTCACACGTGGAGTTTTCTATCACTATTGCTATCACTGGTAATGAGTGTTGCATGAGAACGCAAGGCACCAGGAAAGTTGAATGAACCGAGGCATTATACACAGAATCACAAGGGTGGAGGGGGGTTGAAAAGAAACGTCCACTTTTACTGTGACCTCCACACAAACACTTTACAGGCCAAATCACGCTCCACATCTAAGTCAATGTCAAGACTCCCATCCCCCCTGAATTGGATCAAGGTTTGGCCATTAGTGGCTTCCCTCCTTTCGATCACTGTGTGTGGTCACCCCATGCCCTAAATATTGAGAAGCATTATTGAATTTGCACCATAGGATCCACCTGTTTGTTTTTTTTTTCATAGATTCATAGATACTAAGGTCAGACGGGACCATTATGATCATCTAGTCCGACATCCTGCACAATGCAGGCCACAGAATCTCACCCACCCACTCCTGCGAAAAACCTCTCACCTATGTCTGAGCTACTGAAGTCCTCAAATCGTGGTTTTAAGACTTCAAGGAGCAGAGAATCCTCCAGCAAGTGACCCGTGCCCCATGCTACTGAGGAAGGCAAAAAACCTCCAGGGCCTCTTCCAATCTGCCCTGGAGGAAAATTCCTTCCCGACCCCAAATATGGCCATCAGCTGAACCCTGAGCATATGGGTAAGATTCACCAGCCAGATACCCAGGAAAGAATTTTCTGTCGTAACTCAGATCCCACCCCATCTAACATCCCATCACAGGCCATTAGGCCTATTTACCATGAACATTTAAAGATCAATTAATTACCAAAATCATGTTATCCCATCAAACCATCTCCTCCATAAACTTATCAAGTTTAATCTTAAAGCCAGATAGATCTTTTGTTGTCGGTATTTGTCTGGCCTCATCACCACAGTATCTGAGCACCTCACAACCTTTAAAATATTCATCCTCACAACACCCCTGGTGATGTAGGGAAGGGCTCTTATTGCACAGATGGGGAACTGAGATGTAGAGAGACTAAGTGACTTGCCCAAGGTCACCCAGGAAGTGGGCGGCGGAACAGAGACTTGAACCTAGATCCCAGGCTAGTACATCCTTCCAGTATACGACATTGTTCTTTTTCAGCTTTCTCCCGGGTCCCTTTTTAATTGGATCAAGTGTCACAGTCTGGGAACAATGGGTCATTTATCCTTTCTTGCGTGGGTGCAGAATATTGAGATTTAAAGAGTTCAGAGCAGGTGCAGATGAAGTACATGCACTAGACGAGCACTGATTCACCTCCCAGCTTCCAGGTTACAACATGGTTCCGGGTGATGATGAAACTTTACAGTGGGAGGTCACAAGGCATCCATATCCTTCCTCCCCTGTCAGAACAGATGGCCTGTACGGTTTCTGCCCAATCACAAAAAAGGTTGCTCATATTATTGCACCACAATAAGATCAGGTAGCAGGGTTCCATGGAACATTCTTTGCTGTTCATTCAAACTTTGAGCACTGATCTTTCTGTGTGTTCTTCTCTTCCTGGCCCTCGCTCCAAAGTCGGATGGACCACATCCGAACAAATCTCTGTCTCTCTCTAGGAACTGGCTACAAGAGCAGGTCAAAATGTTTTAAACCTCAGCTTTCCAGCAAAAATTGAAAATTGTGATTTTCAAAACCAAAACCTCCCAAAAGTTTGTGTTGCACATTTGATTTGACTTTTTTTTTTTTTGGGGGGGGGGGGGGGGCGAGGGCAGCTAGCAGAATTTTTTTCAAAATTCAAAAAAAAAGTTGAAATTTCAAAAAACAGTCAAAAATGTCCAATAATCTTCATGTAAGCTCGAAAGCTTGTCTCTTCCACCAACAGAAATTGGTCCAACAGAAGATATTACTCTATCCACCTTGTCTTTCTGCTACCCTGGGACCAACAAGCTACAACAACACTGCAAACTAAGAATCTGCATGATGTTTTCCCCCTGGTGTTTCAACCAACTCGGGTGTTACAATGCTGCACACACCACTAGCCACTTGGCATGCTGTAACGGGAGCAGGAGTAGAACTTAGGCCCTCTTTCTCCAGCAAGAACATCCTGCCTTTGAAAAGGGGAATCTCTTTCAGCGGTTGGAAGTATAGAGCCTGTGACACAATTAACAGTATAGGGCAAAACTTTGGGCTAACACATTATTATTTATTTTAGATGTGGGCACATCCAATTCACCTTCCCCATTGAATGTGCCTGGATAGGTAGATGGGAAGGCTTCCATATTCCCTGAGAGCTATGCTAGCAGGACACAGGAAGCCTGGGTTCAATTCCCAGTTCAGCCAAAGACCTTGTGGGCAAGTCAGTACACTGTGCCTCAGTTCCCCATCTGTAAAATAGGACAAATACGTCTCTCCTTCACCGGGGTGTTACGAGGATAAAAACCTATTATGCATAGATATTACAGTGGTAAGGGCCATAAAAGCATATAGACAGAGCTAGTATGCTGATAACGCCAGGCTGTTTTCACACAAGGAGGATGATCAGGAGTGGGGAAGATAGTTATCTTCTGACCTGAACAAAAAGCGTACCCTTAGTACAGATGAACCTATGGTGCAAGTAGCATTATTATTGCCCTTCTGGCAAAATTCTCCTCCCAGACCCTCACAATGTTCTCCCTCCATTGGCAAATCTCTTCGTCAGCTACTAGGGAAAATCCACCTGCACACCAACAGTAGAACATTGGGAGTCCCTTTCTGCCTGCAAGTGTCAAGGGGAATTTTGGCCTTCTGTTTCAGACAGTCTCCACATTTCTTCCCTATTTCTGTCAGTCGGATACACTGCTCCTAATTCACAAGTGTTCCTTCTCTAGACTGTTGAGACCGGCTCTGTCAAAGCACAAAACTGGGAGCCAGGAGAAAAGGAGTTCTAACCGCAGCCACACCACCAGTGTCTTCTGCACCCTTGGGCACGTCACCCTCCTGGAGGATGGGGATAGTATCTACCCATGTCACAGCACTGACATATGTTGAAGATGAAAAACTCAAGGTGCTCAACTTATTTAGAAAACCTCTTTTGATTCTACATATGAAGAGAGTTGTTGACAAACTAAGTTCTCTTATGGTACAAACACTATTAAATGAGGGCCTTCACCCTGGGAAGTAAGGGTTTTCTCCCATTTTACAGATGGGGAAACTGATGCAGAGATGTTAATTGACTTGGTATCACTGTCAGTGTGAGGGTTAGAACTCAAATTCCTGGCTCGCAGTTCTCTGTTCATACCATGTTTTCCCCACCACCCCCCACCACAACAGCTGCCATAATTGCCTTATCCACGCAGAAACACGGGCCAGTACCCCATCCCACAAAATGCATTTTTATCATGATTGGATCTTGAGTGATAATGCAACATTTCCCCAGACTGGTTTCCATAAACGATATTTATATCCTTGCAACCTCCCCAGTGCCAATAGCAGAGGGCAAGAGCTGACCCGAGGAAGATTTTTTTAAATAGAATAACTGGTCAAGTGAACTTGTGCAAGAGGTCAAACAGCAGCTTTAAGGAGGAAAATAAAAAAGCTCAGCTCAGCAGTTCTTATTGGCACCGTTTCACGAATCACAAGAAGGCTGCTGAGAACTAACACAGTATATTATTGGCATTACACAGCTGGGAAATGAGGAGCAGGGGCGAGGTGGTTAGAGAGAATGGGAAAGGGAAATGAGAATGTTCTAAGTCTTCCAGCATATCCAGCCTCAAATCAGCCAGGCCTCCCCTATTAGCGAGGGATCAAGATGGAAGGGACCAAACCCCTACACTGCAAAGGGGCACAGAACTTGGCGATTCTAAACAAACTCGCCGTAAGATAGGCAGAGCAGCGGGAAGAAAAGAAAAAAGAAAGGAATAAAAATGAAATGGGAAAGCTTGCCTCAGTGAAAGAGCCGTGCCTGTCCAAGTCACTAGGCCATTACAGGAGGCAAGGGGAAATAGAAAATTATTGTCTGGCCATAACTTTATCTACATAGAATCTGACTTTGCAAATACTTCTTTTCTCCCCTTTTTTCCCCCCTTCTTTTTTTATTTTAAAAGAAATAAGAAGGTGTCTGCTGTTATTGGTCTAATGAGCTAACTCTGAAATCTGAGCTAAAGACAGCTCCCTAGCGGCTGCTGACTGTTCCACAGACGGAGAGGAAACCTCTTTCAGAGTCCATCAGCGCAAACCGTTGCTGACAGCTTGGGACTACACAACACACAGATTTATTTCACAGACAGCCACAGACAGGAATTTAGCACCCTGAGCTGGCCTCCTGCTTAGCAGAGAAGGTGTTAAAACTCAACCACACAGAGCTCCCTCTCTCTTCTCCCCACCTCTCTGAACAAAACACAGTAGCATATTAATCAAGTGGTCACCTGTTCCAAGCAGAACCCCCCCACACCCCACTAGCCCCCCAAAAACTGTATGCATATATTGCAATGGAGAACCAGTGGGAGAGATTAGACAAGCGTGATAGTTGCTTCTGGTGCCGACCAAGTTCAACTGCAGCACCACCAAAATTTCCAAATATTTTGCACAACCTTTCATCTTACAAATTAATTGATTTCCAAACAACAGCGAATGCCATTTGTATCTTGGAATCGCTTAGTTCCTTGGCGATGATTTAAAGGGCTGGGGGGGAGGGGGGAACTCTAAGAGCATATTACACAGCCTGCTGATATTACATTGCCCAAGGGAATTTTTTTCTTTTTCGCTCTGGTTTTAACTTAAAAGTAAGGGGTTTTTTTAAACCATTTCTCCGAAAATTTGCTTTAAAAGATTAAAGAGGAATTTGCAGAGATTTACACCAGTTGGGTTTAATAATGTGTTGAGAAGCCAATGTTTTAAGAAATGGTCAGGCTGGTTACTTTGGATTAATACCAAAAAAAAGGAGGAACTTTTATTCCTATTAATGCAACTGACAAAGCTCCATCAGAGCTTGGAAACCAGAAACCAAAGGAAATTTAATACAGTTGGCAGCACAGTTATTAGTGATTAGATTTACAAATCTCGCTTGCACACACTCTGTGCTCCTATTTTTAGGCATTTAGGAAATAAAAACCCCTCATCAATAGCAGTGTGTGTGAATGTATGTAAGAGGAATATTCATTCTCGTTCAGCACGCTGGCTTTCACGCAAAGCACTGGAGCAATTACACCAGCCAGCACGCTGTACCTGAAATTTAGCAAGAATCATTAGTATTATTATTCATCTGCTTGATTTGGGTCTTTTGCTTTAACATTCCCAACGACACCACCGCTGAAGTTCTAATTCTTCCCTCTGCTTGTCAACGTAACTCCCGTTCATGCTGGCCACCTGCCTTGAGGGAAACAAGTTACACCAGAAAAAAAATATTAGTAAGTACAATAAGAGATTCCTTAGCTGGGTCTGGAAATGCACTAGAAGACCTAACAGAGATGGAAAAGACCTAACTTTTTATAAATCTATAATTCCATTGACAGACCAGCCCAAGAGCTAAGGATTCAAAGAGACTGTTTTGTAAGCACTGTATTAATAGTAGAAGCCTAATTCTCTGCTCAGTTACTGGTGTAAAGGGCTTCAGATTAACTTTAATTCTCTCTCCTACAAAAGAGATAGCTATCATTATATATCATTGGACAACAAGTGATTTAGGAATCGAGGTCTCAGTCCCTAAGTCACTTTTGAAAATAGGGCCTAGATTCTTAAGTCACTTAAAACACTTTTGAAAATTTTATCCTGTGATTTTCTGGATTCATAAATTCATAGAGTCCAAGGCCAGGAAAGATCATTGTAGTAATCTAGTTTGACCTCCCACATAAGGGTGCAATCTCCATCACTGGAGATTTTTAAAAGCAGGTTAGACAAGCACTGGTCAGGAATGGAATAGATAATACTTAGTCCTGCCATAAGTGTAGGGGACCAGACTAGAAGATCTCTCCAGGTCCCTTCTGGTCCTATACTTCTACGATTCTATAACACAGGCCATAGGATTTCCCACAACATAATTTCTTTTGAATGTCCTTTTAAAAACACATCCAATCATGATTTTAAAATTGCCAGGGATAGAGAACTCACCATGACCCTTGGTACATTGTTCCAATGGTTAACTGCTTAAAAGCCTTGGCCAAGATTTTCAACAGGCACCAGATCATCCTCAACAGGTATAAAGCCGCAGAGGCCGTTGACTTCAATGGAGCGGTAACAATTCGCACCAACTGAAGGTCTGCCTCAAAATTAGGCTCCGAAGTCGAGATTTAGGCTATAAATGGCTTGATGTTCAGAAGTGCTGAGCATCTTGCAGGGCACTTATCTGAGGGAGGGGAGGGTCTTTGGGTGAGATTTTGAAAGCCACCCAGTGGACTTGGAATCTTAATGCCCATTCTTTTCCCTCTCGGGGGCAGCTCTGAATACCTCAGTCAAAACAGGGATTTAAAGAGTCCAGGCTCTTATTTTTGAAAATCTCAGCTCATAAGCCTGGCCATTTTCAGAGAAAGCTTGGATTTCCAGTGAGCGCGGGGATTGAGCACAGCCAGCAAAGAGCAACAGTGAGTTCTAATCTGTTCAGGAGGTTACACCTCCTTCTTCCCCTGCACCCTCGCAAACAGTCCCCTAAATCAATATCAGCAGTCTGAGATGATCCTGTTGCCGTTCAATTAGAAGGGGCTAGCCTTTTAACACCCTAAGTCGTTTCTGATGTACGTTAAGGAACTCTCTCTCTCTCCCTGGCCCAGCGGAACTGGGCAGTGTATTAACTAGGCTGCTTAATAGCGGCAGAAATGTGTTTGCATTCCAAGGTGAAATCTATTAACAGGGAAAAGATGAAGTGTGAGATTTCAAGGCAGACAAGATGATCGGATAATGACGTTATCCTACACAATAGTGGGTACGGTTACCATTTTAATCTAAACTATTTGTTTACTCTCCCGTCTACCCACCTACAGAGTGTATGAGGCCCTAGATTTTAAATACTAGATACAGAGGTGAAAGTCAGGAATCAACCTCACATGGGCTCAGTGTTAGATGCTTATCTGAGCTCACTGAGTGAAAAATTGGACTGGAAATTTCATTGGTATAGATTATCTGTCTCCCCCTTTAAATAGATTTATAAAAAAAGTTCGTAACACATTTGTCTGAGTATTGAAATGACGCACTTAAATTTTAAAAAGTGAATGTCAATAAGCAAGCACAGCCCCAAATCCAAGTTCGTAACAGAAATTAAAAAAAAAAAATCCCACCCTGAAAACATGCCAGTCCACTAAGGAACCCAATACTCTCCACCTCTGGCAAACAGATGGGCTGTGCCGGTCACCCCTACTGGGAGCCAGTATGATCTAATGGGATGGGGTAGGAATCAGAGACAACCTGGGTTATATAGTCCCAGTCCTGCCACTGTCCTGCTGTGGGACCTGCGGCAAGTCACTTCCTTTCTCTGTGCCTTAATTTCCCCTCTCACCCTGTCCGTCTTGTCTGTTTCGAATGTAATATTTAGAATATCATCTTTATATTGAAAAAATGAAATGTTTTCAGCTGAAAAACAAAACATTTTACCTTTTGAATTAACGTTTTATTGTGCAGATTTTTGTTCCCCACCCCTCTTAAAAAAAAAAAAAAAAAAAAAAAGCAGCGTTCCAAGATAAGCATTTTTGTGTCAAAAAACCAATTTTCTGTTGAAAAAAGTTCTACGGAAAATTTTTGACCAGCCCTATAAAAACCCTCCGATGGATAACAAACCAAAGACCGGAATAGACCCAAGAGGGAAATCTATACAAAAGAATACTGAAATCATGAAGGATCAGGACCTATGCTGATTTACACCACTAGAGTGTATAGCCTTAAGAGCAAACAATGACAGGAAAATGCTCAGAGAGTTGGTTCGGCCCACCCTGGAAAGGAGAGCGTGGATGCTTCCCTGAAGCTTATCAAGCTTGGAGGGTAACATATTTTCCTTCCCTGATCACCCTTTCTCCTAATCCAACCAGATAATTAGTCCCCTTCCCTTACTCTAGGCCTCATAACTCCCATTAGCCACTCAGCCCGATTCCTGCTTCTCAGCCCACTTCCCAAAACATCTCCACCCCAGCCAGTGCCCTTAACTTTCTTTATATTCCATCATAGGAGGGCCCTCAGCAGATTTGACTGTTGTTGAGTCCATGACAGCTGCCGTCTTCAAGTCTCAGATCATTAGGGCCCCAGAACACACAGCGCGCCTCTGATCCCGAAGAAGCCCCAGTGACTGCTTGAGATTGAAGAGGGCAGCACGGGTCCTCATCGTCAGACATGGCTGAAAATCCACTGTGGATTTTTTCAGGATAACAGGTGCAGCAAATGAACCTCTGATGGGGCATGGGGAGCATCTGGGAAGACTTTGTCAGAGATTCAGCTGGGTTGCCTTAGTTTTCTAAACCTGTTCACCCATCCACACTGCCCACAGGAAATCAAAAGACAAAGTGGAGAGAGGTGAAGTCCATTCGTGACAGTAGCTAATGCTAAGCAATAGAGCAGGAGTAAATGTATTATACACGCCAGACCACTAGAGGGACATGAGAGGAGGGATTGGCTTGGACAAAGAATTGAATTAGTCCTACTGACTCCTCTTAATTCAGACCACACCAACTATACGATATGGGTATTTATATTGGCTCTGAGTGCTTCTCTCCAGCTCCTCCAGTCTGTGGACTGTGTTGTAGGAAAGCATTAAGAAATGCCGCAGACGTACTTCTTGTAACAACCAGCTTCAGATCGGAACACACACACACAGGGCAGATTAATTTGGTTTTATACACCTCTCCTTCCCACCCAGAAAGATGTGCGTCATACCGTTTCCTACACCACAATCTTGTCATAAGCAATATCCCCTTCCAATAGCATACCCCCATCTATGCACCTAAAATATTAAGATAGATGACGGAGGAAGTGGGAGGGGGATGTAATTTCAAGCTAAGCGGAAGAGTCAACCGCCTGCACGGTCACGTTTCAAACAGAAGAAAGAAAAAGGCACCATTCAGAGTGGGAGGGTGTAAGATCAGAGTGACCGTCCGCTCTCTGATCCATACTACAGAAATCTCACCTCCCATTGTCCCACTTCCCCTGCATGCCCAGAAGACCCACTGATGTCAGGAGGAGATCAGTGCATAGACAGAAAGCTCAATGCATTATCCTTTATTATTTTTACTGCAGTATCATCTAGAGGCCATGTCAGGACCGGGGCTCCATTGGGCGAGGCGCTGAGTGTACTATGCAGTCCCTGACTCAAACTAATAACCTAAATCCATCCAGTCTGGTCAGACAGGAGACGTTCACTCAATGAAATTTAAATTGAAAGACATTACTAGGCAGATCATTTCTATTTATATAAACAAGAATTGTCCCTCGAGACCCCTGTCCGAATGGTTCCATTTTGGTGCCGTTGTACACAAGTTCCCTCTGAGATTTATCTTTAAAACTGACGGCACCAGTAAAAAATTTGCCCATCTTAGTATAAAGCTCACACACATGGTTCCCCACTAAAGACAGAAGGAGTAGTACATAGCATAGCCCTTATTTATAATCCTCTGTAAATTCACCAAAAAGTCACGAACTACATAATATCAGTTCTTATAGACTGACATATTTCCCTGATCTTTCATGAGCCACATGGGGAAACAGTTTTCGCCTGATCTGAATGAAGAAGAAAAACAGTGATCCTAATCAACCATTTACCCTTAGTGGCTTCCCTAAACAAATCTGGGAAAGAGCTTAAAGGCTTGGGAATATCCTCGACCCTGCTTGATGCACTGTAATAACCCTCCCTAATTATACTGATATAAAAACTAATTGGAAAGATAGCAAATGTCAGGGTAAGATGCAAATTGTAGGGTGTTAATTGCTGAACAGGTGCTGCAATAGAATTAAATGAGCATCCTGATTAGGAGAGTGGAAAAAACAAATGTGGACCCCGAAATCAAGTTGGCCACGTGAATTATTTAGCAGCCTCCGTGTACCAGCGAAAGGTCATGTTGATGTGACCTCTGCTTTGTGATGGGTCGGCTGAGAAAACAATAGTGAACTCTAGGAGAAAACACAGCTTTAATGAGAGAGAGAGAGAGAACTTCGAAACCTACTAGATTTGCAGCACTGGGATAAGGGGAGATTAATGGAACGCTAGCAGAAGGTTGCACATGGACCAGCCTGCTGGCCGAAGTTGTCCATTTATCCAATGAACAGTTTCAGGAAAGATAGCAGCAGCCTCACCAGTGTATCTCAACCTTGTTCTAGAGGAATCCTGAGACGGCAGGAAAGAGAGCTCACTCTCCGTAGCCGCCGGTTCAGTTTTTGTCAGCCGGCAAGCAAAGGTGCCCAATGAGTGCCCTTTGTGGTGGTCGTTTTGTGACGTGGACATCAGTCCATTATTGTTTTGGACTAAAACCTGGGGTAGGCACCGTCTCCTAGTTCTGTATTCATACAGCGCCTCGTAAAGTGATTCTGGTCCATGATCAAATCTCCCTGGCACTAGTATAAGACAAAGCATAACTTTTTTTAAAAAACATCAGATCTTTCACATAGACCACTATGGGTATGTCTACACAGCCTCTGGGAGCGATCCGGCTGAACATCTAACTATTTTTGGCACGTTAGGACAAGCCCCGCTAGCCCAAGGCTGTGCACCTGGGCTAGGAGGCTCGCTCCCAGACACAGTATAGACACACCCCAAAAAAGTCGGCATATATTTCAGTTCCCACCGATAACCACTGGATTAGAACTAGTGACTAAAAGGCACAAGGTTCTGTATCTCATTAGCAGCAAGTATTATTTGTGAGAATGGTACAATATCCTTAGCTATGTGACTAGATTCATCTTTAGGAACTGCTAAAGCTGGTTAAAATTTTCCTAATCTTGAGTTTCAGATTAAAATTTTTGATTAAAACAAAATTATTTTTGCTAGAACCTCCCATCCCCCCCCCACCCCCCCAAAAAAAATTTCAATGAAAGATTTTGTTGGTTTTTTTTTTTTTTTAAACAGGAGTTTCAAGAAGTGATAGAACTGGTCTAATTTTTTTTGGACAACTGAAAAATTTCATCAACATTTTGAGAAACTGGTAAAAAAAAAATTCAAAATTTTCACAGAATATTTCACAGGTTATTCAGCCAGTTCTGGGAATAGGTTTATAAACCACAGCGAAGCTTTGATGCGAACACAAAGAAGAGAATAAGGACAAGTTCTTCCATCCAGTTCAGTTAATGAACCTGTAATTCTCTACAGGTGGTAGCAATTAATAGTTGCCATTTAAAATTATTATTTGCATCACGGTAGCACGTAGAGACTGCAACATAGACCATGGCCCCATTATGATAGGCACTGAGCAGACACATAATAAGAGACAGTCCATGCCTCAAACAGCTGACAATCTAAATAAACAAGATAAATAAAGAATAAGGAGAAAGAATGTAAGTAAAGATTAAGGGGCTGATTCTCATTTACACCACTGGAGCGTAAAGGGGTCTTAAAATGGCAAATATACTCTTACTCTGTGGCTCTTTTATGCCATCAGAGCAGTACAGTCTTGGTTTAAATGGGAATTGGGTTCTAATTATTTGTGGCACATGAACACTGCAAAGCTATATTTTACCGCTTCGATAGCACTTTCCAGAAGAGGATCTCATAGTACTTTTCAACCCCCACCAATGAAGCTGTTGAGTATTATGCCCATTTTACAGATGATCAAACTAAGGCATAGAGAGTCCATGACTTTCAATGGGACTTGGGCTCCCACGTCACTTCAGCACTCTTGAAAATCCCACTCAGAGAGGCTAAACAATCTGCCCAAGAAGATGTAGCAGATCAGTGCCAGAGCCAGAACCTGAATGTGAGAGGCCCAGCTCCCATTCCCCTGCTCTAACCATTAGAAGATATTTCGTTTTGAAACGAAGACTGTTTGCTGTGGCACAAAAATAAATGCCAAGTCATGAGAAAGATACCCATCGGGTCCAGCACACCGGAGAACGTGAAGATGCCTTAAGCACATGGCTCCAGGGTCAGTCTACATGCCCACATGGGGAATTACGCTACAAATAATTCAGGAGGGAGCAGATTCTATTTCAGGGAAAGATGAAGTATTTTAGATAGTTCTTGGCAAAAAAAAAAAAAAGTCTGAGAACTTAGATTTATGACACCGAAAACTGAGGCTCCTTTTATATTCAGGGGGTCTGGTGCAGCGTGGGTGACGGCAGAACAGAGTGGGAAGTGTAATGCAACTATCCCTCTCCCGGGATAAAGACGGCAATTCATTATCTGTACTCCTTCCACCTTGGGGCCTCCTCTACTGGGGGAGGTGACTGCCAGTCATACTCCATTCTGCAAGCTTATATTTAATGTTTGCAATATGGCTTAGAAGGAGCAGGGGCACAGGCAGGCAAAGTTAATTTCTCAAGTTCAGATCGCTGTCTTTCAGAGGGGAAAGGTCAGCGCTTAACCAGCTAGTCTCTCCAATGACTTTCGGTTTAACCTCTCTGTTCAGCACCAGTGCAAATAGGCGGGGTGCATCTGCAGTGTCCTGAAAAAATTGATGTAGCATTAAACTAGGTGAAATATAAATATTCTTTTAAAATGCTACATATATAGTGGATGAATGGAATATAAATATACACACACACACGTGTGTGTATATATATATATATTCATTCATATTCAGGTTGCTCAGGCAAAGATACAGTGTGTGTATAGCTATCTATATAGGTAGGGTGTGTGTGTGTGTGTGTGTGTGTGTGTGTGTGTGTGTGTGTGTGTGTGTGTGTGTGTGTGTGTGTGTGTGTGTGTGTGTGTGTGTGTATACACCCACCCACACACCTATATAGATAGCTATATACACACACACACTATATCTTTGCCCATGCAACCTCAATTCAGCCCCCTTGTGGAGATGCATTATGATACAGTCTTTAACGACACGAACATACATTTTTTCTTCATAGAACCCCTGCCTCATTCAGTGCCTGTTGCTCTCGGTCTCCTTGCCCAGCCAAACCCAGTTCTTTCCCTCCTCTTCCTCATCTGATCTGCCTCGCTCCCACACCTTGCCAAGTTCGGATAGATTTTCACAGGCACAGCAAAAGGCACATCCTTGACCTAAGGCCACTCCCCTGCCAAATTTGAAGTCCTTGTTCCAAAGCATAGGGGCTCTGGAGCTTTACAAAGAAAAGGTCTCCAGGTTTTTTTTTTTAAAAAAAAAAACATGGGCAAAACAACATCTTTTTCCCTCGCCTCTTTCTCGGAATTGGTGGAAATGGTTTTGATCGGTATTTTCCAAAAACAATTCAGCCTGAGGCAGATACCCAGCATGGAAATGTTCAAATGGTTAAAGTCTGGCAAAGTTAAAAGAAACTGAAAATAAAGTCCTACAGTGCGAAGTATTGGGTGCTTGAAAAGAGGTGGTGCTACCAGCTCCACATATGACATTTTTGGAACAAATTTTTCAGAGTAGGTAGATTTTGAAAAGTAAATAGTAAAAAATTCTGTTAACAAATCAATACCTCGCTGTTTTGTACACCCCAAACTGAACATCCCAGACGCCCACTTTGTGTTCAAGTCTAAGGGGCAGATCCCCAGCTGATACAAATTGTCATAAAGCCAATAGAGCTATGACAGTTTAAACCAGCTTAGGATATGCCCCTTAAACATCACCCGACGCAGTCTCAGCATCCCCTCTTTTGCACCCATCAGAGCTATTCTCAGGGCAGTTGGCTCTTGCTTGGCTTTGTTTTTGTCAAATGGAGATACCCCACTCAACTGAAATACCATCCAACGTGTGAGTGTAGAAATGCTGGCAGTGTTAAGTGCAACACATTATCTTAATTTATCTGAAGACGGTTTCAATTTTTGCTTACAAAACCAAAGCGGGTGGATAGCGACAGGAACACAGAGAAACAATGTCAAAACCCCCCACCACTGAAATGGTTAAGGTCACTGCTTCTGAAAGACAACCATGCTTTAGACAAGTTATCATGCAGGACCCCCAGTCTGCTTGTGTTGCTTGGCTAAATAGTAAAAAACTGACAGTGATATTTTTGAAGGCACAGAAGTCAAGATAGAAAATGAGAGAACCAGATGTCTTGAAGGAATGCTGGGAAATGCTTAAGATAAAGGGCTCCCCCCCCCCCTTAACAAGAACGTCCCAAAGGATCTTATGAAGCTCACTGTCAATAAATGACACTGACACAACATTATATATTTTTCCACCCTTCTTTTTAATTGAAGGATTTTGACTGACCAAACACATCACATTTTTCAGCAGCTTTCTTAGGCATTACCCTGGTCAGATATTTGGTCAACATCAAATGGAATGTTGTTCTACACTGGAGTAGATGCAGCCCTACAATTTGAGAATACAATCCAAAAGGTGCAAAACACACACACACGAGGTTCTGTGAAAGGCCATAATTCAGGAAATTGGCCCTATTCAAGATAGCTTGAGCTTAAGTACCATTGAGTTCCATGCTTTCCTGAATCTGAATGGATTTAAAGAACATGTGGAGGGCTTTCCTCAATCAGGGCCTAAGCAAGTTGCAGAAGGCACTCAGGATCCTTGGAGGAGGCATGCCGTGACCCTGCAGAATCAGGTCCTTTAACCCTAACCCAGATAGACCCTTGGACCCTCACAGAACACGCTGAAGTCAACAGTGTCTGCTTTTATGGAGTAGTTTGCAGGGTGGGACCCATTGCCAATGTTTTTGAGGGAAAATGTTTGTATGAAAAAATATTAAGAGAATTAACCTGATGACATAATTTAGAAACAAAACTGACATATTTTTGTAATGCACTTGGTCAATAGCAAATAAGGGGCCAACGTTGTACAGCTTGCTTGAAGATGCTATGTAGTATTTCTAGATTTATATTTATGTATACTTTTGTAAGAGCTAAGTTGTAGTATTATTTCACACTCTAAAAATCAACACACATTCAGCATTGCCAACTCCCATGATGTTTGGTGTTCTTCTCAAAGCCTCACCTCCCGCTGTCATGTGAATACATGAGAATTTTAGCTTTCATGTTTAAAAAAAACAAAAAACAACATTTCTAGGAGTCTTAGTTATGGAGACAAGCTTGAAAAACATGAGCCCTAAACAAAAAGGCAACAAAAAAGAACCCCAAATTTATAAAAATCTCGTGATTTTGAAGACAATCTCATAATTTTCTGGGTCCGGACTCATGATAATTGATCACTTGGCTTTGTCAATACTGCAGATTCTATATCTTGTTATATTTACGTGGGTTCCCACTGAAGCCTACAACAAGGATCTTTTACCAAACCAAAATAATTTCTGTCTCCAATGTGCTGTCTGTTTACTTTTTGCACTTCTGTGTGACTAGTGAAAATAAACCTGCCTGTCTATTCATCTGCATCTCTGGTCTTTCATCTTTTGATCACGGTGCACATTGTCTGCGGGGGAAATGTCTGCTAAACCCAAACAAAATACCCTGTAGCAACTCAATAAAAAAAAATCAAAACATTTTTCTTAATCTTAAAGTTTATTAGTTAAAAAATAGTGCCAGCTTTTTTCTTTTAGTCTAAACCATCTGTCTGGGATTTATTTATATTACACTAGGATCTGGAGGAGGCCCTCTGCTATAATTGGGACCCCAGCGTATTAGGTGCTGTACATGCACTTTTCAAGAAAAAGTCCCTGCCCTGAAGAGTTTACATTCTAAATAGAGAAGACAGACAGACAGTGGGAGAAAGGAAGTGTTGTTATCCCTATTTTAGAGATGGTGAAACTAAGGAACAAAGTGATTACGTGACCTGCCTGAAATCACACAAAGTTTGTGCTAAAGTCAGGAGTTGAGCCTAGGTCTCATGAATCCCAATCTAACTGCCTTAGCCAGGAGACCGTACCTTCCTCTCTAGGACACAGCTTCAGCAAAGCATTTAAGCACATGCTTAAGTTCCATTGAAGTCAGTGGAAATTAAGCAGGTGCATAAGTGCTTTGCTGAATCAGGGCCTAGATAAATGGCTTATATCATCATAGTATCTGAGTGCACAACTGTGGCCCTTTAAAAATAATTAAATCCCGTTTGTATCTGGCACCGACACGCACTGCAGCAAGTCCGATTTCTTTATACAACATTGGCTGGTGGCGTACTCACTTTGTATTGGCTTCCAACTCCATTATAATTACCCTCATTATGCCCCCTCTTTAAAAAAAACTTAATGGATGTTCCTCCAAGGTTGGCATTTTGAAAATGCATGCACGCATGTGTGGGTGGGTGGTTAATGCAAATACACTTTGCACAGTTGTGTTTTTGCGATGCAGCTCTTGGGTATGGAACCATAAGAGCAAGACAACTATGTCTTTCCTTTCTTCTGCAGCCTCTTGCATAGAGCACCAAAGATCAAGACAAGGATCCAGAGGGAAAATACGCTGGTGGAAAACTTTCCCCTGGAGAAAGCGAACAGACTAATAGGGAGCAAGCAAACACCTACAACCAGTCTGAAAATACGACTCCATGGTTGTAGTCAGCAATAACAGCGGAACGTGAAAAAGGCAGACAGTACTGTTGGCGCAACCTGTGGTTTAAGTGGGCTAGTTCTTTGAGGGGAGCATCAGTAACAAAAGGGAAGCAGAGCCTGGAATCTGAAAGGATTTATGGTAATTGACAAGATTGTTTTATTTTGCTGGGGATCCAGATTTCCAATGAGTTTTTTTGTTTTGTTTTGTTTTGTTTTTTTTAAAGAGAAGAAATATCTTATGTATCACAGCACAGAGTTCACTGCCTTCATGCCAAAACCTGAGCTGCAGGGAACAGGGCTCATCCTTCCACAGGCTGCTGAGTTGGAGTCATTTCAGCCACTAAGCTCTCCAGACCCTAAGGGTCCGAAGTTCTGATGAACTCCATGGCTGGACCTGCAGAGGTCACCTGCTCCGGCTCAGCCCATGGGCCTCATCTTCAGGAGGAGATCTGACAGCACTCAGGCTTGCACAGTGACGCTCCGGTTAGCCAACAAGATGCTGTCTGACCAGCGTAAGCAAGCACGAGTCACAGTCAGCAACAGCTCAGCTAGGTGTAGTTAAACACCGAGACGAGCTGAACACAACTTGCCCTGGTCTACTCCAACCGGTCATGGTCAGCATTGTCCCTTACCATCGTCATTTGTATGACAGCCGTGCCTAGCAGTGCCAACTGAGACCGGGGTCCCATTGTGCTTGGCAGACAGCCCCGACCTCAAAGAGCTTCTAGTTTAAATAAACAAGGCAGACAAAGGGTGGGTAGGGATGTGGGGACACAGAGAGGGGAGGGGGACTTGCTCTAGGTCACACAGCAGAGCCAGACAGAGCCAAGAATAGAACCCAGGTCTCCTGACTCCCAGTGTGGCGTATCCATTACACTACACTGTCCTCCTGGTAATTAAAAATTGTGTTTAAACTTAATTAAATTCCCTTTTGAAGACAAGGCTAATGGAAGACCAAAAACTATTTGTGATCACAATAGCTGAAACCTGTGGCCCTGGCTTTCTACCCTCCCTTACCCCAGATTCCTTATCTTTTCTGTTCACAACTCCCTCCATGCCCACATAAGAAAAGTGGTTTCTTGGGATGCTGCTGCACATGCTTATTGATTCCTGCTCCCTACTAGGAGCTTGATCCAAAAGCCCATTCAAGTCTTTTTCATTGTGTCTTTCCACCAACTTCAAAAGCTTTGAATCAGACCCTGGGGTTCGCGTGGCATAAGAATATTGGCATCATGCATCTTCAGGCAGCTACAGAAACCTGAATCGAGAGAACAGCGAGAAACTTAGAGAAACAGTTGAAAAGCAGCAATTGAAGGGAGAGTGCCCTTGATCAGTTGAAGGAAGTCTCACGCCATGCTCCCCACCACAGTCAACCCCCCCACACACACCCCCGGCACCTTCCCCAACTGAGAAGGATCTCTCTCAAAACAAAAAACTCCACACACCTTGGAGTTCTGCCAACTGACGGCTAGGAAGCTGCACCTGATGTAACCTCTCTCTAGGCTGGATTTGCTTTCCTGTGAATAATTTCTTATGCACAGCAGCGATGGAACTGCATTGACTGCGGCAGGCCTCGGCTTGCATTGTCACCCCTACCCTCCGCCACCCTGTACAGTTCTCTGCTGCCCCAGTTTTGTCTCTCTGTGTGCAATGCAAGAGTGGAGGGAGTGTTTATGAATGACTTAAGTTACCACTTCCCAGAGTCAAAAGAAAACTTTCTACCAGAAAGCAGAAGAAGCTAGAGTGAAATTTGTCCTCTTCATGCTGGTTGTGTCAGGCTGCTACTGGGAAGAAAATTGAAAGAGAGGGAGAGGGAAAGAGAGAGAGAGAGTTTCACCCCACACACACCAGCTGAAACACACATTTAAAAAAAAAAAAACACACCTAGAGCTCAGAAGATTTCTTTTTTTATAATTAATAGTTTGCTTCTTTCTGTAGCTACCACTGGCATTCAGGAGCCAGGAGAGGGCATGGATGTTTGAAAAATAACTACTGGTCAAGATCCAGTGATTTTGGAGTCCCAGTCTGAGACACTTTAAAGAGGGTCTGGTTTTCAGAAAATGCTGTGGAGAACTGTTTGAAAAATTATCACAGGAAATTTTGAAAAAAAGAAATAAAAATGCTTCCCCCAAATTCCCATGAAAATGTTTTTTTGACCAAAAATGAACCCCGCCCGCGCCCCCCCCCCGAATATATTATGGTTCTTGGCATCTGGTTTTTCAGGTGAAAACCAGAAAACTTTACCCCAGATGAAAGCTTTTCTTACAACCCCCCCACCCCGCCACAATTCAAAAAAATTCCTCCCCACATTTCAACAAAAAATTTTCCATCAGCTCTAGCGCTAAGTATCTGCTCTCTGAAAATTAGGGCCATTGAAGATGTCTCAAGTGGGTTCCCTAATTTTTGGCTCGCAAAATCCTTAATCACTTTTGAAAAACCTTGGCCCGAATTATTTGCCCACCAACTTCTAGGTGGAAAAATAGGTGAACATAAGCCTGCTCCTACTGAAGTCAATTTCAACAAGGGCAGGATCGGGCTTGTAAGTGACGAGGTTAACAACGCACAGCCAGCAGCGCAGATTGTTGCTGTTCTGAAGGCATAAATATCCAATCCCTCCAGTAAAAGTAGTACCATTGTCTGGTGATAACAGCTTTCTGCCACCTCCTGGCGGGTGCTACAGACCTAAGGAGTTCACGAGAGGGGCAAAGCTGTGATTAAAAGCCACAGCGTAGCGATAAGTCGCCACATTTAATAGCATTTGTAGGAGAAATACAAATTCATACGGAGAACAGCAGCCCTTCTTTGCCTAATTGGTTCACGGTCCCTGTGACTCAAATAAGCCAACTACTTAAAAACTACTCAAGAGCCACAGTAAAGAATGAAAATTATTGCTTCCTGTCATGACCAAATATTAAACACAGCACACACCTAATGACTATCACTCCCCAGGGAAGAAGCTTTATGAACAATAAAATCCCAGCAGACTTGCACTGTTTGGACTTAGAAGCCTCATTATAGGCTCACTGATCCAATACAATTTACAAGCTCAATGGACTCCACTTGATGTAAAAACCACCAAACATGGAGTTATAAATGGAACGCCCACAGAGAAATAAGCACCGGGTTCTTTAACTGGGAAGGAAATTAACAGAGGGAGAGGATGGGGGTGGGAAAAGAAGTGGGGTTTGGAAGAGAGAAATGCATTAGAGTTACAAAGGAAATACGAGAAAGACATAATGGAAATTAGAGAGATGAGGTAGGTGTGTTATTTTTTTTTATTGGACCAGCTTCTGTTAGTGAAAGAGAGAAACTTCCAAGCTTACACAGCTAGAGATTTGAGTAAGTGTGAAACCTTGTCTCTTTCACCACCGGAGATTGGTCCAGCAACAAAATATTACTTTGTGTGACCTCAGTTTAATTCCATGCTCTGCCACAGGTGTCCTGTGTGACCTTGGGCAAGTCACTTAGGCCCAGATCCTGAAACTAATGGAAGTTAGCAGCCTAAATAGTTTTGAGGATCTGGGCCTTAGTCTCTTTGTTCCTCAGTTTCCCATCTGTAGATCTGAGAGAATAGCACTTCCCTACCTCACAGGGATACAGAGGATAAATACTTTACAGATTCTGAGGAAGTCAGATACTTCACTACTCAGTGCCAATACAAGTATCACATATGGAATGAGAGACTGATTTTAAGTCTATCAATAAGAGTCTTCTAGAAACCAGTGGACTTTGGATCAGGCACTGAATAAGAGAAAGAGACCCCACTTGTTAAAAGGGAGGCCTTCAGGAATGACATACGAGGGGAATGAAGCAAACTTAGCCTACAGGGGCAGGAATTGGGGGCGTATAGAGGATGGGGATTACAAGGGAGCCCACCAGGAATAACGGGTGTTGAAAGCATGCTACGACCAAGGGAGGGATTATAGAGAAACAAAAAGATGTCAACGGGAATCAGGAGACTGCCATGAAGAGCAAGACTGTGGGACAAGAGGGGACAAGTCCATAAAACAGGGTCTAGACAGAGGATAAGGTAGGAGGATGGAAAGGTGCCAAGGATCAGGGAAGCATTTAGGGTCAGGTATATGCAGAGGAAGTGTATTCTAGGGTAGCCATGTCAGACCATGGACGAGTGTCTAACATGGCTCTCCACACTCCACTGCTGAACTCCCACCCCTCCAGCGTGGGTGGGGCCAATGAGTTGGATACGCGTTTTGGCAAAGCACAGCCAGAAACCAGGTAGGTTTGATTACTGGCCCATCTGTTCTCTCCATACCCAGAACTGTCTCTCTGAATTATTAAACCCACTAGGCAAAAAACAACAGCCACTCTCCTCTCCCGCGCACACAGAATTTTGGCTCATGGGAAACTCCATTCCAATTTCAGTTTGTGTGTCCATGGCGGGAGGAGGGATTCAACCCCTCTGGGTTTCAGTGAGAGTCATGAAACCAACAGACCCCAAGAGCGTAATGCACGGTTTCCCTCGGAGAACTGCATTTAGGTAAAATGTGCTCACGTAACAACATGCCCACAGGGTCAGCTAGCAGAATCTGAACCCGGGACCCATCAACACCAAAGCACAGATCTCTACGGTTTGACTCGCCACATGCTGGGAGACATAGCACACTACTGGACCTGGGAGGATCAGCCACAGAGGGGAATGCACACCGCACTTCCCAAGTGCATTACACACCCAAATGCATGCAGCCTGGTGGGAAGCCAGCTGTGCCACATAACTGGCTCCAGCATATGCTTCTTCCATTCCCCCCACCCCCCACTAAACTCACTGGTTCTAACGGTTCGTCATACTGTTGTCTCCTGAAGCCCTTCCCTTTTGTCCCGTTGAGATCCTTTATTATTAGCTGCTCCCAGGCCATTCAACCCCTTTCCTTGACGTTTACACTGGCCTTGGGGCTTAGACTAGGTGAAATCCACCCCTGCCCATTTAAGTCAACGGTAAAACTCCTATCGACTTCAGTGAGGCCAGGATCTCACTCACTGTGCTTCGGCACGGTCAGAGCTCTGAGCGGGCCAATCAGGAATCTAACATGGGGTTAACCAGGCAGCAATGCTCTTTATCTGGGTTAGAGCAGAGAGAGTCTAACCAGGTTGGATTCCATCCACGCTGGCTGTCCAAATTGTGCTGCAGCATCATTGGATCTTATCGGATCGCACAGTTGCTCAAGTCCTTTGGGACGTGTTCTCATTAGATTTATTTTCTTAAGTGGTAGCAGTTGTCAGCACTGATGGGAAACTTTTAAGAAGAAATAAAGTTTAGCACAGGCATACAGCCTTGGACTGCCTGAAATTCTGGGACCTTAACCTCCCCTGGCTGATCTCAAATGGAGTTATGTGAATTTACACCAGTTGAGGCTCTGACCCATTGTATTTTGCTGACACCACCTCCAGAAATAATCCTGGACCCATCTCCCCCTCCTACTCCTGCTTCCTACCTCTTACCGCATTCGACCCAAAAATCATTACCGCAGGACAGCATCACATTGAGAGTGCATCTACCTTCCCTTTCTTCTTTTCTCTCGGTACTTATATGCCTCCTATCAGGGGCACCGGAACATGGCAGGGGACCAAGGAGCATCGCACCGTCACTTTTAAAAGTGGGAGGGCTATGCCCTTCCACTTTTTACCTGCCTTAAAGGTGAGCAATGGAGGGAGGGGGTGGAGTCTCGGGGGGGCCAGAGCCGGGGTGAGGGAGGCCATGGTTCAAGCACCAGTGGCCCCCCACTTCAAGGGAGTTTCCAGCAGTCCTGGCTCCTAACTCTATAGCGTCCAAGGACCTCGGACTCCTTACTGTATTTATCATCGTCACAACCACCCCTGTGAGGCAGGACAGTGCTATTATCCCCATTGTACAGGTGGGGAAGTGAGGCACAGAGGGGCTCACAGGAAATCGGTGGTGGAGCAGGGAATTGAATCTGGGTCTCCCGAGTACCAGGCTTGCACCCTAACCACTGGACCATCCTTCCCTTTTTTTCTGGCATGTGCATTCAAGGAGATTCTTATGCTCCTTTTGACTCAGCTCCCTGGCAAATCTGTTGTCTAGCCACGTACAAACTCATTAAGTGAAATGCTGAAACCAGAAGCTGAAGTGTTCCAAAAAACTTGGGCTTCGTTTTGGAGTTTTTTTGGTGGGGCTGTTGGGCTTTTTTAAGGGACTAAAGAAACCACTTGTCAAATGGCTGAGCTCGTGCCTTCTAACTTACTGATTTCTCGCAAACAACCAGTCTACTAAAAAATTCATAAGGAGACAGATGGCAAAACAGCAGCTCTTTGCAGGAGTGCCGCGTTTAGCAGCAAACAAAGAACTTTGACTGCCTCGGACAAGTGCAGAGATCACTGCAGGCTTCGGAGGGGTGAAGGGGATAGCTGGAGGGGGACTGCAGGGAGCAGCAGAGAGCTGTCCTCGCTTTACTCTCATAACTTCTCTCCACAGCAGCAGCAGCTTCAGAGAGTCATTTACGACACCCCAGCAGCTTCACAAGGAAGGGGGAAATGAACAGAATTAAAAGAGGCCCAAACAGAACAACTCCAGATCGACCAAGTATTGAGAATTGCTGCTCGAAGAGACGTATGAAAAAAAAAATAATAGAATTTATATGCCAAGATCTCAAAGCACTTCACAAGATGGGTAATTACCACCCCATTTTACACAAAAGTGAAACTGAGGCATGGATAGTTAAGTGACTTGACAAAGGTTACACAGCAAGTGCGTAGCATAACTGGGAACATTCAGGTCTTCCATCCCCCACTAACTACTAGAACATATTGCGTCCTCATCCATTTCTGCTTCACATGGCAGGAAAAACAATCAACATCATTAAAAGCAGAAAAATTCAAAGGGAAGCCTCCAGATATTTCGAGCCAGTGAGTATTCTTCCGCCGGATGAGCGTGCAATCTAAAAAACACACGTATGAATCACAGCTGTCACTTGGGTTGCAGCAAGACATGGCGTACCGCAACCCCTCTCCTACGCTGGCATATCAAACCCAGCACTTCCACACGCTACACCGACACTTCAGTGGCACATTCATAATAGCTGTATCTGGCAGCGACTGTCTTGCCTGAAGTGACTTGCAGTGGTTGTGAAATGTGCCAGACAGCCCTAGAGACTTCAGCCCTCCGTGCAGCCAGACAGCAGCGATGGCAAGGCAAACTGCATCCCCACTGCCCCCATCTCTGCTGAGAAGGGATGAACCACACACCCCCCGGCACGCCCAGGGTGAAAGAATGTAATTCAGTCTCTTTGGCTTCTCTGCAGAGATGCTAACAAGTGCTGATGGTTTGGGGGGTGGTTTTTCTTTTTTACTTGCCTGGCAAATGGCTGAAGATCTGCAGTGTGTGTCAGTGGACCAATTCTGTGATGCACGACCGACTGTGATTACAGTGCCAGATACTCCACTGCTATAAACCAGCATAGCTCCACTGGCCTCCGTTAAGGATCACCTCGCTCTCCTTCTTTTGCAGCAGTTCAGTGCATCTCTAAACCAAGTTAATATTCCCCACCTCACCGCTCACTCAAATCCTGTTCCTCTCTTGTATCCCCGGGATTATCAGTGCTTCCCTATTGAGCCCAAATGTGTATTAGGCCTTTTCCAGAACAATCCCCACTTCCACCGTGGGAATTGAACCCACGATCCCTCTGCCGCCTGAGCTAGTTCTAGTAGCTCAAAGACAGTAGTGGACTCAAACTGCTCTATGGTCCACAGAGAGCCCTCTGTAAGGACAGGTAACATTTATAGTTCAGTACACCTAGGAGACACAAGTGAGATCAGGGCCTCATTGAGCTAGGCGCTGCACTAAACAGTACATGTAGTAAGGGACAGTCCCAACATCTAATAGACAAGGCAGAGCAAGGAGAGGAGAAAGAAAGCATCATCATCTCTATTCTGTAGTGGGGGATCTGAGTGACTTGCCTCAGGTCACACAGGGAGTCCGTGGCAGAGCAGTGGCGAGAAGCCAGATCTCTCGATGCTTGACCTACAAGACCGGTTTTCCTTTTCAGTTACCCTTCAGGCTCTGAAAAATAACCAGACTCGGTGACATCTAGGATACAGACCACACAAGCCACCACTGCCACTCGCGAAGTTTCAATTGCAAGAGGAAGGCTTTATAATTTTCCAGAGATCTGCCTCAAGAATTCCTGCACCGTTTTACTGTCATCCCACATTTCCTTCAGCATATGAGAAAATCTTTGTCTCGGAGGCAACACTCCACATTCCAGAGGCTGCCAAACACTGCAACAGCCCTAAGTGTCATTTCAGCCACGGGAAAGACTCCAACTTGGCTTTGGCGGAACATGATAATTTTGCAGAGTCCATAACACTACCAAGATCCTATATGATAACTTAAAAAATAAACCAAGAGGGAGGATCCAATGGAGGCTACAACCATTCAGGGACTGTTCTGGACTGTGTCGGGATGTAGAATTAAAGCATGAACACACTGAAACCAGGGGAGCTATGTCTGTTTACACTAGTTGGAGATCTGACCCACTCTGCATACATCAAGCTGCAATAGCAGGATTTAGGATAGCAAGAGTCCTCATTACAAGTACAGTATAAATTTTGCATTAATGATAGCTATGGGTCAGATTGTGATCACAGTTACACCGGTGTAAATCTGTTGCGTTTCCATTCAAGTCAAGGAAGCGTCTTCAAATTGGAACCAGGGTGAGTGAGATCAGAATCTGGCCCACCGAGAGAGGGGGAAAAAAACTCAGAGGGGAAATGTACTGACTTTATTCCAAAAACTCCCCCTCTACACAATATTCCAGACACCGGGAAATGGACAATGTACAGTCGGATCAAATCCTGAATGATACAGCAACAACTGAGAGCGAGAAGACTTTTCACCACTGGGAGAGCACAGCCCAAGTGAGACTCACCCAACCAACATCCTGCTGACAACATTATCCGTGTGCTAAAGAGCAAACACATAAAGCTATGAGTTAGGGGAAGCACGGGGGGGGGGGGGGGGAGGAGGAGGGAGAGTCTTCCTGTCAATAACAGCTCTGCACACCTGCCTGCTCCCAAAACCGCAACAACTCTTCAGTGTTTTGCTGACTAAGTGATTTCCGCTGGTAAGGCTGGAATGAGTCTTTAGGGGGATTCTGCATCAGCATTCGCTTGGAGGGGTGTGGACCATATTAGGCAACTTACATATAGTTACCCAGGGAGATGGCTGGATGGCGAATGCAAGCAAGGCAACATTCATGCTCCAGTTCCAATAGCAAAACATCAGTTTCCAAGATTGAGAAGAAAATAACTACTAGGTCCTTCGGCTCTAAATCGAGTCCCCAGAGCAAAGGTTACAGCGGAAATGGGTTTTTTCAGTATAAGGATTTTTGGACTTTGTTCAGGGCTGCCTGATGTTATTTTCCCCACTGAACTGTTTCCCCCTTTTTCAATATAAACACAAGATGCCCACAATTCAGCCACAAAAGTCATCCAGTTGTCACTGCACAGCACCCCTCGGGGGGAATTTACAACGTGCCAGGCTACCAGTGCAGGCAAAAAATAATTAAAGGGGTGAAAGGTGCGTTCTTCAGCTCAAAGGATGGGATGTAACATCCTAAAATACTCACAGCAAACACAAGGGGTCCAGATCCTCAGCTGGCAAAAACTGGCGTCATTCCAATAGAGTTGCACTGATTCGTGCCAGCTGAAGATCGGGGCCAAGAATTCAGCCTCTTGGCTGAATCTGAGTGCATGGTCAGATTAATATGTTGTCAGATGGGAGAGCGTAACCTGCTTCGGCATGGGAAGAGACTTTGGGCTAGTTGCTCCAAGCACTCTTAAATTAGCATCCTCTACTTTTAGTTGGGGTCTTAGTCTTAGTTACACTAACTACCACAATGACTGGGGAAGCTGCTTGAGACAAAAGGGCACCCCAACATGTCTTTAATTGTGGATGCACTGTGAATACAAACAATAAATAGATGGGACTAAGAAGTGTTTGGTTTCTTCCCAGCCTTTTGCTGTGAGCAACCCTTCTATGCTGCAAGATGGAATCCAGTTTTAGCCATGTTACAATCAAGCCCCCTACCATGGTAGTGATTACAATGGAGATGGGCCTTCCCAAGTGCCAATCACCATTTTCTCACAAACCCTTGCAGCAACAGTAATGCATATGATTGAATGAGGCAGAAAGGGAATGCCAGCGCATCGTATTCAATCCAGCCAGTCCCTTGGTGATCTCCGTTTTCCTTCCCTTCTAAATGGAAGACTCTAGCTGTCTCTCACAGATTCATTCTGGACATGGGTCAGCTGAACATCAAGCTTTCTTCAGTGTCCCCTCTTCCTTCCTCCACGTTTCATCCTCTCTCTAGGCCTGATCATGCTGTCCTGGCTCAAGAACAAGACTAACATTAACTGCTATGAAAAGAAAGGAATCTCCCCCCGCACCCATGCCCATATTCAAGGCTGCAGAATCCAGGCCTATCTACGTGGCATCAGTCACCTGTGTCAGAGGATTCAGTTACCGCAGCTTGGGTTTTCTGAACAGCCGAATGGAGGTTGGCATCCAGCTCCCACTTCACTTCCTCAGGCTCCTTGGAAAACCCCAGACAAGAGGATGAGCTCCAGGCCTGGTTCGATCTTGCACTGCACACTGACCGAAACTGTGTTTCACCCAGTGACCCTGAATTGGGCTAAAATAAGAGACTTCAGCACATTTCTGGGCCATATTAAAGCACTGATTGGTCCTACCTGCCCTGCAGAAGAGAATGATGTCATGTGGTAAGTGCGTTCCCCCTACGAGTCAGCGCCCTGCTGACAGCAAGGATCTCTGTCATCATGCCTGCAATTTATTTATCTTTTTAAGTGTACATGGAACTTCAGCTGCTTTCAATCCAGAGCTACAGTTGCCTTCAAGTATGTGATATTCACTCCTAGGGTGACCAGATGTCCCGATTATATAGGGACAGTCCCGATTTTGGGGGCTTTTTCTTACATAGGTACCTATTACCCCCCAGTTCCTGTCCCGATTTTTCACACTTGCTATCTGGTCATCCTATTCACTCAACAAATAAATGCTACTTTCCAACACGGTTGTTACATTGTAATATCTCAATCTCCATATTTCAATATTGCTTCAACCCGTGGCAGAGCTCTCTCTGAGAAGAGTTTTAAAGTGAATATTTTTAAGTTAAAACAATAAATAAATATATACAGGAAGCCAACATTAAACACACACGTCATTATTTCGACGAACCATTAAAAACCCTCTGTTCAAATACACACCCACACAAATACCCATCAGCATGTTGGACCGTGGAGGAATGTGATCTGCCTTTCAGAAGTGACCTTTCACCTGGTGCAGAGTGGCTAGTTGTAGCAGTTTGCTTTCTGCCAACAAGCAATGTAAAATCCCCTAAAATAATTAGGATCCAGCTTCTCAGATGATTCCAGAAACACATACTACTCTCTAACATACAAGCATTTGTGGGGAGGTCAGAGGGGATCATTCATCGGCTGTAGTTTGTTTGATTAGTTTGAAAATCCTAAAAGGGCTTTCAGTGCTTATGAAAGGTGCCGGATTGCCAGACTCTGGAAATTAAATTCTGTTTATCCACAGAATAGGTGTATCATAGGTAGTATTATTCTATTTACATTATAGTATCACTTAGGTTAAGCCTGTCCTGGCCCTGGCAAGCTCATAATCCATATGGACAAAACAGACAAAGGGTGGGAGGGAAAACAGATGCCAGAGAGGTGAGCGATTTGCCCAAGGTCACACTGCAGGTCAGGGGCAGAGCTGGGAAAAGAACTCAGGTTCCCAGATTCTCAGTCCAGTGCCCTGCTCACGAGCCCACACTGCTCCCCTCATGGCAGGGCATTCTCCACCTACACTGCTCCAGCCCTGATCTGGAGGACGGCCTTTAAAAAGATAAGAACAAACTGTTTCAGCTAAGTAGTGCATCCAATCCCCCTCTACCTGATTTGTGTCTATTTGGCAAAAGGTCCCCCTCATGGTTGCCAGAGAGAGGAACAAGCTTCATATGAAACAGTCGACAGAGATCTGGAACATACTCCCGTGGAGCTGGTGGGAATCATCTTTGTTACAGCTAGGCCCTGTGTTGTCATTAACATGAGGCAGAATTCTCACCCGTGAAGGTGACTGTGGTGAAAGGACTTTATGACACTTAATATTTTCAAAGATCCCTCAGAAATTAAGTATTGCCAAGGCTGGGTTAGGAAGAAAAGCCCTGGGCTGTCTATAAAATAACAGTTTCCCTCCCATAGCATTGTACGTTCAAAGATCTCAAACCACTTAAAGCAGCATAATTCCTGTTTTACAGATGGGGAAACTGAGGCACACAGAGGGAAAGTAACTTGCCCAAGATCAAACAGAGAGTCTGAGGCAGAATCAGGAATAGGACCTAGATTTTCTGACTCCTCACCCAGTGCACCATGTTGTCTCCCCAGCTGCAATGGGCAAACCTCAAGAAGTTCAGACTTGAGGTTGGATAATTCTCAGATGCAGACTCAAACCAGACCTCAAGTCAGCCAAATATAGGCTAAAAATTGTGCAGACAAGCTCAATATGACATGTCCAGCACTTCTTTTTCTAGCCAGAATACTGTGGTTCTTTGGCATTTCCATCTTTGGTCTCAGCTACAAGCTGAAAGTGCGAAGATAAAGACAAAGAAGAAAAAAAAAACAGCTAAAAAAATTCAGAGCCTCCAAAAAGGATTAGGATCAAATTGGCTAGTAACAATTTGAGGGAAGGGAATTATAGATACTTATTCAAACTAATCTGACCATTCTTAAATCCAAGTATAAATGTAGATGATATGTAGCTATCCTAATAATGTATAATGGATGCACTGAATATAGGTGTAACAAAGGAACAAAGAAATTGGACTCATGGTCCATCTACTCCAGTTATGGCCAATACCAAAGAAGAAAAACTCCTGCAATAGATAGCTATAGAAAAACCTGTCCCAAAGAAAAGTTTCCTCCTGACCCCTGATATCGAGACAGAAGCATTTGCCTTGAAGCATGAGGTCTTAAGATCTCTCTACATAAAGCACTCAAGTTGTGTATTTTTTAGTATTTACTAAAAGAATGCTGCATACTTCTTGTTATCCCCTTTTATATCCTGCTAAGCTCTTGGCCTCGGTATCTTGTATCAATGAATTCCACAGGCTAACTGCAGGCAGTGCAAAAAAAATTTCCTTTTCTATCAGTTTCGAATTTGCCTCCTTACATTTTCACTGAATACACACACATTTCCCCCCTCAGAAACTGAAGGCCAAGAAATATGTGAAATGGATGTTCTGCATAAGACGTATGGTAATCCCAAAACCATGCATTTAAAACCTGGATCATGTGTTTCCCAAAAAAGCCGCAAATACAACATCATTATTTTGTTAAGGAATTTTAATGAAACTGCCAGGTTACTTGAAACTGTATCTATTCCAGCAATCCAGCTGGCTCCCATCCCAGGTGAATAGACAGTATTCAGAGACTTACCATGCACAGAATACTTGGTCAAATTTAAATTGGTAGATGTAGGACAGCATTAAAATAAAAAATTTCCACCAAGGGAAGCCCAGCTTTTCTGAAAATAACTAGCTCTAAGGATAGCACTTTAGGATCGTACAGCAAAGACATCACAGGAGAGAGACAGACCCGTGGCTGTCTCCAAGCAAACCCAGCCGTTTGGTTTGTTGGGTGACGTGGAAGAGAGCACTTTATTTCCTACCTGTCGATGATCACAGGATCCGAGGGAGTCTCGTTTCTGTTGCCGCAACTTTTCTTTTCACAGCACCGGCTGGAGCGGGGAAGAAACCAAAATGAGAGGATTTCTGTGAGTATTAACGGCAAAGCAACGAACTCTAAGCCTTGCTCAGCTGAACTAAAGCCATTGTGGACGTTTAAGTGGTATCCAGAAAATTCTAACTGGGATTTTCAAAGGGGGTCTCAGGAAGGTGCCCAATTCCCCTTTAATGTCAACGAGATTTAGACACTAGGCTCCCCTTAGTCTCCTTTGAAAAATCTCAGCCAAAAGGAAAAGCAATATGGTCACATTTTATATGAAGGCTCCATTTATAAATGTTTAACAGATGTTGTAAGCATGTAACAGACATGAGCAGCATGTGTTCTAGACGGTTATAAGCCCACCAGTAAAAGGTGTCATAGCCGATGACAAGCCATGGTTATAAGCAACCTACTAACTTGTTGGACGCCGTAATAATTGATTGACCATTTATTCCACATCTGTTAACCCTATTTATAAATGGGAACGTAATATAAAGTTTATACAGTGTGGTCAGCAATATGATGGCATAGAAATTGTACACATCAGCCTCTCTCTGATGAGCATGCAATGTAATTTGCACCCCGTTTACCAACAGACAAGTTCTCTCTCCCATGGGTATGTCTAGGGCTTTACAAGCATAAGCAAGATAACAAGGTCCCTGCCCCAAAGGGATACAATAATTAAAGTACGGCATAGGGACTTTATTTAAAATTTACACACACACACACACGTACTATGTGTGTGCATGTAAGCTTGCGTATGTACATACAGGCACGCATAGATATCCTGCGAGAGCACGGCTGCCCGCGTCTGGGAGGTAACGGAGCACTCAACTCTCATTGCTGTCCGTGCAGACGGGGCACTGGGCACCAGTTCAGGACCTTTGTACGTTCCCATTCTGTTTGAAAACCAAAAGAGCTAGACCCATTTATGCCAACTAAAGAGGTGGTCGCTTGACACATGCATTGGGGGGAGGAGGCGGGAAGGGCTTGCTATCGCTACATTATAAAAACATCTCATAGCAACGGTGTGCAAGCCCATCAGACGTGTTAAGAGAATCCTGATGCTGTGGTAAATCAAATAGCTCCATTTGACACAACCAGGATGTTAGTGGCGGGAAACAATATTTATCAGCAAAACGGCTGAACATTTGAGCACACTGTATCAAAATTCCCTTCTGCCCCAACCGCCAGTGGGTCAGCTTCAGTTACGCCCGCATCAATCCAAGCAGTTGGTCCCATCGCCTTTTTGTGACGTTATTTGGATTTACACCAACGTAACCGAGAGCTGAATTTGGCCCAGGCTGTGTCGTTTTATGTGCAGTGGTTTTGAGGGGGCTGAACGCATTTTCAAAATTCCTAGTTAGCCTAAATTCAGCTGCTTTCCACAGGGAATTGCTCTGACCAGAGGAAAAACAGATAAAAATGCACGAATGAGTCCAAGGCTATACAATATGAAGGATTAACTCTTTTGAAGTCAATAATACTCAGATATACAATGCTTAAAATATAAACATGGACATAAAACTTCCCACCTCAGAGCTATTAAGCATTTTAAGTACATGCATTCAATCAGCAAGCTGTAGCATGACAGGAACTGTCTGGCTTTCCCTTTGTGAGTTTACACGGCCCAGCAAGATGGGATGCAACAAGCAGATCTCTTTCATTAGCAGTTCTAACGTGAGCTATTTTGACACTTTTTGTATTCCTTTGCCTCAATCCCACAGTTATCCATTGAGTCCATGCCTTTAAAAATAAGGGATTCACAAGATATTTGAGAATCCCTGGGGTAGGTACTTATTTGGTGTAAACTGTCAGAGCTCCATTGACTTCAGTGAAGCTACAAGAATTGACAACCACTGAGACTCTCTCTTCCCCCCCGTCACTCCCATGTCTAACTTCTTTTTGAGTGCACCTTGGATAAATTTCACCGCCCGTTGGCCATTTAGACAAAGTTTCATACTTTGATAACAAAAATCGAAGATTTCAGATGTTCTATTCTAAAGAAAAAATAAACAGAACCCCCTCATTTAGAAGAAAAGGAGGACTTGTGACACCTTAGAGACTAACAAATTTATTTGATGCATCCGATGAAGTGAGCTGTAGCTCACGAAAGCTTATGCTCAAATAAATTGGTTAGTCTCTAAGGTGCCCCAAGTCCTCCTTTTCTTTTTGCGAATACAGACTAACACGGCTGCTACTCTGAAACCTGTCATTTAGAAGAGTAGAGGGTTGACTTCTATTTTAAAGCTGCAAATATTATGACCAGTTGGAAATGAAATCAGGAGCAAATCTCTTGTTCGTTTTAATGCAGCATACTGTTTGCCACTATCGAACAAAAAAAAACTTAGCTCAGTTTTTTAAAGAAAGAGTTTTACACTGGTGTGCTTTTTTTATGCTAACCAAAAAAAAAAAAAAAAAACCACACCACAGTTCCTTTCTTTGCAATAATACTCAAAAGATCATATAACTCATACAGTCAATCTCACGACAGACACATCAGATTATAACGTCACAACAACACGCAAAATGGAGTAAAACAATCGTACCCACACCAAATCTCTCTGTCAGCACACTGTAGAGTTGTTTAGATTAAATTACTCGGATTTGGGATGCAACATACCTGCTTCCTGGCAAAAACCCACCTCACTGTTAGATTTAGTTTGCATTCTTGGTTATCACATTTACGAGCTTTGAAGCATTATGTATTATTAAAAATATGCCTTTGACCCGAAGGCGTCCAAGCACTTTGCAAATATTAATTTTCTCACTGTTTGCCTCTAGTGTAGTATATTTTTGGTAAACAACTAAACAATTTCCTCTCACCCTAGTACTTTCTGAGCCCCAGAACACAAGAAATATTTTATTCTGAAAGCACCACCCCTTTCCACAAAATGACAAGTTTAGTTGTGGATCAGATTATTTCCAAAATTTGAGGATATTCCAGTCAGGTGTTTCAGCTGAAGTCCATCTCAAATCTTCAGGTCCCCACTATCCAAGGTACTTCAAATGACCTATCACTGTGGCATTTAAATACTGACAATCTTCCAATTGGGTTGTTATATAATAGTTGTTCCTTACTGGGCTGACCCTGCTTCCAGGTAAATCAGTGGTAAAAATCTCAGTGACTCCAGTATTTGGTCCATAACGTTGGTTTAAGTGGAAATTAAGACCCTGATCCTGCTAATATTTAAGCACCTGAGTAACTTTATACACACACACACACAAACGTACGTGTCATTACTTTGGTCCCAGTGGAATTACTCACTTGCATAAAGTTGTAGGATCAGGGCCTAAGACTTATTATCATCACAAAAATAAATCCTTACCATGCTTTGAGCTATGTTATTTTCTCATATAATCAGATCCACACAGGATACTGTAAGTCTTGCAGTATGAAGCGTACTGGTGAAAAAGCAACAACCAACAAGAACAACAAAGCCAGCCCTAGAAACTAGATGCCCCATAAGGCCCCATATCAAAGAAAGGCCTTATGCATCCCCTTCCCCCCCCCCACCAGCCCGACTAAAATGGTTTTAAAATTCAGCCCTCAACTTTTTTTTTTTTTTTTAAATCTGTCTCTAATTTCAAACTCAAATAAGCTCACAGCATGGTGGCCTTTGTTTTGTTTTCTTCTCCCCAACTCCTCCCTGCAATTGCATAACAAAAGTGTCTAAATTCACACCATCTGGACGATAAAGACACAGGCCCCAGTGGCCGCCTGGCCCAGCTGATTAGAGCTCCTGTCTAGTCTGAGCCTTGTGGCGAAAGTCACAGCTGTGGGGCTTGCTTGCACTCAATACAACTCTGTTATTAGCCAGCTGTAGGCCCTGAGACTACTTCTGTTCAAATTATAATACCTTTTAACCCTCTGAGCATTGAGGGCATCGCGGGCTGCTGGCAAAAGCATAACAACTAGTTTTCTCTTGGTTGATAATTGGTAGAACAAGGTGACGACGAACAGTTACTCCATGAGAAGAGACTGTTTACCTTGATTTCCTACCATTGAGAGAAAAAGATACTGTATATTTAAGAGAGACCTCCACCCTAGATGGACGGTTCCCATTACACTGTAATAGCCCAAACGCATAAAGCCTATTGCTAAAACTTTCAGAACTGTAATGAATAAATAAATTAAAAGCTCTAACTGAACGCACTCATTATTGGGGGAGGGGGCGGGAGGGAGGAGTTGAGATTTTAAACTTTCAATTGATATGACAGATTGTTGCATCCGCATCAATATTTAGACAACTTTCCTGCTAAGGATACATCTGTCACTGTCTGACTAGAAGATGGGGGGGGGGGTTGGATGCACTTGTCTGTATACAGCATGAATATCTGAGTGATTTTCTATGACAAATCAAATCAAAAGATCAAAAGGGTATTTACCTGCAACTAACAAGAAAAAGAAAACAAACCCTATAATTTAAAAAACAATAACAAGCAGCATCAATTTGGACCTCAGAGTGGGCACATTACATTAATGTTTTATATACTGTTACTAATGCAAACCAAAGTAGGGGCTTTAAAAATTGATGCTACCACATAAGCAGCATAGAGCAAGGAGGATTTGATTAGTGTGCTTAAAAAAAAATGTCAAGTTTAAGTAGAGTTGGATTCATTCATTCCCCCTGGTATTATTCAAATATAATGCCTCTTCCAAATAGGCAGCATCCTGTTTTAAAAATATCTCTGAACAAGACATTTAAAAATCAAATGTCTTGATTAGGTTACACAGAGCTTTTGATTTGGTTCACTAATCTGTGTCTTACATGGAAAGGACAGCCCTGAATTGTAATTCTTCCTTGGCTAATCTATCAAGCAGGAATTTAGTACAAACTGAATAATGGTTTACATTTGTAGAACATTACCTTAAATCAAGCATGGAATATATTTATAGGCATCGAAGAAAGCCCAATATACAAAAGCTTATCAGAGAGTTTATTTAGTACTTTTAAAATGTTGGTCATTGTCAAAGGAAAGATCATTTTGTTTTGAAGAAAGGAGGTTGTTTTGGGTTTTTTCACTCTTAATATAGATTCTCTCTCATCCAGCAGGAGTGAAAAAAAATGGATTACACTAGCTGTCATTTTGTTGTTAAAATCGAGACCCTAGTGTATAGAAATCCAAAGATTTTGCTTCTCCAATGATTATCTAAGCCAAGCCTTTCACAAACAGGGATAGCATATATATTAAAATAAATAGGTAAGTTTTAGAGAAACCAAAAAGTAATATGCCCCACCTCACTCTTTTTTGATATATGCATAAATACAGAGCAAATTGTAGGTTATGTAAAGACAAAAAGCAAATTGTGTATCACGCATCTAAACACACACATCTATGAAAGTAATATTTGCAATGTTCAGAAGTAATGGTGTACAGTTACTCTGTTAATGAGGGCGACATATAAGAGGTAAGTTTTGCATGCATGTGTGTATGTATGAACATGAACACACACACACTTTTGCATACTTCACCGTCATTGCAGTTTCCCAGGTACACCAATTATTCCATTACCTTTTGAAAAATGTGAAAAATACTTCCCCCTGAGCAACAAATTCTATCCTATTAAATTGCTTTTACTGTATCGTCCACTGAGAAGGCAATACTTAAAATTATTAGTACAATGTGCTTTTTAAAACAAGCAACATTCAATCCAAGAGCTTTTCAAAAAACCTATTACACTAGATCACAAATGTGTTTAATAAAGGTCAAGGTTGGGTTTGCCTTTCATTTTATGAAAGACCATTCTGTGCACAATTTAGCACATTTTAATATAAGGACATGGCCTGTTTGCATAATTAAATGTATCAAAAAATAGTAATTGTGTGAGCAGGAAAAAGAATAAGCTACAATGGAAGCAAGATGTACATACATAAGATACATGTACCTAAAGACATCCACAAATGTGATTCAAAACATCCTGACCAGTATTTTATCCTTTAATGTATCATTTCAACATCCTAAATTTTTTGTCTATTTTATGCAAAAGCAGAAGTTCCGTAACCATGGCTTGTAGCAAAAAATTATTGCAAAGATGTATTTTGGGGACAGAACTAAAGAACATTAATTATGTTCATTTAATTGATAATGTTAAAATATGTCACCTGGGAAAAATAAATCAGGAGTGCCTTCTAATTTTCAGGCAGGTTCTGGAAATTGACAGTAATCATTTTAGAAGGGCAAACTGGAAAAGCTTAAAGAGATAGAAAGTTGGGAATTCTGGGCCCTTTTATTTTGTTGTCCAAACCCAGTGCAAAACAGAACAAAAATAGTGCAGTTCAGATCTTAGGCAGGATTTCCAGATCTGTAGTACTAAATAAATTGGCATGTAACACAAACCGAACGTTGTATCCGGGCAAAGAGAAATTATTCTTTTGGAAGAGCGTCCCCAGCGCAAAAACAAAACTCCTCATATCTCAAACTTCTATGGAAAACCCCTTTTAGCATCTTTGGAAGCAAACTTACTCTTATTAACTGAATAAATCCTACGCCACCAATAAAATTGTCTTACCTGCACATGACTTCGTGAGTAAGCAGAACTCTGCACATCTCTGGATTCTTGTTCTGGCCTTCATAAGTGATGGGCTATGAAAATTAGGGAAATTAGTATATGGAGGAGGTTTTTGGTTTGTTTGCTTCTTGTAATATTCAGTTTTTTAAAACTGCAGAGCCCCGTGGCTTGCAATTCCCACCCTCAAAGTCTTTTTTGCACAAGGTAGTCAGTGTGCATATAACCCAGTGTCACTTACAATTGTTAAGATCTTAGGATCACTGGGGGAAGGAAGAGGCTAAGATATTGTTTTTCAAATGCACTGGAAATTAAGGTATGCAACACAGACGCTGGGGTGGAGAAAATAAAGCACAGAGTGAGAGGGAAATGAAAGAGTGGGGATTGTACAACACAAAAGCCGGCCTCAGCTCACCTGTTTCGTGACTGAATCGATGAGCCTAACAAACAGGTCCTGTTCAGTTCTGACACCTAGAGAGAGAATGGGAAGAAACAGGAAATCCAACAGTTACAGAGATAGGTCGCAAAAAGAAAAGGAGTCCTTGTGGCACCTTAGAGACTAGGAAACAATCTAAACCATCCTGTGACTTTTCTACTTCGTTTTACTTCCTATCAAGCATCATCTGAAAGTCTAAGGCTGCTGTTTTTCAAAGCATGGGTTTACCAAAGGGTGTCATATTGGCCAGACCGGAGAAGCAGCTCTCCACAGTGAGGATTTTTGCTTCCAGAAGAGAGACAAAGGGACTTCAATGTATTTTATAGAAGCGATCTCTGCAAGGTCTTAAAACTTTATCACGGGTTCTTCGTTCCCAACCCCTTCTTTTCCACCCCGCGCCTTTTGTAGGGACTTACCATTGCTGTAAAGGAGTTGAAGTTTGTAGTGTGTGCCGTTATTGGTCTTTTCATTGCCTTGTTCCTGAAAGAGAGATTTAAAACTATCGTCCCAGAATTTGTTTGGTGCTGTTCACGGACAAAAGCAACCCGCTTGCAAATCACTAATGGATGTGACAAGAAAGTTCATTAAGATCTTTGTGAGGTGGATCCACTGATTGGGATAAATTAACCTACCGAGTGACCCAGGACAGACATCCCCTTCTTGTGGCATTTGCAGAAACTTTTCCACTTGCTATAAAGCTCCCAACTTTATAACATAAACGCTCTTCCCCTATCGGGTGAATTCACAAATTTTAAGCAAGCTAATATACAGCAGATCGACGCTGGCAGGGTTTTTTTTTTTAAAAAAAAAAAACAAAACAAAAAACTGTACGTGCAAAATAATGAAATAGTTTTACAATAAGTCCTATCGGTATTTATTTCCTGAAGGTTTATGTTACCGGGACATTTCTCAGGTGAACTGGGACTGTAATTTATCAGAAGACAATTATTCATGGCGTCCTTCATAATTAAAAGTCCTTGCCCGTAACTAAACTAAAGCCAAAGATGGTTTGGAAGGTTTCTAAATGCTTAATGCCTGGATCTAAAACTCAAGAGCAAACGTTTCCGACACCCAGCCGTTGACTTTGGAGTCTGAAAAGAACAGGCTTAGCAGATAATATGACAAATCACAGCTCGCTCAGGGTACTCATAAAACTTGGCAGATCCGGCATATGCAAAAATACTAATAATATTAATAAAAAATACAACAAGGTATTGGACCCCGGTGTGGTTTTATTCTATTTTATTGTAAGTGGATGTATGAAACTCCCATTGTATCTCCCGCGGTGGCAGAAATTAACAAGCCTTGTTAATTACAGCGAAGGAGAGAGTGTTGAGAACAGGGGAGGAAGCAGCCGTCCTGTTACCTAACCCCTGACCACAAAACCAGGGGTTAGGTAGCAGGAAAGGGTGGCTGAGAACGACAGTACTTTACAAGGGTAGGTACTAGAACGGGTGGGGGCGCCGACGGTAAATTTGGGGAGGAAAGAAAGCAAGCAAGCAAGAAAGAAAATAGACAGGCCTTACTTTATCATTTTCTACGAAGTCCACAAAGGCGGTCCTCTCTATTTCCACCGGCTGCCCCTGCCTGTCGTAGAGAGCCAGGACAAAATGAAAGAAATTGGATTTCCTCAAGTTGGAAGGTGGCTGCTTTTCAAAGTGGGCTCTGGACAAAGCTACGCCGCTGTGGAGGAAACAGATGGAATCGGGGAGGGAGGGGAGAGAAACAGATGAATTAAAAGGTTGCACTCAAAGATTGCACTTTGATTAAAAGCAATCAAAAAAAAAAAACACACAGAAAAGGATTCTAGAGAGGGGGTAGGATTCTCCTGGTCTATAGCACACTGGGTTATTAACAGTCAATTGTTACTAATGACTTTGATCTCGGTGCTTTCCACTCCACCCTGGCGCACTCACATCACTTCCGATTAAAAACATTAAGTGAAATAAAAGTGAAGCCTGCTTGAATTTCGGTGGCAGCCAAATTAAGAACTTTTTCTTCTCCCAAATGTTACAGAGTCTAGAAACTTGATTAATATTTTCCCTCTTATGCCTTGATTTCCACTCTGTAGAGAAGAATAATTAACAGAACTTGAGTATTAAGGAAAGATTGCAAGGTAAGTTATTCCAAAACCGGAGAAATATTTTATCATCTCCTCTGATCCATCATCTTCTTCCCTTTCGTACTCATTTGTTGGGTACAATATAAGGGGTGTGTCTAGAATACAACAAAAGTAGAACATAAATGCTAAAGGATCTGAAAAATGATAAAATTCCAACTGAGTTCACTTTTCCTTTAGCCCAGGTCAACGCTCTTAAAATCTTTTCACAACTAGGAGCCTGTACTGAGGTTGGAAGGCAACTGGTTTCAAGCCATGTGCCTACCTTCCTCGGGAGCGAAGTTTCTATCAATTTCACATTGTTTAGTCACTGATCCATTTGAATCAACGTGCGGGTCTTCCCAGTGCCGTTTTGTGGGTTAACTACGTGTAATTTAAACACAGGTTGCCTGACGTTTGTCACACATTCTGCAGAAGATGCGGTGATTTCTTCCGCGCATTTACCGAGTTTGAATGATTCGGGATCTTTTCATACAATGGAAATTCTAAACCTTAGAGTTCGTTTTTTAGCAGAATTGGTTCCACTCTTTCCTTTATGTCGATTTTTACAGAATGCACAGAAGACAGATACGGGGAGAGGATTTCTCACTTACAGCATTTCTATAAAGTTTTCCTCCTTTCTCCAGATTTAACTCCTGAAATGGACTCATCTAAGATTGTTGCTTCACGTACTTGAGAAAAGTATTTGACTCTTTGGAAAGCTACAAATATCCCCCCCTTTATTTCTAACTCCAACTAGACAGGTACAATGAGACTGGGCAACACACAATCCCCCTGCCTTCTTCCCCCACCCCCTTCCGGGCCAGTTTAATAGCTTGATTTTTATCATCTTGGGTATAAGAACTTTGATCGCTGTATTTTTACTAGACATCTAGAATAATTAGTGACGTCCCAATGCGAACACCGATCAATTAGCCGCTGTCAATTGGCGATTTCTCACAGTGCATCTAACATTTGTTTTACTTTCGCTTTCCCCATCAAGGTATTTTTTCCTCCCTATATAAATTAAACCATCAATATTCATTTTAAAAAAACCCCAACAACTTCTGATATCTCCTCTCGTGCTGCTTGAAAGATCTTCCATAGAGATCAGATGGAGGTGGTGAGGGCATATGGGGCTCTATTTGTATATTGGTTCCTAGACCAACGTACATGCAACGCGGTTGTATGTCCCTCAAGTCAAGTTGTCTCTATCCTCAACTTTCTTCTCGGGGCGATTCAGCCCCTTCCCACACGTGTGCCCGAAGGCTGGCTAAAGAGATACTTGCAGAACGTGGGGACATGTTTTGTTTAGGGAGGGTTTCGTTCCCCTCTCTCCTCCATAAAAAAGATCAACAGAAGAGGAAAGAAGGGGGAGATGAGGTCTATAACTCAAAGAGAACCCGGCACTACTGGGGCGTATTTATTATGGAACAGAGAGATTATCCCCCAAACAGAAGCAAGAAGGCATCCTCGTTTGCAGCTGGACGGGTTTTATATTCCAGCTAGCACTGAGATCTACATAGTGTTGACAAGACTAACGCAAGGAGTTAGTAAGTGGGGTCAAGGACTCGACTCAGCTCATTCACACGACAGCTCTCTCCTGCACCGCTGATACCGGCAGTTTTGCAAAACCCTGGTCAAGGTATCTTCCCCTTTCCCTCGTTACTCAAACCCACGCTGGGCTCGCTTTCTGCCGAACCCTGTGGCTCGAGTGGGGAGGAGGGTGGCGTTCGCTATATAAAGCATGAGATCAAGGATAACAAGGTGATTTTGAATCAAAAGAGGCATAGCAATTAAGTTTAGCCAGAAGAACATCCCACTCAGACGTTCGGGCATACAAGGGTCTAAAGAGTTACTGTTCGCAGTATTGCTATGGATGGGTGTCCCCCACCCAAAAAAAAAAAAAAAAAAGTAAAGAAAAGAAAAACGCTCTCCCCTCCAATCTCTGCTCTCTGACTTCCTCTGCTGTGTGTGTTTGTCTCTCGCTACAGTTTTGCCCTCTTGGATTTTCACTGACTGGGGCGGGGGAGTAAATTCAGTCGCGAGTCTGAACAACAGCGGGAGGAAAGGGAGGTTTCAAAAGGGGAAACACAAGGCTCGATTACCTTTGTGCAGCTACGTTTGCATCCACAACCCCAACATTTCTGACCCAGGACCTGACGGGATCCATTTCAGACGCGAGAGATTTCTCTTTCAGAATCGGTCCTCTTCCTAAAGTATCTTGAATCCCAAACATTTAAGAAGTCTATTCCAACCGGCAACAGTTTCTTTAAAAAAAAAAAAAAAAAACCCAAACAAAAAACAGCAGCCTTTGAAATTGACACCCACACTCACAGAGATCCCAAAACCACTGAAGTTCAGCTTTAAAACCAACTTCTTCTGCTTCTAAAGGCTACGTGAGCTGCTGAAAAGGCCTTCCCAAAAAACAAAAAAACAAACAAAAAAAAGTTTTCCCTCTTGCAAAGTAAAGTTATGCTCTCATTCAGGCTCGCCCGGTCCTATCATCCTGCAAACGCCGGAGAGGCAACAGCATCCAAACACTGACCGCTGGATCACCTGTTTCTCAAGGACACGGGGAAGAGGACGGATTGCTGCCTAATCCAAAAAAAGAATCGCGATAAATCGTGAAAGAAAGGGAGAAATGGAGCGAGAGAGTCTGATTACACAGCGAACTGCGGGAGCCAGGATGCTTCCCCAAGCCAGTCCCCATCAATGGGTTACAGCACCGGGAGAAAACCGACGGGCGAGGGGGCGGGGCGGATTTCCATATTAGGGGACTCGATTTGCATAGACTCACCCGATTGGAGGAGTGCAGACAATTATCAAGCGGATACACACTCATAACTCCAGCTCCAGGCTACCAACAATTGCCAATGGGAAAGTGGGCAGAGAAGCAACAGTCCTCAGACTTTTCTGATTGTTGAGTAAGTTCCTTACCAAAATTACTTCGCTTTCAATTTGTTAACCTCAGATGGAACCCACTCAGGCTAGGGTATTATCCTCTTTTTTTTTTTTTTTTTTTAAAGAATAAAAGAGAGAGAAAAATATTTCTAGGAGCCTTATCCTATGTGTCCCTGCCATCAGATGATGACTTTTGTAACAAACAAATAATAAAGCAAACGTCCTTTTTTGAAAATCTGGAATGTCTTATTGCTACTGTTTTAGGAGCACTGTTAGCGAGATTATCAGCGAAAACTAAACAGGATCTAATCCAAATATCTGGCTCTGGGGGCACTGGAAGATGCTCTCAGAAAGCGTGCGGGGTTGGGGACAGATTGTGCGCGTCAGCGAGGGAGAAAGAGAGAGCTCCACACCTATCCAGTCCATAAAATGCACCCACAATTTCACACGACACCAGAGCTCTGAAATCGTCCCTTCAAACTTCTTATTGCGTTGCATCTAGGCAAAAAATGTAGCCGCTGACAGGACACAGCTATATTCATCCATGAACTAGAGAGTGGTTCCTTTTTTAAAACAAACAAACAAACAAAAAAATCTTTTTGGCTTGGCGTTATTTTCTTCCTGGCTCTTTTGTATTCTGATCTGTGCATAGATCTTCCCCTGAAATCTATATAACACCAACGCGAAAACAGATTTCAAGACAATGAATGCAAATCTGTGCTCAAAGACCATCTGCCAGATGAAGGAATCAGATGTTCCATAGTTAAAGGGACAGTGCATGGATTTCCTTGCCTCATTATTTAGAGCTCCCCTCTTTAACCTGCTTTATGTTTAGGAGGAGAAATAAACATTTCTTGTCAATCTCAAACCTAGTTTATTACAGCCAAAAAAGGGACCATCTTTAGTTGCATTTTAAATGTTTGCCTTTCTACGAAGTGTTAGATGATTATAAAAGTTGATTTTTTTTAAAAAAAATGCATTTAAATCTTTTCATCCGAAAAATGTATATTTAATTCACACACACGGTGGGGGGGGAGGCGAAGAGGGGACTCTAAATTATTCTGTCTACATGCATGACATACATGGTATTAGATGAACTATAAATCTCCACGCGATCTCTGTTCAAAGATATTTACCACACTAACCTTTCTTTCCCCCTGCATTGATAAATATGCATCGAGTGATTTGTCAGTTTAGCAAAAGGAAAGCCTGACTTTAAAAAAAAAAGCAACGATCAGTTCTGTTCATTGCCTCTGAAGCACCTGGTATTGACAGGATACTGAGCTGTATGGACCTTTGGTCTGACCCAGTATGGCCATGCTTATGTTCTGGGGTTAACAACAATATATTGTACCAACAAACATTCCTGTGATGTGCAATAATAGAATCTTTCGATACAATTTCTCAGCTGTGAAAAGCATCGTTTGTTTCTGAAATTAGGCGAAATCACTTAAACCATCAAAGAAAGAGATCGAGAGTATTCAAACTAGATTTACAGGCGATAGTGTGTGAGCTATACACAACAGGAAAATTACCTTCGCCCATTGAATCCTAAATGTATTTCCTGCGCTAAGAACGATTTCTTTGCATTTTATTTGTATCATTGGCACTGTAAACAGAATTTAACTTGCCCCTGAATGTAGTCCTAGAGCTGGGATGGAAAAAATCCCATTTGTTCTAACCCTGGATGGCTTATTAACCGGGAGAAAAGGCTTTCAAATAATTGGAGCTCCCTGCTCCAAGTGATAGCTAAAAATGAGTCCGACCAGGCTCCTTTAAGATGCTTATCCAATAAAGTCTAATCGGTTACAAAATCTTGGTGGAAACTTCACTTGTCTCGCTGCGTGTGTGAGGGAGAGCGAGCGCTGACCCAGGGGTAAACGTGCCAGGTTTCCGGACAATAGGGGATCGTGTGCCACAGTCCCCGAGGGGAGTCTGGCTTTTAAGGATTCAGAGCAGGGTCAGAGGGCACCGACTCAGGTCAGGGGAGGGGCACCCTCTTTGCCCCCAACAGCTGCCACCAAAATTTGGCACTTCAGGAACAAATGAAAGGATCCCCTCCACTCCCCATATTCCCCCAGAACTGCCCACCCAGGGTACGCTTCCCCCATCCCTTCCAATGCCAAGTTAACAGTCGGTCTGCGGGTACAACTTGGGGCGGCAGGAGGGAAGGGAAAGGGACTTTCAAATGCAAGATCTTTGTGCTCTCTTCAGGGAGGCATGACAGGTTTGCGGTGGCGCCGAGAGATAATCCAAGCCAACTGGCGAAAATGGACTCAAACCGATTCCACCCCGCTTTAGAAGAGGGACCATTTATTTTAGGGTCTCCCTTCCCCCACAGCGTACATCATTTACTTACACCGAGGGTTTTTTTTTCCCCCTTCCAAAAGGACAGGACGATGGGTTTTTAATACTTTGTGGAAGTGTTCATTTCAGCTCCCATTCCAATAGCAAGTGTCTGGGTTTAATACCGTTTGAGCCAAAATCCCCTGGCATAAATCCACGACACCGCCCTTCATTTCAGATGGAGTCACTCCGGATTCAGACCAATGTAAACCGGGTTTAATTTGGATTCGTGCCTTTTAATGCATCAGTTTGCTTAGGCGAGCCAATTTCACACACTAGTGAAAGGACGATGCCATCAAATAACGGGTCAAAACTAAAGAGAATGCACCATTTAAAAACACGACTTGCTAAAGGTAGGGTGACCAGATGGCCCGATTTTGTAAGGACAGTCCCGATATTTGGGGCTTTTTCTTACAGAGGCACCTATTACTCCCCATCCCCGTCCTGATTTTTCACACTTTCTATCTAGTCACCCTAGCTAAAGGATGCCTTGAAAGTGGAAGGAAACCTCTTTATTGTCTTCCTGCAAGAAAATAAAAGAGCACTTAAAACTAAACAGGTTGGTGAGGGCCGTTTACGATTGGCAATTGGAGGCTTAACAGCAGATAACTAGTCGTTTGAAACAGCAGCCCCAGGGATACAAGGATAGACAATGAGCTGTGTCGTTTAGCAACAGGAAGGATCCGGGGCGACTCTACCCCGATTCAGCCTTCCAAAGCAGACAGAGGTAGAATCCAAGATTTTGTAGGCACCCAATTCTGTGTTGCTTCGTTACTCTGTGGTCCAAACTGCCCTTTCAAGAGGTGTCAGTCCGAGTTCTTCTTTAAACCGCTCTGACTCCTGATCACGCTTTTTTTTTTCTCTTTTTTTTAATGCGTAACTCACTATTTGTGGTTCTTTCCTTCTGCCCCAAGCGCAATCTCAACCTCGCCTCCACCCACATTTCGGTATCGAAACAACAGGTGAGGACATCTTGCCTTGGCCACTGTCGTGTGCTCTTCTTTGTTATAAACGGACACAGGACATTGCTTCTCACCGCTGACTACTAATAGGTTCCTGACTAACGACCTGATACGTTAAAGATTTCCGGTCCAAGGTATTAAATATTCGCCCAGATTTTTTAGACCTCTTTAAACAGACTATCCTACCCCTTCTCCCCCCTCCCCAAGCGTTTGGAAAATGAATGAGGACCAACTTGTCTGAAGCTACACCAAAAGCAAATGCCCACCCACCAGGAAAGAGACACTGCCCCACCTATTAACCCTTTTTTGTAAGGGGTTCCGAAGGAAGAGGTAAAGACAAGGGGGCAGATGAGCCAATGCTTACAACCTACAGATTTTTAAATCCTCAATGCCGGAGCGGATTAAAGTCGCAGCTTTGTTTTCTGTAGGTCACATCGTAATGGTTTGTGGCTGAGCCGTGTTTTTAAATGGTGCCTTCTTTTTAGTTTTCACGTTATTTGATGGCATTGTCCTTGTGTGAAATTGACTCGCCTCAGCAATCTGATGCATTAAAAGGCACAAATCCAAATTCAACCAGGTTTACATTGGTCTGAAGCCGGAGTCACTCCAGCTCAAATGAACGGCGGCGTCCTGGACTTACACCTTCCGTCTTTCATTAATAAAATAAAATAAATACATAAAAATAGACCCGCTGTTACGACCTGCTTAAAGAGACAAGTTTTCAAGCACCTGGAAACTAGATGATTACCTTATATATGCATGCAGGTTCCCACCGCTCAGAACGGCACTCCCATGCATTTGGTTCTCAAGTGTATAATCAAAGAAAGCCTTTCAAGAGCCAAATAAGATAAGGGTAAACAAATGGTTTACTTTCACGTTGTAGTTTGTGACGGAAAGATGGCTAGGAAAAGCTCCGACAGGCTAGGCGCTGTTCTTAACTTCTCAAATGAGAACTGTATGGAAAGCAATCTCAAAGTCCTCAGCACAGATCTGGGTAAGAAATTTATTCCGGCTGATGCAGCCACGATATTCCTCATATATAAAGACCCTCGATTTAACGGAAATAAAATCGTAAGGACGAGGTCGCTGGGGGCGGATGGGAAGGAGAGAGAACACCACAAAATATTTCAGAACAGAGGGTTTAATGCAGTTCACTTGTATGCAACTAACAGATAGGAAAGGAATACAGCCCGCAGCTGTGATTCAAAGTATAAAGCAAGACCCAGCTAAATTAAGCCCTTTCCGATTATACTTGTTATAAACCAGTAATTTTATATATTTACCATAAAGGCTATTTTAAAAGGATGCTCACTCATGTGATTGTTGGAGAAAAACATCACTAAGTATAAAATGATTGACTCGAATTCCCCCCCACCTCACCCCCATCACGAAATCACCAGAAACGTGGGTCTGTAGCTACAAAGTCTTGAGCTATCCCTGGTCTCTCTCCCTCCCCCTTCCCTCTTGTATCATAAAGGCACTATTTACTATAGGCAGATCCACACTGATCATGGTTTATAAAACCTGTAAGTTTCAAAGAATCCACTGATCACTGCAACTTTTACACCTTTATAAGCACTGATCAACAGAAGTTTGGAAACTTACAAACTATTAAGTCAACATGTAAAAACTTCTGCTCCACCTCATTCTTCCCCAAAGAGAGAAAATATTGTATCCATCATAAACTCTTTGGAGTTTCCCACATATTCCAATAAGTAGGTGCTTTTTCACTAAAACAGAAAAACACATCTGTTAGGTTTTATATTCAACCCCTTTTTAAAAAAAAAAAAAAAAAAAAAGATACTTTTACTGCCTTTTGCCTAGCGTGGTTTTTGGAACACGTTAGCAAATAATATTTTACCATGGGGAGTGTATGTTCTATTTTATTTTATAATGCAGATTTGAAGAGTCTTGTTGCTGGAGTTTGTTTTTTCTAACCACATGGAATGTTGAAGCAACAAGCACATTCAGGAAAAATATTTTAGGTGGGTGTAGATTTGTGCTGGGGTCTTCTTATTTTCCCATTTACAGAAGGCTGTTGAGATCATTTTTCAATACATCTTTGTATAAAGACATTTTAAAACACCCCAAATCAGAAAATCCAAATTTGTCATAGCCCTTTCATTCACCCACACTGAACACATACCGGATCCAGTTTTTGCTGGCAGACACAAAACTTGCACCAACTGGATTTGTGCAGAAATACCCAAGGGCAGAATTGGACTCATCCTGCATTAACATATACAGTTCATAACCCCAACAACCACCCAAAAGGCTTCCTATGGCCTTGGTCCTGCAAACACATTAAGGAAAAGGTTGAGGTAAACCTATCTGCTAAAGTTAATAGAACAACTCACATCTGTCAGCATGTGTTTAAGCGCATATTGGATCAGGGCCTATATTGACCTTCCCAACTGAATTATTTCTATTTGCCGATTTAGGTCCTGATTCAGCAATGTAGTGAAACACGTGCCTATCTTTAAGAACTTGAGAATATCATTGAAGAGATGAGACAACTCACCCAACTTAAAGCTCATGCTTAAGTACTAAACAGGAACCTTAGTTTTTGTTTTTCAGTGCACATACTTTTCTTTAAGAAAAAAAACCTCTCTCTCTTAGTTTCTTGGGTAGCTGTGGAATTCTACATAGCATAGCTTAGAACTTAAGTCGGGAAATTCCACAGGCAAACGGCGCACAAAACACACACCTGTGTAAACTAATTAATATTGAGGTTTAATATGAATATTGTAAAATAAAAGAACATCGGTTATTTCACAGTCCTATAAGTCCAAAGCTGTTGGTAGCTGCACACTGTGCCTGTGCAAAAATGCAAATTGTGTTGCATTTATCACCACTATTTTATTTGTAACTGATCTGGAGCTCAGCTTTCACTGAGGACTAGCCACCTGGAAAAGTCTGTAGTCCCATTTCAGGTACGCCTGTGCTTTTCAAGGCAGAAAAATGTATACGTATTTACTTTCACTCGTGTGTCACTTAGATGAGTGGACCTGGCTCAAAACTTTCCAATAACTTCCATCCTTAGGTTGAATCCAAAAGTTCAGTACAAAAAGAGATTTACAGATAGTTATGCCGCTTGGTTCAAAGCCCATGAAGTCACTAGAGAGACTCCCACTGACTTCAATGAGATTTGGATCACACCCATGTTGAGTTATGGAGGGCTCAATATAAACTTAATGATAGCGTTCCCTTGCTTATTTTTATGTATTTATATATTGGCTTCTCTGTGGTATTTTGAGTATCTGAGTACTTCAAATATTCAACTTATTCTAACCACACACCTATGAGGTCAGGAAGTATTATTATCCCAATTTGACGGGGGGGAAACTGAGGCATAGAAAGGTCATACAGCAAGTCTGTGGCCGAGCCAGGAACAGGATTCAGACCTAATATGCACATTAACCGTAGAAACCTCTTTCCTCTACTCACTGGACTGTTCTTCTTTGTGCAATACACATCAGCCTTGTGCCAACCTAAAAACCTTCCTGAGCAACACAAACACATTCGCTAGCAAAATCCTCAGCTGGCGTATGTTGTATACAGTCATTGGAGTGAGACCAGTTTCCACTTGCTGAGGACCTGGCCCACTGTGTATGTAACTGATTTTTCCAACACATGTACAACATCCAACTATACTGGACATTCCTATGGATTACAAGAATACTCAGAGTTATAACCGTTAAGGCGAACCCATTTGGGAAAGAGATATTAAACCGCATGCTTCGCGGCTTAAGCCAATTTCTAACTATTAGGGATTTAGATAGTAAGCTTTTTTAAGGACCATTGCTTTTTGCTCTGAGTTTGTACAGCACCTAACACCATGCGGTCCAGATCCATGACCAGGCTCCTAGATGCTACCACAATACATAAAAATAATAGCACTTTGGAGGATACCTAATATGTGGGGGGTGGGGGAGATTATCCTATATCTGCCTGTTCTAATGCCTTCCTCTGGTGCTGGCCACCGTCAGAGACAGAATACAGGACTAGACGAACCACAGGTCTGATCCATTCTGGCAGTTCCTAAGTTACAACTCCCACGCAATCAGGAGGAGGCCGAAAGTCCGCATGTAGTTTAACAAAAGCTTTTCCAGAATGGAAAAAGACACTTCTCAGTTCCTCCCTACAGTATGTGAAAACAATATCAATCAGGAAAGCTGCAGAAAACAATTTTTAGTTTTAAATTTATACAGGGCTATTAAAATGCCTAATTTAAGGGAAGCGAAGTGGAGTTCTGCTTTCTGTAGGATGGGGTTTTCAAAGGCGCTCGAGAGAACTAGACACCCAGGCCCCGATCCTGAAAAAGCTTATGCCTGTGCTTAACTTTACACATTGTGTTATTATTTGCACTACCCTAGCACCTAGAAGTCCTAACCATGGACCAGGACCCCATTGTGCTAGGTGCTGTACAAACAGAACCAAAAGACAGTCCCTGCCCCATGCTCCACTGACTGCACTGGGACTACTCCCAGTGCATACCATTATGCACGTGTGTAAGTCTTTGCAAACTCAGGATTCCCAGTGAATTGCAATGGCATTTCGGTACCGAATTCCCTTACAACTCCCCAGCACAGTCACTATTTGGTTTGTAAGAGGGTATTTTCAATTATTTATTGACTATTTACTTTCAGTAGAGTCTAATTTTGCCTACAGATTATTTGGCAGGGTGGAGCGGGGGTGGACCTGGCAGGTTTTTATACTCCTTGTGATATTCAGTTAGGGCTTAACACTTGCCCAGTTTTTATATTGCTCTGCTTAACTGTTGATCTTTAATGCAAAAAACTCAGCCACTTTAAATTTTACACACACTTCAACGGTTCTGTTCTTTTAATGGGCACAGTCAAAGACACAGAAAATGCTGCATTCACTCTTGTGTTATGCAAGAGAAAGATTAAAGCAAAAATGTTTCTGTTTGTCAGCTTTGTGCATTTGGCAACGTTTTGTGCACCGAGGGTCACTCTGTTTTACTGGTGGTCACTTGCATTTTTGTCTGTGCATAACATTGGGGGTAAATCCACATGTGCATGCTTCCCAGGCATTTGCATGACCAATACCAGCGGCAGCAAAGCTGAAACTCTTGAGGCAGATGCACCAAGAAAGCTGAATGTCTGGGAGGGGCGCAGAGAGGGCAGAAAGAGGTGGGCCTGAGAATGCTTGGGGGTGGTGTTCCTGGGCTTATTCCTAAGACATCAGTAAAGGAGCAAAAAAATTCTTGTCATTTTTTTTTTAAAAAAAGGAATGAATAAGAATAATTTTAAAAAATCAGGTCACACTATGGAGGAAAGGGGTGCTCTCCAAAAACTGTTTTTATAGGACAGTTTAAACAAAGAAAACAAACTCCACACAAGTTAATGGCATCACTTTAAAGCTGAAGAACTGCAAAAAATAGCTAGAATCTTGGCTGTGGCAAAGGATTGCACAGCAAAACACAGCAAAAGGTGGCTTTTAGCTATCTTTGTGTTCGCCCAATCATAGCCTGGCGATGCAATGAGCTAGTCCCCCAGTGTAAGTCAGAGCAGCCTTAGGGCTGCTCTAAACCACGCTAGAGGCCAACAGCCCCAATGAGCAATTACAGTAGCCAAGAATCATTTCCCCTAGCCATGTCCCCTGTGCTGGGGTAAGCAAAAGGCTGGCATAGGAGCAACTACATTGGCTGTGTGCCCTCACCGAATCCCTCTACTGAGGTGGTCCTTCCATGGCAAGCTGGGTGAGCTCTAGACCCACCTTGCACCAGTGGAATGGAGCAAAGCAGCCATGTGACAGAAGAGAATTTGGCCCATTCAAAGCAGGCCTGAGATGAAAAAGATATTTTCTCTCTCTTTTTTTTTTTTAAATAAGAAGAAATTATTTAGCTACATACAAACATCAAACGCTTCCTCCACAGGGTTGCCCCCATCCACTTCAGTGGGAGCAAGAAAAGGTTAGCAGAATCAGACCCAGGGAGCTTAAAAGGAGGACACTGAGCAGAGGAGCGATCCTGTGGTCCATGTGTATCCCTTTGCTTCAGGGAAGTTGGACCCCTACACCGTTTTCAAAAGAGCCTGCGTTCAAATCAGAGCATCTGAACAGCAGAATACGTCAAAGCACATGGCATCATGTGTAGGATACATTTCCTTCCCTGCCCCTACAGATAATCCACAGGCTGCAGCCAGCCAGCGTGGTCAGTCCTGGAGATATGGTTGGAGAGCATGCTAAGGCGGCAATATTCACATCTGGTTTCACCTGAATTTATCTGTCTATATCTGCCTTTCTAGCAGGCCCAACACCATGGTACCTGGACAACCAGGACAGAGTTTACATGCATTAGAATGCAAGCCTTTCACCTCAGAGATTCTTTCTTCAGCCATGTTTGGAAACAACTTGCCCATTTTGGCACTAATCACAACACAAATAAATATTAACATCTAGACACCTCAGACAGATGAGGCCTCCACTGTATTAGGTGCTGCACAAACACACAGTAAATGACGGCACCTGCCCCACAAACTTATGCTCCAGAAAACAAGGCCTCGATGGATGAAACAAGCAAGCAGATGGGAGGACAGGCACATAAAAGGAACACAATGTCTTTGCTCTCAAAGCATTGTGTGCTCAATCTTTAGCCCACCAATGACAATAATCCAACTCATCGTTTTATTAATATTCACTAGTCTGACAGCAGCACCTCAGCCCTCCATTGAGATCAGAGCCCCATTGTGGTGGGAGCTGTACTCACCTGACACAAGAGTTGCCCTGAATTGCTTACAGTTGAAATAGACAAAACAGACAAAGGGTGGGAAGAGAAACAGGACCACAGAGAGGTGAAGTGATTTGGCCAAGGTCAAGCAGCAGGTTAGAACGTAGATCTCCTGACTCCAAGTCCCATGTCCTAGCCGCCCGGTGGTTCGACCTTTCCCCACCCCCCCCCCCACCCAAGAACTCCTAAACTTAAATAGACAAACCTGTGGACCCCCAACCAGAGGTGATACATGCAGGCGTGGGAGGCACATGGAGTTATGCGTTTCCCACCCCCCCCTTCCAGATGTCTGCTTTCCTTTTGGCCCTGCTCCCTGAAGTGCTGATGCAGCAGGGCAGAGCAGTGGTGCGTCTTCTTGGCTAGCTGCTGCCTGCTTGTGGAGTCAAAGGCTGCGAGGCACCCCCTTCTGATGGCAGGGGGAGATCTCGCTTCTGCAGTGACGCTGCAATTTTTCGTTGCGCTCCCCCAACCCAGAAAGGCTGGGTGGCTCACTGAGGTGAGTCTTGGGGGTGGAGATGGCGGGGCTCAGGCTTGGGTTTCAAACCCGAGCCTCGCAGCCCGGGGCTGAAGCCCGGTCCTTGGTCGACCCCCCGAAACCTGCTTAGGACGGACTAGAACCCTGGTTGAGACCCAGTGCGCTAAACACCATTTTCTAGCTTATAAAGGCCAGCGCTTGATAATTCTCTTTTTAAAACTTGCCCCCATTTATCATCATCTCCACTTGGTGCATGGCACTCTCTGAATACCCAAGATACAGGGTGGGAGCCGGTCGCCATCCATTCATAGTGAACCGAGAACTGTTGCACCAGCGAGAGCGACCATAGTCGATGCCATCGCATCAGGCATGGTGTAGCCAAGTCTCCAGATCTGGATCAATCCTGCGATTCCACAAATCTCTGGGCCAGCCCCATGGTCGGGTCAGAGCGCACCCCCCCCCCAGCACCCTCATGCGTCGACGGGAGTGGGGAGTAAGAATTCACTGGAGCTGCTGTGACAGCTGTAGGTCTAGAGTCTCACATAAGGCCCCCGTGCGCTAAACCCACCGTTGCATCACCCCTGTCGCCCCCAATTGGTGAACTGAGGCCTAGACTGGCAAGACACATATGAAAGAGCATCACTGCCTGTGACATTGCAGCCTAGTGGCTGTCAGTCCTCGACACTCCTGAATCCACGGCAGGCAAAGATAGCTGGTCAGCCAGGACTTTGTCCTGCTCCCGTTGAAGTCAATGGTGACCCCCTGCCATTGATGCCCATGAGCGAGGGAATCACCCCTGTGGGGTTCTGCTGCTAGGCTAGGTTTTCTCCTAGTGGTGTCAAGGTAAATACATTTTTGGCATCACCAGCTAAGAGGACGAGCCTTGCTTTGATTTGAGGGCTTTTTCAAGCGGCCCACATGCAGTTTGCTGTGCTGAGTGGCCTTGGCTTGGAGCTGGGCAGGGCCCTGAATAACCACAAGCCAGTGCTGTTTGGCAGCCGAGTACTTCACAGCCTGAGGAGGGGAGGCACATTTTACAAGATGGTTTATGGCAGCTATTTCTCCCCCTTCTAGAATACGAATTATGGTAACGGTGACAGGGTCTACAGGCAATAAAAAGCCTTTGCAGGCATCAGACAGCTTGAGGCTTTGCTTTCGCTCTTGGCCAACTACAAAAGCCAGCCCAGCAGTTCCTACGGGTGGCCGGGATCATTGTCCATTAAGCAATCACGTGGAACAACTGGTTTCCAGTGAGAAGCAGAGAGAAAACTTATTATGTCTCAATGAATCACATGAAGACTGGAGAGGAGGAGGAGATCTGTATTTCAAGTACATCTGCCACTGGGTTTTAATATATAATCCTAAGAGTAATCAGGTAAGAAAATCCTAGCTCCCAGCCACCAAAGCACAAGTCCCATAAAACAACAGAACCACGGCGTCTAGGTTGGGAAGTCACATGTTGGCATTAACTCACTACCTGCATTGTTTTGTTACAGCAGCTTTAGCGGCCCGGGTGAGATCAGGGACTCGCTTCGTTCCATTGCTATTAAATGGTGCTATTTGGATACAGCTGTAAATCAAAACTAGCATATTTAACCAATATTTGAGTGGAAATAGTGGTAAGGTAAAGGTTGTCTTGCTCTAAATGGATCCCATTTGCACCTCCCTTGTTCATGTATTCCAAGGCTAGACGGGGACATTGTGATTTTCCAGTATGACCTCCCGTATAACACGGGCCATAGAACTTCCTCAAAAGAATTCATCCGGCAGATCGTTTAGAAGAACAGAGTCTTCTTTAAAAAATTGCTAGTGATGGAGAATCCACCACAACCCTTGGTAAACTGTTCCAGTAGTTAATTACTCTCACCATTAAAAATTTACACAATATTTCCAGTCTGAATTATTCTAGTTTTTACTTCCAGCCATTGGATTGTGTTAATCTATCGCTGCTAGATTGAAGAGCACGATTAAATATTTGTTCCTCTTGTACGAACTTACAGACTGTAATCACGGTCACCCCTTAACCTTCTCTTTATTAACCTACAGTAAATAGATTGAGCTCCTTGAATCAAACACTCTAAGGTATGTTTTATAATCCTTCAGTGATTCTCGTGGCTCTTCTCTGACCAGTCTCCAATTTATCAACATCCTTCTTGAGTTGTTGGCACCAGAACTCGACACAGGACTCCAACAGCGGTTGCACCACTGCCAAATACAGAGGTAAAATAACCTCCCTACTCCTCCTTGATTACAGAATCCTACAGAGATTCCCCTTTTTATGCATCTCATGATCACATTAGCTCTTTTGGCCACAATGTCACACTGGGAACTCATCAAATGTTGATGGTTACATCTTAAAACAGCTATCCTTTTGCAAAGTTCATGATCTAGCAGGCACCCCCTCGCACGCGTGTCTGTATTTGAGGCAGCACTGCCTAGTGAACAGAGCACAGGAGTGGAAGCCAGGACTCCCGAGTTCTAATCTTGTTCCTGGTCTTTGACTCTTGACACACATGCGCAATTGTTTTATCCTGTGTACAGTACACGTAAGATAATACAGGTGCGTATGTTGATGTACATTTGATTTGCCGCTCAAGATAAAACTTTCAAATATTGAGAAGGGTCATTTTATATAATTTTACAATGTTATTTCAAAGGCGAACATTTCCATTTCTGCACTTTATTATTTGTTGTGTTTCTGTGCCTGCACAGACTTGTATTCTCCCCGTCTTCAAATTTTTAATGGTGAGAGTAATTAACTGCTGGAACAGTTTACCAAGGGTTGTGGTGTATTCTCCATCACTAGCAATTTTTTAAAGAAGACTCTGTTCTTCTAAACGATCTGCCGTGTGAATTCTTTTGAGGAAGTTCTATGGCCTGTTTTATACGGGAGGTCATACTGGAAGATCACAATGTCCCCGTTCCTTAGGCCAAGTCTACACTTAAAAGTTTTCCTGACATAATAACGTTAGTGACGGTGTTTTGTTGTTTTTGTTTTTTTGCTGACCGCAAAAGCCCTAGTATCAATGCAGTTATACCAACAGCAGAGTCCTTCTACCTTGTATAGCTTATTTCACTCAGGGAACTGGTAGAAGCATCACTGGAAAAAGCACTTTTGCCAGGAAGGTTTACTGATGTAGCTAGACTGTATAGCTATACTTGCAAAGCATTTAAGTGTAGACAAGGCCTTAAGTATAATTGTCCGTGTAAGTACAGTGGATAGAGAGCTACGGTCTTAGAACAGCTATGGAAGTTTGGGCTCTGACTTCAATGAGAGCTAAGGACTTAGGCTTCCACTCCCTGACTTTACAATGTATTTCATCATCCAGGCACATCCAGACCGAGACACCTTGCAGGTTGAGCACCACCCTGATCAGTCTCTAGCAAAGTCCTTACGGCTGGTCATTCTTATAATTAATCCTACAATAGGGTCAGTCAAGAATCGGTTGTGCTAGGTGCTGTGCAGACAAAGAAAACTGTCCCCGATCCAAGAAGTTCACAAACTGTTTGTCAGACTGGATGCAACAGGTAGACAAAGCAGATGAATGGGGTGGGGCCTAGGTTGGAAGGGCCTTTTTTACAAGGTAACAATAAATGCAATATGGTTTAGTAGAAAAGCAGAAGTCGCTGCTCATCATTTGACTGACCAAAGGTAGATGGGAGGGATTTGGAAGCATTATTTGCATATTCATACATCTTAAGGTCACTACAAAGGCCATACAAGAAGGGACCATTATGATCATCTCGCCTGACCTCCGGTATAACACAGGCCATAGAATTTCACTCAGCGCCTCATTTCTGGTTGGCCAAGAGCATTTCTTTTAGGTAAAGACGCCCCATCTCAATTTAAAGACGTCAAGTGACTTCAAAGCAGAGGTGAGTTTTAAGGAGGAATTTGTAGGCAGTGTTGTGAACGCTGATGGCATGGTTTACCTCAGATATACGGATGGCATGGAAGAAAGTGTGGGGGCTTGAGGGAGAGGTGGAATTGAGGCTGCCATCACTGGCTCAGAAAGGTAGTAGATCTGACAGACAGGGCAGGGCTAATCATGAAAGGCCTGAAAGGCAAAGACAAAGAGCTTATGTTTGATGCGACGGAGGTGGGGCAGAGCTATGGAGAGGCGTAAAGAGGGGGGTGGGAGTGAGGAACCAGGGAGAGGATCCTGGCAACAGTGCTGCAGGTGGACATAAGGGAGATCACTGAAGCAGGCAACAAGGCCACAGAAGGAGATCGCAGCAGTCGAGGTAGGAGATGAAGGCCCGATTAAGAGCCTCAACAGTCTAGATGATAGAAAAAGGCCAACTCTTTGAAACATTACGGAAAAAGAGGCATTAAGAGTTGGAACCAGCCTGGTGAAGGGAGAGGGCCAAGTCAAAGATGACTCCAATCGTGTTATGCGATCCCTGCTGACAAACCCCTGTGCTTGCACGGAACCCCAGTGACTTCCCACTGACCTCTTAATTTGTATAGGCTCGTTTTATTTAATAATGGTCAATAAAGCTTTGAAACATTATACCATCTTCCCGACAAGGATTTCAAAGTGATTACGGCAACGCACAAACAGCACAACTGGGACAGGCACCCCATTGTGCCAGGTGTCAGACACACAAGCTCACAATCGAAGTAGACAAGACATGGGATTGGAGAAGAGAATATAATATATAATTATATATAATCCCATTTTGCATATTGGGATTGAGTCTGTAGAGATTAGGGGACTTGCCCAAAGTCACGCTGAGAGTCTGTAGCGGAGCCAGGAACTGAACCCACATCTCCGGATTCCCAGTCCTGTGCCTGATCCACAAGTCACCTCTAATGAATTGCAAGAGTCTTGTGAGGCTGTTTATGTTCAGTAGGGAGGATATACTTGTTATTAAATAAAGACAATGGAAACTCAAATTTTTAAAGGGTACTTATGTAAAGAAGGCGATACAATATGATTGAACACCCTCAGCTAGTCGTGCTATAAACTATTCAACTTTTGACGTCCCGTCCCTCCTCCCCTCCCCGAAGCGGAGCTGGCTAGCATACCTCAATCTGAAATTTACATCTTGTGTAATCACCACCACCAAGGCACTGCACGCACCATTTGCCTGTGCAATGGTACCACCTTGTGGCCACTGGAATCACAGTACCACATTAAATTTAAGAAATGACTTCTTTAGTAATAAAATAGGCTACTTGCTATTTAGCGATTTCATATAAAGGGGATAGCTTAGCAGGGATTTCATTAGTGAGTAAACTGAATAGCTTCTTACTTGCCTGGTGTATATTGGAAAGGACACTGATGGAGTTGAAAGATGTGTTACTTTTAACAGTTTGTGTTATTAACATGAAGTTGAGACCTGTGCTCACAGCTTCATCGGGTTTACTCCAAGGACAAGCCAGATAGAAGCCATGACTAAATTCTGATCTCTCCCACTCACCCATCCCTCAAAACGTGGACTCCAGCAGTATCAGTCCCCTGACAAGGAAGGACGCTTGTATATCCTGTGAGCTGTATCATGTTTCCATAGGCTCTCTCCCCTACAGGGTTTTATTTGCTGGACTGGTACACTTCAGGGAAATGTGAGACGATGCCTGAATGATAAAGTCATCCAAAACCTTTTACGCTCCTGAAGTAATGGAGACACCTTGTGGGAGGAAGGTTTGTTTGCTTAGCCTTTGGGTTCACAGTGCAGGACTGCAAATCCAAGCACAAGACTGTTTTGCCTTCAATGTTACTTTGTCTGGCATCCCCGAGATGGATACAGGGCTTGACTTGCCCTTGGCTATTGCACTTAGTGTAGTGAATATTACCAAGTGGCCAGACTCCTGTGTGAACTCTTTGTTCTCTGTTCAGATGCGTAGGAGAAACTACACACCATATAAGGAAACAGAGAAGTTGTTAAGGCACTAGATTGGGACTCAGGGGATCGGGATTCCATTCCTAGCTCTGCAAAAGACTCCCTGCAAGACCTTGGGCAAATCACCTGATCTCTATGTGCCTCCACTCCTCACCAGTAAAATGGGGATAATAACCCTTCCCTTGAGCTTGTAAGCTCTCAGGGCAGGGACTGCCCTTACTATGTGACAGCAGAAAGAACAACGGGGACTGGTTTTAGCTGAGCATTCCTAGGCCCTAGTGTAATATAAATAATTCTTAGCAATATTTAATCTTTAATGAATGAGAACAACTGCGTTCAGCTTCACAGAACTGGCAGTTACAGGGAAGGGTTTCTGTTTGTGCCCTACGCAGAGTTATATCCCCTCATCCCCCTATCACTTATTACCTGCACTGTAATAATGAACCTGCGGCAAACTGAAAGCAGTACAGCTTCCAGCAGGCATTGCAAGCCATGCAGAGTATAGCACCACCAACTGTTAGTTGGTCAGCAACTGCACACTGAAAGGATTTTGAGCTGCATCCTGACTTTAAAATTAATAGCAAGTCACAGTCATCACCACATGTTGACATTCTCAAGCAATAGTTAGGTTTCTAACGTCAGCCTAGCCTTGTTGGTTTTAGAACACACCCTTTGGTGCGACGGTTACTGCCATGGTGAATGCTTTAAAGCTAAGATTATTTGCATCGGTTTCTACTCGGAACATGCCTCAGCACCGGGAGTAACGTGCCTTTGCATCACATACTGTAAGGTAGTTTTCAAAGGGAAAATGAATTGTTTACAGCATTAATGGGATGGCTGGATTGCTCCTATACGGGCACTAAGAAATGCGATCGGTGGTTAGAATGGGGGACAGAGGATCAGGACACCTTGGGTTCTATTGCTGGCTTTGCCATTCAATTGCTGTGTGACCTGGGCCATGTCAGTCATTCTGGGCCTCAGTTTTCCCCATCTGTGAAATGGGGCTAATGCACCCCAGAAATGTGATTTAACATCCCCAGATGAAAGGTGAAATACGAGTCCAAAATAGCAGCAATATTACTTTGAGATAACTCCTTGCATTTGGTGCTGTTGGAGGACACTGAGTGGCAATTGCTATGCTCAGCATTACTCCAAGTAGAAAAGGTTGCAGAGAACAGATGTGAGCGGGGGAGGGGGGAAACTGTATTTGCTATAAGACATCCTGCAGGATATAAACCTGGGCTGCTTTCCAGAATATTAGCAAAGGCAAGCTCTGTGCAGTAATTTATCCTGCAACGACTGATGCAGAACTCTGTTCGAGGAACATTATGGCGAATAATAAACCTTCCAAGAAGTGGACATGTGGCCTAACGAGAATACCCTCGTTCAGCGTGCACCTCAAAGTAGTCACAATTGCACTCTGTTTGCACAGCCACTGACTCGGAAATTGGTGCCAGGTAAGCTACTTTGCCACTTTTACACCTGTTTTCTCAATGAGCTTACACCAACACTACTGAATTTGACCCATAGTCTGCTAATGATCTGGGAGCGTGGAGACATTAATCTCTCAGTGCTTTCCCTCTTGCTGCCAGCACAATCTGACCCCAACATTTTGTAAAGCCACTCCCTTATCCTTCTTCAAGTCTCCCTTCTTAAGACTCACCTGTGATGACTACAGACCCCTGCGGGGTTGATAACAACTAAGCGGAGATGGTGAGGAACATTGTCCATTCTGCTAGCATTAACGGCGTGTCTACATGGGGAAATTGACCAGAACAGCTGTTGCAGAACAAGCTATTCCACCATAGCTGTTCTGCAGTATCCTCACCTGCTGTGCAAACTCTTATTCTGGAATAAGAGTGCCTTTTTCTGAAGCAGATTAAGCTAAAATCAGAAAAAAAGGCACTCTTATTCCAGAGTCTGCCTCAGTGTCTGCCTCAGGAGCTATTCTAGAATAATTTATTCTGAAATAGCAATTCTGGTCAATTTTCCTGTGCAGACAATCCCCACGGCTGAATTACCATCGGATTTGAGCATCCAGCTCCTTTTGGCTCCTTTGAAAATCTCAGCTTGTTGTCCTGCCCTTCCCCAACATGCACCAATGTGTTTGACCAGATGCAACAAGTGAACGTGTCAATTAACCTAGATTGTAAACCCTTAATTTCTTCCAATGTTTATGCAGCACCTAGCACAAAAGGGTTCTGACCCCGGTAGGCTCTACTGTATTAAAAATAATATTAATGTCTGGAAAAAAAGACACTATTAAAATACAAAAAGAAAAGGAGGGCTTGTGGCACCTCAGAGATGAACAAATTTATTTGAGCATAAGCTTTCGTGAGCCACAGCTCACTTCATCGGATGCTGTAGCTCGCGAAAGCTCATGCTCAAATAAATTGGTTCGTCTCTAAGGTGCCACAAGCACTCCTTTTCTTTTTGTGAATACAGACTAACACGGCTACTACTCTGAAACCTGTCATTAAAATACATTGATAAAATCTCATTTATGAATAGTGTGAATGACTGTCAGAAATAGAAGCCTTAGGGGATATTATTTTAGCTAATTCAACACCAGTAGTTGTGTGTGTGTGTTGAGCTCTTGCTAGTTGTATACATTTCTAAAGACTAATGTTGCTATAGATCACTTAAAAAATCTCCAGAAGACTAGATCCACTTACATGGCTGTAAAGACACATGAAGGAGCTATGAATGATACAAACACTGAAATACCCGCATGTAATAGCCTGCGTACCTATTGAAGAGGTCTCAAAACTGAAGGTATTGTCCTCACACAAAACTAAGGGGAGCATAAATACCAGTTTCAGTCCTTATTAGGTCCCAAAGCAGTAGACCATGATAAGATTAGAATCCTTATACGAAGCTATTCTGTTCCATAACTCGCTGTAGCCAGACAAACACTGTAGACTCCTGAGATCAATAACAGGACAGTGACTTGCTATCGCACGTTAGGTATTTATACAGCGTCAATCACGGTAGTATCTAGGAGCTGAAGATGAGTGAGTTAAGATTGCAAACATTACCCTCATTAAGGAATCTAATGGCATGTTAGGAATGAAGCCCTGCTTTCCTGAATAGTTACACAACTTTCAGACTAACAGCCGTGTTAGTCTGTATTTGCAAAAAGAAAAGGAGTACTTGTGGCACCTTAGAGACTAACCAATTTATTTGAGCATGAACTTTCGTGAGCTACAGCTCACTTCATCAGATGTAGCTCACGAAAGCTCATGCTCAAATAAATTGGTTAGTCTCTAAGGTGTCACAAGTACTCCTTTTCTAGTTACACAACTGTGTACTGATTTTCAGTGGACGATCTCAGAGCATTCAGCCTCAGCACTTCAGTGAAGCAGGTATTACTCTCCCTATTTGGGAAGATAGATAAAAGGGAGGCACTGGGAGATTAAGTGACTTGCCCATAGCCACACAGTGAGTCAGTGGCAGAGTTATGATTAGAACCCAGGAGTTCCAACTCCCAGTTCCATACTATACTCAGTCTGCTAGGTTATGACATGCTACCTCTGTAGGGAAAGGCCATGAATAAACTGGATAGGTACAAAGTACCGAGACATTCTCTTAGTGAGGAAGAAAACACTTAGGTGCCTATTCAGATCTTTTGTACCAGCTTGTGTCTGTCTCCTCTGCAGCTCCAAACACCAAGCCCTGTACCAGCCTACTTGAAAGCATCCAGAATGTATGGCTAGGAGACTGCTTTGTCTACCTCTCAAAGGGCATGCTGAGCAAAGAGCAGCTTTCAGAGACCTCATGAAAGAAGCCAGTGAGCAAAAGGTGCAGGTGCGCATAATTTATTTTGAATCACCCCTGTTAGGCCTCTGCTTGTCTGCTCAGCTAAACAGAAGAGCCAGGACTATGAAGTGCCCTGGACGAAGGATTTGGACAGACAGAGGCTGTGGGACCCAATGACTAGTTCTCTTTGGAATTAGAGGGTTTCACAAGGTCACCACAGTGAGCTCCTAATGGAATCAGAGAGTAACCCAAGCTACTTGATGAGAGGCTTTACTACCAAGCTCAACAGGAGAAACCAGGAGCTGCTTTCAAGTCCCGCGCTAAATGACTCCATTCAGCCTAGGGTAAGAGCAGAGCCAGCCCGGAGAGGAGAAGATAGCGCATGGTGCACATATCTGCTCATCATAACCAGCCTGTCTCTTGCCAGCCGGCACTGGTGGGTTGCCCACCTTGCCACACCTGCCTGGTTAGGGATCATCATTCCCTATGTCCTTCAATCGCCTTGAAGCTGCTCCAGAGGCTGCAGCACTCCCTGGGACAGCACAAACAGCCACTTCATCGTGACCTATGCTGGTTGCTAGTAAGCCAAATATATATATTTTTTAACCAGTAGGATATTGAGCGATCTATGCCAAAGGCATTTTAAGCATCCATCTTTCCCTGCATCCATCCTAGTGAGTTAAAGTCAGCCATGTAAACTTGCTCACCCGCCGTGGTTCCAAGTGACTTGGGCTAAGGACAGAGCCTACTCAATTCAGTCTCCCCCAGCCCCATCTGTGGAACTCACTTCCCCCAGGGACGTCTGGATGAGCTCCCTCTTCATCTGTCTTCAGTGCCTTTCTAGTCAGAGCAATGCATCTTTGGCTACTTCAGCCTCCTGGGTTTTCCATCGTCTCTTCCTTTTTTGGATTATCCCTTGACCTGTTCTGCTTCTGAAGGTAACAGTGTTTTCCCCCTTCATGCAATGGACTCAAATTGATTTCAGTTTTGTTTAAACCCTACACAGCAACAGCCCACATACCATATATGGAGACGGGGACCCTAGGAAAAAATGCCCAATTCAGTGACAAACAGCAGGAACGCAAGATTTACATACAACGGAATTACTTCTAGGCCTAAGAAGAACCCTGCACTTCTTTATAAAGTACAGCTGATGATGCCTGTATTCAGTTTGTGTCTCACATCCCCCCATCAGGGGCTTATCCACAGAAGTTTAGGAGACCGCTTCTGGCTAGCGCATTTCTTTCTTTCGCTCATGCAACAGAAGCTCGTTCTTTTCGTGCTCAGGGTGCTGCGTTCAAACCCACCGTCAGCCACGCTAGAGACAGAGACACAAACCTTTCCTTTGGAAAGATGCATCACTTGACTCAGTAAAGAAACAGGTGTGTGTGATTCAGAGCCATGAAAGCGCTAATTAGCCTCCAGCCCTTTGTTTGTTGCTTTTTTTGTTGTTGTTTTTAATCAGTACTACACAGCACACACACCCCCCTGAGTCAGGTCAGATCACCTGATAGAACTGGATGCATCACACCAAAGCCCCGGGCATTCCCAGCAGCGAAGCTGAAGAAACATGTCCCTTACTCAGCAGCCGGGGCTGGCTAGCAAAGGCCGGGAAACACCTCTGTATGCTGCCTCCCTGTTTAAAGGGCTTCATCTTTTCCACACCCTTAATAAATACCTGACACCTGAGCTCATCTCTAAATATGATCCAGCTCAACCAGAATTTACAGACCGATGCAGGAATCCCCAGGAGAAATCTTGTGCTACGCCAGAGGTCAGACCAAGTGAGCAAAATGGTCTCTTCGAACCTTAAAAATCGATGATTACTACTTGTGTTGCGGTAATGTCCAGGAGCCACATGCAGGGACCAGGACCCCATTGTGCTGGACGCTGTACAAACAACAACAACAAAAGTCCCTGCCCAAAAGATCTAAAGTCATCATGGTTTGGCACCACCCCATTGTTTCGTCCACCTCTTGCATCCAGTCTGACACTATGTTGAAAGCTCTCTGGGGCATGGCTTGGCTCGTTTGTTACTTGACTGTACAGCACTTAGGCAAATGGGGCCCTGTGATGAGCTCCTTTAAGGGAGGATGTGGCCAGCCACGCCTGCGCTGTCATTAATTAATGCTCCCAGCCAAAGGGAGTGGGACTGAAGAGGGTCAGGTGACAGGGCTGAGTGAGTGATATCGGTCTGGAGGGAAACCACAGGGAATGGGCAGGTCTCTGTGAGGAAATCCATGAGCCAGAGTCTCCAGGGAAGCAAGCCCAGGGACCCAGTGCTCTACCAGACCAGGGAAGGACACATGGAAAAGAGCCCAGAAAGGGGCTGAAAATGGTATTCCAGGAGAATCAGCCTGACCGGGGACGGGGCAAGTGCTCTATCCCACAGCGAGAGAGACTCTCAAAGGTAGCCCAGAAAGGGGCTGGGAATAGGGCCCAGAAGGTGTGCTAAAGAAAGGCTCTGAAGGGCACAGGAAACTTTTTGTTTGTTGGGCCTTTTTAGTTGGACTTTTGCTACCCCAGAAGGGGTTAAATTTGTCATGTGGCTGAAAGGCTAAGCTCCATCTCCTGCACACACCACCGTAGGGAGACCCACCTTGGGGAGGGAAACTGAGGCACCGGTTGCACCACGCTCCAACAGCAAGGGGCACTACAGGGTGACTATGACCCACGACAATCCCTGTTTCTTGACTGGGGTTCCTCGGTGCTACCATCGTATCATTAACATGAGGTCGAAAGCCTTTAGGTGAGCCGAATACCATTCATTAGGATTTCCTTGTTTTAGACGGCAACTCCCCAAGAGCGTGTGCAACTGCTTATTGAGTCGAGCCCCTTATATTTTAAAATAAAATAGAGACATAAATCAGCCTTCACAACATTTCCGAATAATGCAGTAGCCTTCGGAATACTTGTCTAGCTATAATAAGTTCCTTCAAATATCTTGATATGTATCAGTGAAACATTACCGGGAAACTGCCTTCTTTGAATTACGTTTGTGATTCAGACATAATGAGCTCATCCGGCAGCAGTTAAGGACAGCTCAGCCCCAATAGTTATAACCCTGCATTTCCTTTCCAGGGCTTACAGCGAGCGTAAGGTTTATTTTGCTTTCCTCTGAAGCATCTGGGGGTGGCTACACTCAGGCTTTGTCTACACTTAAAACGCTGCAGCTGTCCTACTATAGGCCTTCAGGGTAGACACGCACTACTGCGACGGGAGGGTTTCTCCCGTCGCAGTAATTAATCCACCTCCCCAAGAGCTGGTACCTAGGTCAACAGAAGAATTCTTCTGTCAGCTTATTAACGTCTACACCAGGAGTTAGGTCGGCATAGCTACATCTCTGAGGGGGTGTAGATTTTTGACACCGCTGAGAGATTTAGCAGCACTGATGTAAATCTTCAGTGTAGCCCAGCCCTCAATGACAGTGTACTGGACAAGGAGGATTGTTCCCACGTGGTCATGTGCAAGGCAGAGACAGAATTGTAGAAGTGTAGGGTTGGAAGGGACCTCAAGAGGTCATCTAGTCCATCCCCAGCACAGAGGCAGGATAAAATATACCTAGACCATCCCCAACAGGTGTCTGTCCAACCTGTTTTTAGAAAACCCCCACAGACAGGGATTCTACAACCTCCCTAACCCACCTATTCCAGTGCTTAAGTATCCTTTTAGTTAGAAAGGATCTCCTAATATCTAACCTAACCCTCCTTTGCTGCAAACTGAGCCAATTACTTCTTGTCCTACTCTTAGTGAACATGGAAAACAATTGCTCACCATCCTCGTTATAACATTTTACATGTTTGATGACTGTTATGTCCCCTCTCAGCCTTCTCTTCTGTGGACAAAACATACCCAATTCTACAGGATATCATATACAGAACGTGTGCTTTACAGAATACATTGCTTTCGGTAGAGCAGTAGAGAAAGAGAGAGAACCCTGGCTATTTAAAGTGGGGAGGGGCATGTAAATGTTACTTGTTCATCTCCTTGTCGTGCCTTGAACTCCTGGACGTATTTACTGCATGACTTCTTGTGTTAAAATAAGAAAAGGAGTACTTGTGGCACCTTAGAGACTAACCAATTTATTTGAGCATGAGCTTTCGTGACCTACAGCTCACTTCATCGGATGCATACCGTGGAAACTGCAGAAGACATTATATACACACAGAGACCATGAAACAATACCTCCTCCCACCCCACTCTCCTGCTGGTAATAGCTTATCTAAAGTGATCATCAAGTTGGGCCATTTCCAGCACAAATCCAGGTTTTCTCACCCTCCGCCCCCCACACACAAACTCACTCTCCTGCTGGTAATAGCCCATCCAAAGTGACCACTCTCTTCACAATGTGTATGATAATCAAGGTGGGCCATTTCCTGCACAAATCCAGGTTCTCTCACCCCCTCACCCCCCTCCAAAAACCACACACACAAACTCACTCTCCTGCTGGTAATAGCTTATCCAAAGTGACCACTCTCCCTACAATGTGCATGATAATCAAGGTGGGCCATTTCCAGCACAAATCCAGGTTCTCTCACCCCCCACCCCCATACACACACACACACAAACTCACTCTCCTGCTGGCAATAGCTCATCCAAACTGACCACTCTCCAAGTTTAAATCCAAGTTGAACCAGAACGTCTGCGGGGGGGGGGGGGGGGGGAGGAAAAAAACAAGGGGAAATAGGCTACCTTGCATAATGACTTAGCCACTCCCAGTCTCTATTTAAGCCTAAATTAATAGAATACAATTTGCAAATGAATTCCAATTCAGCAGTTTCTCGCTGGGGGGGCGGAGGGTGAGAAAACCTGGATTTGTGCTGGAAATGGCCCAACTTGATGATCGCTTTAGATAAGCTATTACAAGCAGGACAGTGTGGTGGGAGGAGGTATTGTTTCATGGTCTCTGTGTGTATATAATGTCTTCTGCAGTTTCCACGGTATGCATCCGATGAAGTGAGCTGTAGCTCACGAAAGCTCATGCTCAAACAAATTGGTTAGTCTCTAAGGTGCCACAAGTACTCCTTTTCTTTTTGCGAATACAGACTAACACGGCTGTTACTCTGAAACCTGTGTTAAAATAGAAATCCTTACAGGGAAAACATCCTTGTTTTGAAATAAACATATACCCTTGAAATGTTGTATGATAAATGGTGAAATATTGATTTGAAAGACAATATCCCTGTTCTCTCTGTGTAATGCACTGTTCAGTGTGTGCTACACAGTCTCCCTTTCTAGTGGGTCTTTCATATGAGCCTACTACAGCTAGCTGCGAAAGAAGCTCAGGCTCACTAGCTCTGGAGGGACGGTCCTCAATCCCCAGTAATGACTTGTGATGGCAATTATCACATTTGAATACATGGATATTTAGTCAAATCAACGGTTTTTAAAATGGTAATCATACCACCTAGTCTTTCATCAGTATATCTCAACGCACTTTACAAAGAATCATTATCGCCATTTCGGGGAGGGGGAAACTGAGGCACAGAGCCGCAAAGAGACTTGCCCGAGGTCACCCAGTAGGCCAGTGGCAGAGCCAGGAATAGCCAGGTGTCCTAAATCCCAGTCCAACATGCTCTCCACAAGACCCCCTTGGAAGCTGAACTTCAGATCCTCAATCGGGAATCAGCAGTGCCCAGCATTTATGCCAGACACCGTCTTGTAAAGTCCTCTGGCCTGGTACATGGGAGTCCTCTGCTCTCAATGGAGCAGCAAAATGCAACCGACTAGCTCCACTATGAAATCTGCTTTGGACATTGCTTTGCAGATCGGAACTTCCTTTCCGGAGCTTACATACCACGATCATAGGGGCTATCAAACATCCTAAAGCACCTCAGATAGTCCGGTCAGTTTTATTTTTCTGTCCACTCATGCTAAGACCGTCAGCCTAACCGCTTTGCTACACTTGCACACACAGAGAGGGATAGGGACATGCATCGTCATTACAAAGCACTCAGCTCCTTTCTTCCCTCCTGGGCTTCAGGCCTGCTACCAGACAACCACACAGCAGTGTTCTCGTTAGTGCAGAATTGGGTTCCCCTGTGCTCCTCCTCCTGCTTCTCACATTGCACCTGGTGTTGAGAGGTATAACTCTCCACACTAGCAATGAGCAGGATCAAGCCCTAAATGCAAGTAGGTATGGTTTAGAATCCAGTGGGAACCTATCTGCAGAAACCTACCAAGTACTCTCCTTTTTAAGCATTAACAGGCTCAAGCTATGGCATGCCCACAGCTCCTGGAAGCAGTAAGCCCTTTGCAGGACTGAACCCATAACAAACATCCTCTTGCAGGGGCTTTGAATACTTCTCACTGCACATGCACGGTAGCTGGAACACCTTGTTTTCGTACCTTTCCCCGTCACCAACACACAAAATTCTACCGTCTTCTACGTGCTTAAGCATGGTTGCTGCTTACCAGGACTCCAGAAAGACGTCCCTGGCCAACGTGGGCAGGTTTGCTCTGTTTTTCAGAATGAGAACTGCATTATAAGGAGCATCATTTGGCTACCACAACTGTCCAGAGCATGTGAACCCCGGTCCACACTAGTATGGTTTCCTTCACCAGAAATCTGTTAGCAACCACCACGCTGAGCATAGTCTAAGCTAACAACATTCTGCCCCAGCATTGGCAAAGCTTGAAAGGTCAAGTGAAATATGTATGTGTGGGGATCCAGCAGTTACAAGAGGATTCCTCAGACAACTACAATGAAATTTCATTAGCTTGCCACACTCCAGAAGAGCTGAGTGAATAATTGGTTTTTCAGTTCCAGGGGTGAACTGAAAAATCTGGGCTAAAAATTTGGTTCTGTTCAAATCGAAACTAGAAATCTTTCATTTTCTCTTGGCAAAAACAAAAACCAAACAATGGATCCAGATCAAACACAACATGTAATTTGATCGAACATGATTGTTTTGTTCTTAGTTCTATTTGGGGGTTTGTTTTACCCTTTCGGGTTTATTTAACAAAAGAAATATAGCTAAATTTCAAAACACTGCTTTGAAATGAAAAATCAAAACGGTCAAACTATTTTGACTATTAAAAAAAATTAAGCCAAAATTCCTTAGCTGAATGAGACCCAAATTTGCAAATAATTTCAATGCCATGAAAAATACATTTGCTGAAAATAATTTGCCCAACCATACTCTCTCATTGGCTAGAAGGGAAGAGACTAAAGAGGTTACACTGTGTTTTTATTCTGACTTGCCTCTGTGCCTCAATAAAACCTACACTGAGGTTTTCATCCACTGATATAATTACACAGAGATAGCTGTGCAAATGCATAGGTACGGTGTAAAAAAGGACTTCCATTACTGCAGTTGCTATCTACTCTAAGATTTTTTCCAGCAATTCTGTTACACCTATGGCCTAAATCTGGAGTCCCCTTTTACTATTAATCCTGTTTCGTATGGTAGTGCCTAGAGACTAACCAGGATTGTCCAGCACCGACCACAGCAGGGCCCCAGCCACAAAGGACAGTAGTAGACAAAGCAGAAGAGACTGTTCAGCTTCCTGGAGCTGAACAAAAACAGCTGTATGAGGAAAATGCAGACAGGGGGCTTGTGAGTTTTCCAGTAGCACCTTCCTGGAATAGATCAGGGGAGCTGAGTGAGTTTTTAAAACCACACAGTGTCCTCCCTCCTATGAAGTTACTCTACAAAAACTCATAACAAACTAAAACAAACAATTCACCCTACCGGGACAAACAGGAAATGTGGCTGGCTCTGGGCCCCAGGGGCAGCGCAGGAGATGAATCCTGCACACACAACTAGGCTTCTCTGGTCTGCCTTTCACAAATCCTGCAAGGTTCTGCCCATACTATTCCCCCCTGGGCTCTCTCCACTCTGCAACGAGCACTGAAGTGAAGACAGCTGAGGAAAAGCTGCCCTTTCTTCATCAGGAGCTAAGGTCACATGAACTAGCCCCTGCTCCCAGCTCTTAAAGCTACAGGGCTTTTACTGGGGGGGTCTCATGTCTGTATTATGAGTGCTACAGTCATAGGTGCTGACTCCATGGGTGCTCTGGGGCTGGACCACCCATGGGAAAATATAGTGGGTGCTCAGCCCTGGGTCCTACAGCTCTTTCCCCTCCCTCCGAGAGCCTCCCACCCATTGCATGCAGGAGGCACTGTGGGGGAAGGAGAAGAGCAGGGGCAGGAAGAGGCAGGGGAGGAGCAGGGAGGGGGCAGAGCAGGGGTGGCAAAAGCCCGGCAGAGGTGGGAAGAGGCGGGTGAGGTGGGTGAGGGCTTGGGGCGGAGCAGGCTCAAGCACCCCCCGGGGACTGGGGAAGTCGGCCCCTCTGGCTACTGTGGTGCTGCAGCTACGCTGGTAAAGCAAGTGTCTGTGCTACGGTGACTCAAGAGGTGTTTCCATTGCTGTCATAAATCCACCCCTTGAGAAGCAGTAGCTAGTTTGACAGAAGAATTCTTCTGTCGACCTAGGGGTGTCTAAACCGGGCATTAGATTGATTTAACTATGTGCCTCGGGGGTGCGAATTTTTCACTCCCAGGGTTGACCTAAGTTTTAGGTGCAGACCATGCTTAACACTGCAGGCAGCAGACCTATCATCACCCCACAGTCACTGTACTTTTAATCACTCCACACAGGTAAATGCAGGCCCCTTAGGACCAGGCTGTGAACGCCCAACTCTCTCTGATGAGCAGTGTATTTAAGCAAGTAACTGCCCTCCTCTAGCAGCAAGGGGTGCGCAATCTGCTCCATGCCCCAGTTCCCTGTTCGTAAAATAGTAATCATGAAACTTCCTTTCTCCCACCTCTCCGTCTGCCTTGTCTATTCAGACTGTAAACTCTTCAGGGCAGGGAAAACACATGAGTACAGCTCCTTGCACACTGGGGCTTGTAGGTGCTATTACAATATCTTCACTAGTGATTTTCCGGATTTGTAAAGATGATGATGAAAATAAGAAAGTTTCAGCCACCTCACCTATAAGTTAACACCTGGTAAATCAAACGGTCAGGGCCAGGGTACTGCCAAAAACTGTGAAGGCACATCTGCGTATCAGTAGGACTCGTTCAAGAAACCCTCTTTTCACAGCTGAAGAGACATCGAGTAGCAGCCTATACAGCATCTCCCTCCAACTTTCCATAGGCGGCAGCATTGGTGTAGTTTTGAGGTGAAGTGGCTACACGAAAGCAGTACGGTTGCCTGAACAACGGAAACCATCTTTTTTTGAAAAAGCGTTACAGAAATGAATAGCTTTCTTACAGGATTTTAAACCATCCTATACAAATATACAGAGCGATACAGTTCTATAAGATGGGACAAAAGAAAAGAGACCCACCCTACCAAAAAGGTTACAATTGAATCTTATCGTGTCTCTACACGGGGAAATAGTGCAGAATAGCTATTCCACACCAACTTCCCACGTGGGCACTTTTATTCTGCACTGAAAGTGCCTTGGTCAAGTATCATGTAGTCCACTTTGGAAGTGGATTAAACTACACCACAAAAAGGCACTTGGTGTGGAATAAGAGCATCAACACAGGAAGCTCGTGCAGAATAGTTACTGCGCTTACATCCGCACCCTATCCTATTTTGCAATAACCGCCCCGTGAAAATAAACCCTTAGCCAGATTCAAAGAGGAACTGGATATTTGTACAGATAGCAAGAACCTTAAGAGTTATAATAGTTAACAAAAGAGAACTGAGAATGAGATACGACCTTATAGTTCTGCGTTTACGACAATCTCTAACTATTAAGGGTTCATGGGAGATAGATTACCCCACATCTGCCTACTTGGGGGTTTCTTGCACCTTCCTCCGAAGCATCTGTTTCTAGCTAATGACAGAGACAGGAGATTGGACTATATGGACTTTGAGTCTGTTCCAGTCTGGCAATTTCTGTGTCCCTATTTTGTGATTCTCTATTGCATTCTATAGACTAAGTAATTTTGCACAAACCTGTCAAGAAATAATTAAGAGCCATCAGCAAACATGCCCATGCGAAATGTTGGATCATCAGCTCAGGTGGCCAAACTTCTCTGCTTGTATCCACAGCACATTCAACTGCAGGGTAAGCTTCCCCGCAATGCACTGCCAAGGTGCCTCAAACTCTGCCGCACAGAACGGTCTCTCAGGAGGAGAAGCAAGCTCAGTCTCTGAGGCTCATTCATGCCTTGCCCACTGCCAGCAGGGAGACAATTAGCACCAGCTCGTGTGATGGTTTTTAGTCACATGGAAACCTATCCTTTGGGAAGCGGATTAAGGCCCCGTCTACACTACAGGAACTATATCGGCATTGCTATGGCACCAACAGAAGAGGTTTTTCCATCAGAGTAGGAACACCACTTCCTCGAGTGATGCTAGCTAGGGCGGTGGAAGCAGTCAACCTATCTGCATCTACTCTGGGGGTTAGGTGTGGATTTCTCTCACTCCTGCACGACATCGCCACGTCGACCTAAATTTTAAGGGTACCCCAGGCCTGAGATCAACCAAACTCATTACACACAAGGCCACTGAACAGCCATCGGACGGCAACAACTTAGTCACATCCAACCTGGGTTGGATTTGAACCAGCAACCTAGAGGTGAAAGGTTAGATAGTCCATTACTAATCCCCACAGTACCACTGACTGTCACTTTTAAGACGAGGCTCTCTGTGGGAGGGGGAGGTATGTTATTTACGCCATAATATTTTAGCTGCTGGAACTAAATCACGCAGCGGATAATATTTCACTGCATTTCTAATGGGAACGTACAGATGACATTATCATTTTTATGGGTCGGAAGACCATGAGGGATGTGGGGGAGCAAAGCAGGATATATGCCTTTTCCCAGCTGCAAACCTATACTGAACTGACATAATACAGCTTCCCACGGATGATTCCCTCCCAAGAGCTAAGGCAGCAGCAATAAAATGACAGCTGAGCCATGAATCTTGCTCATTTTAGTTATTAAAATAGAACTCCTACTACAAACGCCTGTTAAGAGTAAAAAGATCACCAGACACATTTTCTGTGGCCTCTCTGTTGCTCACCTTCCCAAGACATTTTGCTGCTACCTAAAGAAAGCCAATACGATAGGCCCATGTAGGAATTTCCCAGACAGGTCAGAACCTCTGACCTGGACCTTTTCCACAGCATCGTGGACCAGTTATCACTGGCACAAGTGCCAGTAGAAACAAGAACCCTTTTTATTAGTGTTTTGCCACAAGTGCAGGGGACTGGACTCGATGACCTCTCAAGGTCCCTTGCAGTTCTACGATTCTATGTCTGGAAAACCGGCTATTAACAGGGCATCCCCTATCCTGGTGACAAACATCATTCACGTTTATGTCATAGACATAACTTTGCTCTGTAACCAAGATCAACCAGATCAGACCAAGACTAAGGGTTTGACCTGATTATCTTCCAGCCTATACCATAAATTGGGCATCACAGCTGTAACTGGGTTACTGGACACTGTGTTAGAACTGGTTTCCTGGTCTAGATGCAACCGTAATGTAGACAAGGCCCACATTTCCCCCATCTCACCAATGTGGTGTCAGTCTTCATCTTTAAATATGAGGGCCAAGAGGATAAATCAGTCTCCAGGCCCACTCGCTGAGACTGTGAACAAGGAGGCCAGCATCCAGTAGGAAATGGAGCGAAACCCCATTTCACATAGGCCCCAGTTACTTCAAACTGGGCTTGATACACACTAGGGACCTCAGCATATAAATTAGATGAAAGCAAGTTGGTTAGGCAAGCAACGATCCACAACAACTTCTTTCTAGTCATCTTCGTTCAGCTTATTACCTCATCCTCCCAGCCCATCACCTCTCTCATCTCTCCATCTTCTATGACCTGGTGTGTATTTTTTCTTATTTCCCGAGAATAAAATACGACTATCCAGGGCTCTCGGTGCACTCACTCTAATGGTGCTGGGATTTTATTGTGCAACAATTTCAAACAAGAACTCAGCCAGTCAGCCATACACTGACAAAAACTCCTTTCCTCCCCTTCATCATTTAGAAAGCATCCTCTCGGGCCATGTCTACACAACAGGCGTTTTAATGGCATAGATATGACACCACAGCTACGTCTTCGTAACCCTGTAGTATAATCATAGATTACAGTGATGGAAGGGCATTTTCCATCACTGTAGGAACTCCACCTTCCGAAGACACAGTAGCTAGTGCAACGGAAGCATTCTTCTGTTGACCCAACTGCGTATACACTATGGCCTAGGTTGCCATAGCGATGGGATTCTGGGGTGTGGATTTTTCACACCCCTGAGCCAGCTATGTCAACCTAAGTGAAGACCAGGCCTTAGTCTTCTCCAAAACCCTCTCAAAGGAGGTGCCTTTTGCAGCCTGCCCAGAAGGTCACCAAATCGGAGGTAGTTAAGACCAAAGCGGGGAGAAGCAATTCCAGAGTAAGTCCTAGTACAGGCGTAGTTATACTGGTACAAAGCACATTATATCAATCTTGCTTATTTTGCAGGGTCACACGAGAACAAGTTATACCAGCTTAACTGCATATACACGAGTGTGCGTTTCCTGCTATAGCTATGCTGGCATAGTTTAGGCCTTACCATAAGACAAATAATAATAATAGGGCTCCATAACACATTATTCCTGAGCTACGCAGCCCCCTGCTGAAGCTACTCCTTCCACACGGAGTGACTAATCGTGCATGCCCAGAACACCAAATATTTTGGTACTTCTGGGAATGGCGGGACCCTGCCTGCACTTGCATGACCCTGCCCCAACTGGGATGACCTTGAATAAGGGGACACCATAATAAAGAGTGTGCCACCCCACGCCTGACAGGGTGACCTCGCACAGTCACGCTGGCAGGGGCAGAGCAAGGCACTCTTCCTTATGGCATCCCCCTCCTATCCAATACTGGACAAAACCACATTCGGTTTTGTCTCAGTACCAGAGGTGGGGGACTTTCCTGTTTAAAACAGGAGGAGTATCCTCCTACTTATACATGCAACTTGGAAGTCCTGCTTATCCTTGCACATCTTATATTTAGCATACTGGTCAGAAAAAAAAATAAAATTCCCCAGGCAAGCTTCCTATAATCTGTCCTTCTGCACATCTCCTTCTGCATCGCCTACTCTGCTTCCTCTTTCTGATTTCAGAGTAACAGCCGTGTTAGTCTGCATTTGCAAAAAGAAAAGGAGTACCTGTGGCACCTTAGAGACTAACCAATTTATTTGAGCATAAGCTTTCGTGAGCTACAGCTCACTTCATCGGATGCATACTGTGGAAAATACAGAAGATGTTTTTATACACACAAACCATGAAAAAATGGGTGTTTATCACTACAAAAGGTTTTCTCTCCCCCCGCCCCACTCTCCTGCTGGTAATAGCTTATCTAAAGTGATCACCCTCCGTACAGTGTGTGTGATAATCAAGGTGGGCCATTTCCAGCACAAATCCAGGGTTTAACAAGAACGTCTGAGGAACTGGGGGGGGGGGGGGGAAGAATAGGAAAAAACAAGGGCAAATAGGTTACCTTGCATAATAACTTAGCCACTCCCAGTCTCTATTCAAGCCTAAGTTAATTGTATCCAATTTGCAAATGAATTCCAATTCAGCAGTCTCTCGCTGGAGTCTGGTTTTGAAGTTTTTCTGTTATAATATCGCAACTTTCCTGTCTGTAATCGCGTGACCAGAGAGATTGAAGTTTTCTCCGACTGGTTTATGAATGTTATAATTCTTGACATCTGATTTGTGTCCATTTATTCTTTTATGTAGAGACTGTCCAGTTTCACCAATGTACATGGCAGAGGGGCATTGCTGGCACACGATAGCATATATCACATTGGTAGATGTGCAGGTTAACGAGCCTCTGATAGTGTGGCTGACGTTATTAGGCCCTGTGATGGTGTCCCCTGAATAGATATGTGGGCACAGCTGGCAAAGGGCTTTGTTGCAAGGATAGGTTCCTGCGTTAGCGGTTCTGTTGTGTAGTATGTGGTTGCTGGTGAGTATTTGCTTCAGGTTGGGGGGCTGTCTGTAGGCAAGGACTGGCCTGTCTCCCAAGATTTGTGAGCGTGTTGGGTCATCCTTCAGGATAGGTTGTAGATCCTTGATAATGCGTTGGAGGGGTTTTAGTTGGGGGCTGAAGGTGACAGCTAGTGCCGTTCTGTTATTTTCTTTGTTGGGCCTGTCCTGTAGTAGGTGACTTCTGGGAACTCTTCTGGCTCTATCAATCTGTTTCTTCACTTCCGCAGGTGGGTATTGTAGTTGTAATAACGCTTGATAGAGATCTTGTAGGTGTTTGTCTCTGTCTGAGGGGTTGGAGCAAATGCAGTTGTATCGCAGAGCTTGGCTGTAGACGATGGATCGTGTGGTGTGGTCAGGGTGAAAGCTGGAGGCATGTAGGTAGGAATAGCGGTCAGTAGGTTTCCGGTATAGGGTGGTGTTTATGTGACCATCATTTATTAGCACCGTAGTGTCCAGGAAGTGGATCTCTTGTGTGGACTGGACCAGGCTGAGGTTGATGGTGGGATGGAAATTGTTGAAATCATGGTGGAATTCCTCAAGGGCTTCTTTTCCATGGGTCCAGATGATCAAGATGTCATCAATATAGCGCAAGTAGAGTAGGGGCGTTAGGGGACGAGAGCTGAGGAAGCGTTGCTCTAAGTCAGCCATAAAAGCGTTGGCATACTGTGGGGCCATGCGGGTACCCATAGCAGAGCCGCTGATTTGAAGGTATATATTGTCCCCAAATGTAAAATAGTTATGGGTAAGGACAAAGTCACAAAGTTCAGCCACCAGATTTGCCGTGACATTATCGGCGATAGTGTTCCTGACGGCTTATAGTCCATCTTTGTGTGGCACGTTGGTGTAGAGGGCTTCTACATCCATAGTGGCCAGAATGGTGGTATTATTATTATTATTGTTATTACTATTACCAGCAGGAGAGTGGGGTGGGGGGAGAGAAAACCTTTTGTAGTGATAAACACCCATTTTTTCATGGTTTGTGTGTATAAAAACATCTTCTGTATTTTCCACAGTATGCATCCGATGAAGTGAGCTGTAGCTCACGAAAGCTTATGCTCAAATAAATTGGTTAGTCTCTAAGGTGCCACAAGTACTCCTTTTCTTTCTGATTTGACGATACTGTTGCTTGTCCCAGTGTTGTTTCATCCAAAGAACCAAGCAAAAATGTGGGAACATGCACTGGGTTCGCTTGGCAGATACGAGGAGAAACAAGACTCCGTCCCACAAGAAAGAAAGCTGCAATGGCCCCACCAATCAGCAGCTAATCCCTCGAGAAGAAATTAACCTGGCCACCAAGCTGCCCTATTTGGTGGCCAGACTAGCTCTTGGCTAAAACGCCATCTGGGACCTTCACATCAAATGCTAACCCTAGACACACCAAGGATAAATACACTGAGTTGCACTGAAGAACTGAGGAGGACCGTCCAGCTCTAACCACTAGGCCACATACCCTTACAAACACATGGAAAGAGCCCAAGAGAGCTGACTAGAGCTGGGAAATGTTTTTTGTGCCCATGGGAAAAAAAATATCAGTGAAAACAAAGAGACAAGATGGGTGAGGTAATATATTTGATCGGATCAACTTCTGTTGGTGAGAGAGACACTCTTTTGAGCTACACAGGGCTCTTCTTCAAGTCTGGGCAAGAAGGGCTCTGCACAGCTCAAAACCGTGTCTTTCTCACTGACAGAAGTTAGTCCAACAAAAAGATATTACCTCACCCACCTTTTCCCTCTAATATCCTAGGACCAACACGGCTACAACACTGCAAACAAAACGAAAACAAATGCTTTTTTGTTTTCACCCAAATTTTTATTCAAAGGTCTTGAGGATTTTGTCAAAAAAACAAAATTCCCATAATTGAATAGTTTTCAGCCACCAAAAGCTCTCAGCTGAAAACTGATTTATAGCAGAAATTTTGTTTTTCCCCCCAAAATTGATAAAATTTAATCACAGACAGACACTTCCCATGGAAATTTCCATTTTGATTTGCAGGGGGGGGGGGGGGGGAAGGGCAGAAAGCAATTTGTTGTTAAAAAAAGTTTTGAATGAAAACTTAGATCTGGTCTAGGTCTGATTCCCCTTTCCCCCTCTTCTACCCATTAGGCCACATTCCCCCTACAAAACCAGAAATAAAACCCAGAAGAGCTGACTCACTGTCCCCCACTGCCACTGGTTCAGCCACTAAACGAAGCTGCTCTCCTCCTCCCAAAGTGTGGAATAGAACCCAGGAGTCCTGACCTTCAGCCCCCATCCTGCTCCAACCTCCAGACACAAGGGCTCCCTCTCCTTTAAAACTGACCTGAAAGGAATTTATGTTTGTATTTTAACACACTTTCCCAGTCCACACCTACACCGTCTCCACTTATAGTGCAGGAATTGTTTGTAGCATAACCCATTAATAAAAAACACAGCTAGTTTGTGTCACATCGATTTGTTCAGTGCTCTGCGAGCTGGGGAAAATTCAAGAGATGATGAAGATGGATTGATTTGTATTTTCTCAAAACAAATTTAAAATCAATGAGCCCTTAATTAATTGTTCCTTATATTCTGCAGCCTGAGCTTAGTTAACTCTCATATTATGAATTAACACCGTTGCTAATAAAATGTGCTCTGGGTTCGCCCCCTCTCATTGATGTACTGTACCCACCACAAGACAGGTCAGGCAGCCTCTCTTTGTTACAGTTATAGCACTTGTGTTATTGACTCAAGTACTCATGTGTCCAAAAATAGCCAAGGGACTGTCCATTCTGTTTTGAGCCAGCCAGCTTCATGTCCTAGTGTTTGGCACAGTAATGGAAATTCTATCCCTTCGCCATGCAGAAGATAAAATAAAACCAAGGCCCTGACCACTTGTATTCATTTAAAGATGTCTTGACTTTTTTCCTCTCTGCCTAAAGTGCCTACGTCTCCTGTATATCGAAGCAAAGACTGTTAAGAGCATTAGTTTAAGTGTCTTGGCTAAACTCCACTTTGGATAATTAGGTTCTCCCCTTTGATCTTCCCTGCAGTTTTGTCTGGACAAGGTCCTTCACTGTAAGTCAGATCCAGCAGACGGTCTATATACATAACTTCATCTGAATTCTCTGTCAACTCTGCATTATTGAGTAGTAGCAGCATTACGGTAGTTTCAAGAGGTACCAACTGAAAATGGGCCCCATTGTATTAGGTGTGGTATATGAACATAATATGACAAAGTCCCTCCTCTGAAGAGCTTGTAAGGGAAGCAGACAAGAATGTCAAAGGGTGAAAAAAGGTAGAATTACTATCCCCATTTTTACAAATGACGAAGAGAGAGATTGGGTAACTTGCCCAAGGTCACACAGTGAGTCTGTGGCAGAGCTGGGAATTGACCCTAGTTCTCCCAAGTCCCCATTCAATGCCTTTAATCAAAAGACCTAACTATTGTGTGGAGTTGTTGTGTACTGCTAAACAGCTGCCAACTTCCATCCCAGAAATGGCTACATTTCAGTGATAGGTGACGCGATTTCTGAATATGCCTGGAACACGTAAAGAACTTGATGTGCACTCAATTTAAAATACATAAATATTACTACTACGATGGACAATTAGGAAATAAAGCTCGGTTCCAGACCAGTACACATTGCTATGATGCCATAATTGCAAACAGTGGTTTCTGATGAGCTGCATATGCAACAGCTAATCCTGGTTATTTTAGTTTTGTTGACATGTGTCAGCTCAAAGCAAGGAACAACAACACTCAATTGGGCATATGGATTTAAACCCTTTCAGGGATCCTGGAAACATCATACGCCATGAAGGCAAAGCCCTGAGGGTTTATTATTGTTTTCACCAGATGTGCAAAAGGGTCTGGAAGTTGACGGCAGAGTGTCTCATGGCCAAAACCACTTTCCAACATGCAGAGAGAGTAGCACTGGTTAAATATTAGGCTGGATCAAGCAACTTTAGGGCTATCCAACTGGGCTCTTCAGATGCAATGACCCAATTCACTGTGAAACCCTTTCCCAGCCCTCTCCCTCTAAACCACTGTGCCACACGAGCATGGGAAGGCGTTGGTGATGTTCAGAACTGGTATGGTTTTGGAAACAGTTAAGGGGACAGTGGCGGGAGCTTTCCTGTTGAACAATATGCCCACCAGGGTCACAATAAAAGACAAGTCCTGACTCCCAAGCAGGGGCGCTGGAACAGTTTGTATAGTGGGGGTGCTGAGAACCACTGGACCACGCTGTAAACCCTGTATATAATGGAAACCACTTCAAGCCAGGGGGTGCAGTATCACGCCCAGTTCCAGCCCCAATGCTCCCAAGTGGTCTCATCTTGTTTCACCACAGAGCTGTCAGTGGAACGTACTCATGATCAGGATGGCAGCAAACACAAAACCAGCATCGGCGGCCCCACGTGACTCAGGAAGCTCCACACAGCTGCAGATTTGGCAGCACACGCTGAACTGGCCCTGCGTAAGTCAGTTCTGTTGATCTCCTGCCTCAACTCCAGTTGCTCTGATCCTGGCACGAAAGGAAGGAGCAAAGTATCAAGCAGCGACGAGCAGTGGCAATTTGTTTTGAGCGGCTACAGAAACCGTGTCTGAACGTTAACATTAAAGTGCTGCATTATTATGATGACAGCTCTGATTTCTAACTGCACTTTCAAAGTCCAATCAGCCTGTGCTTATTATTGTGCAATAAAAAGACTATATAGACTGCAGGTCAAGAAAATGATCGTCTAAGTGTTACATGCAGTATAATAGGAAGGGGAAAAGGAACATTTAGCAAAAACACAGCTGGGAGATTAGTAAAGAGGAAAATGACAGCTGGTAAATCAAGGCGTTTAGAACTAAAATCCTCTCTCTCTGAGCAAGGAAGCAGAGCCACCGGGATGTAGAAAGGACAGAAACGGACTGAAGGAGGAAAGACATCTATGATATGTTCCTGGCTCTGCCACTAACTCATGAGGTGACCTTGAGTGGATCACGTAGGGCCAGACTTTCAGAAGCGCTCAGCTCCCATCCAGGCACCTACAAAAGAGAGAGATTTTCCAAAACGCTCAAGAGCAGCCAGTGGCTTAATTGACTTCCGTGGCAGTGGCTGAGTGCTCAGTTCCTCTGAAAACCAAGCTCATCTTCAGACCTATGAGCTTCAGTTTCTATATGATCTAGAGCAGGGGTGGCCAACCTGTGGCTCCGGAGCCCCATGCGGCTCTTCAGAAGTTAACATGCGACACCTTGTCTAGGCACCGACTCCGGGGCTGGAGCTACAGGTGCCAACTTTCCCATGTGCCGGGGGGTGCTCACTGCTCAACCCCTGGCTCGGTCACAGGCCCTGCCCCCACTCCACCCCTTCCCGCCCCCTCCCCGAGCCTGCCGTGCCCTCACTGCTCCTCCCCCATCATCCCCCCAGAGCCTCCTGCATGCCACGGAACAGCTGATCGGGAGGTGCGGGGAGGGATGGGGAGGCGCTGATCGGTGGGTGGGAGGACCTGGGAGCAGTGGGGAGCTGCTGGGGAGCTGCTGATGTATTACTGTGGCTCTTTGTCAATGTACATTGGTAAATACTGGCTCCTACTCAGGCTCAGGTTTGTCACCCTTGATCTAGTGGATAGAGCACCAGACTAGGACTCAGGAGACCTGGGTTATATTCCTCACTCTACTACTGATGATCTGCTGGATAACCTTGAGCAAATCATTTCCCTGCTCAGTTTCCCCTTCTGTAAACTGGGGATAATGTTACCGATCTCCTTTGTAAAATGTCACCTGTGGGCAAAAAGTGCTACGTAAGAACTAAATATTCTAATATTATTAAGGAGAAGTCCAATAAGATTTAACAGGAGAGGAAAATACTTGATCCTGCTTTCTATCTTGGATCATATTTTCATACATTATGGATGCAATTTCCGTTCTTTGATTGATTAGATTATAATGACATTTGTTTCCAGTAACAATATGCTCAACAACAATGTCCTTGAATAAACTCACTTACTTAACCATTGTGTTCATTGTATTGATTGTACGAACTTCTATAACATGCATAATTTTGTGGTTCTGGTTTTCTCTAATTACTTCTAAACCAGCAGAAGAATCGGTGTGTACGTGCCTTAAAATGATGTTTTTCTTACAAAATATGAATAAATAATGTTTTTTTTTAAAAGAACCCTTAAAATGTGCAATATTGCATGCACACTGGACTTACCCTAAGTTTATGGTCCGAGACTCCAAAGCTTTTCAGTGATTGGATTTGATGTAACTAACAGAGGGCCAACCGGGACACCACCCAGAGCAGAAGCTAAAGATCAGATCAGGGAGGTGGGTTCGGAGGGTGGAGCAGATTGGTTTGCTCTTCACTGACCTTAAAAACATAACCAAAGAAAGCAAATAAATCTCAGAAAGTCCACTTCACCCGGTGGATTGGCTGAGTGATGTGAAAAAGCCAACTGGGGTTGGTAGCAGCAATGATGCGTCTCCCAAAATGATAATTTACTCCCCAGAACAAAAATATCCTTTAAGCTTCTCCTCACACCTCCCAAAAAATTATGATCGGGTCAACTGTCTTCACTTCAAACACTTGTCCTCTTCTATTCAACCAGAAACCATGAGAATTTGTGATATGGCATTATCATGTACACTGTCACACACCCCAGTTTGAGCACTGGAAAGGCCCAAACTCACTGAAGACATGATCCAAAACCCACTGAAGTTAAATGAGAGTCTTTCCCTTGACTTCAACAGATCAGGGCCTGAAATCACAGATTCAAATCCCAACTGGCCTGAGTAAACCTTTCTTCCTTCCAGCGTAAATAAGCTAAGTTCCATGCCATTTATGTTCATGGATCTTTCAGATGAGAACTTAAGGCCTGAGGCCCTACATCCTCTGTCTATCTATCTAAAGTACTTCTCACCTTTAGATATAAATACCATATGAATATGAAAGATCCCTGGTTCTTATCAGAAGATAGGAGATTCCAGCCCATGTCTTTGACCAAGACTTTTCCTTTTCACACTGTGGTGTAAATGTGATGGTTACCAACTGAGATCTGCCTTCAATATGGAGGTCTATATGCAGGGACTAATCCAAGCGCCAGTGAAATCAATGGCAGTCTTTCTACTGACATCATTGGGATGTCATCGGGTTTCTAGTGCTGTGGGCTAAAGGCACACCATCAACATGGATTACTCTTATTATTGTTTGCAGCATTCAGTACCTAAACTGTAACATTTTCTATTCAATCTATGCAGTTCCGCTTGCAGCTCTAGTGAGCATTCCTATGTAAATGTAGGTTTCAGAGTAACAGCCGTGTTAGTCTGTATTCGCAAAAAGAAAAGGAGTACTTGTGGCACCTTAGAGACAAACCAATTTATTTGAGCATGAGCTTTCGCTGTAGCTCACGAAAGCTCATGCTCAAATAAATTGGTTAGTCTCTAAGGTGCCACAAGTACTCCTTTTCTTTTTATGTAAATGTATACTATCACAGAGGCCCCTATGCATCAAAGGGGGTCTTCTTCTGGTCTCAACTGACCCAATCAGTGCTTGTGCGGAAGTAAGCTTTGCTCTCCCCCTGGACTTTGAAATCAATGTTTGACCCTGGCATGGTAAGAATAGATCACAAAAGACAGAGATGCCCCAAGGGTTATCATCAACAGTGCTCTGAGGGTTGACTTGAAAGAGGGTGTGCAGCACGTCTGTGTAGTATATTATGTGGGTCATGTCGCAAACAAGCAAAAGGGTTTCAGTGCAGCTAAAGAAGGCGTCAGCAGTTTATGGAAGCGAAATGGTTAATTCCACTTTTTCCTTCCGCTCACCTGATTGGGTGCTTTAACACCTAGAAAGACTAGATTCCAAGATACTGCCAAGGGTATAGACACAGGATCATGCGGTTTGGAGTGTTACGAGGAGGGAATAAACCACTAGCCAGAACAATTAACACGCTGACACTATGCTTAACGTATTCTTTTCAGAATAAATTTGTGTCAGATCTAACCAAAATAGTGTTGCAGATGCAGGATTTAAATAATGAAAGAGGGTGACTCCATCTGATGCCTCAGAAACAGGGAATTCTAATACATTCCTCCTCTGATCCAAGACAAACTATCCTGGGCCTAGATTGAACAGAATGGGTTTGCATTGGGGGGCGGGGGCTGTGTGCATGTGTGTGTGAAAGAGGACTGTATTTGGTTTTGGGTACTTTAAGTGAGTGGATACACAAGTATCAGTAAGTGAGTTTCTTATTTCTTTCCTTCCCCTACCCCTCTCCCACTTACGGGGGGAGGGGGGCCTCCCACTAAGAAAATTTTGCTTGGGAAAAAAAAAAGTTCTTTGCTTAGAGAACGCTGCAGAGTGCTCTCTCAGTCTACAGGCAGAGAGGAACAGAAGGTCAAGAATCAAAACAGGTTAGGATAGAGAATGGCTTAACATTTTTAAACCACATCAAGTAAGGGCCATTTCTGTGCCACCACTAGCCTGTATCACCCTTTAAATAGGTCTCAGGAGTTCCCCCTCTACAGGAACTTCAAAAACTGTCTTGCCTTTAAGGCTTTTCACCTCCTGTTGCTGAACTTGAATGCACCACAGTTCTGGGACCTCTGAAGGAAGTGACACATTTTCCTCCTGGAAAGGAAGCAGCTGCCTGCAGCAATAGTCCCCAGGCTTATTCACAGGCTTAGCTCCAACTGTCCATTCTCTTTCATCGCTTTCTCGTAAATGACTTCTCATTACGCAAGCTGTGAATAACTCCGTAGAGGGTGTAATTCAGAGATCTGGGTCCTGATCTTGAAAGTTCCATAGGCGTCAATGGGGTTCTTCAAGCCCGTACTCTCCAGGTAGAATAACTGGCAGGATTGGGGTCTGTTTTTTCAATCCCATCCCAAAGCAGAAGGGAAATGATTGGGCTTGTAAGGCACTTTTTTGCTTTTCTATGTTAGATAAAGGCCGTTAAAGCTTTTGGGAGGGTTAAATGGGGTGAGGGGGAAGAAATGGCAGAATATTAGAAATTCACGTCTTGCAAACCATGGTTAATTGGAAATCTAGTAAATTTATGACATCAAGAGTGCCACTGAAGTGATTCACTAAGAGAGGATTTTTTTTTTTTACTCATCATGTTCTTGTACATCAATTGTTCTGACTTAAAAGGAAAATAGGACTCAGGTAGAAGAAGAAGAAGAAAATATAAACCGTCTGTTTAAGAGCAGACAATTGTCCCTGGCTGAATTCAGAACAACACCTCCACTGACATGTAAACCGGGCCTGTAATTTGGGATACCTTTCCTAAACCACACGGGAGCCTAAGTTTTAGAATCAGCAACAGAGCAAGCATTAGAACGAAGGATTTCCTGTCTAATACACAGACCACACCTTTCTCCTGTTTATAGCATTAACTTATTCCCCACCAGAAAAGCCATGTAAATGGAACAATCCACTTTGAAATTCTGGCCTCCTTCCTTCCCTTCCCAGTTCATTCCTGGCATTACTTTCAGACTCCCTCAGTCGCACAACCAGAAGAGTCAGTTGTTATTCCAAGACAAAGGCAAGTACGCAAAGACCGTTTCAGAACAGCTTGAGCTGCAATGCACAAGTACTTTTTAATTGCTGCGTTAACTAACGTTTGCAAAACACTGTGAAGATGTCCTAGAAGAACTAAGTACTATTAATTACCAATAGAGGATTGAAACTAAAAACACAGAGCATAAATCCAATTATTATAAAACAGCAAATGATAAACCAATAATAATCACACCACTTAACTACATAACACTAAAAATAATTCCTGCCCCTCTTTTTAAGGTTTTCTAAAAAGGTTGTTCGGATACCGGTATTACTAACCCCATGCATTCAAAGACCGGTCCCCTAAAATCGCAAGACTGGCTTAAAAATCATGAGATTTTAAAAGAATAATTTGGGGGGAAGGTGTTATTTGCTTGTTGGATTTTGAGCCTTTAGAGGGTCACTTTTTCAAGCTTTTCCCAACAACCACAAGAGCTAGAAATGTCCATGAAAAATAAAATAAAATGAACAGATTCTCACATATTCCTGATTCCAGGAGTTGGGGCTCCACATTTAACACTGGGAGAGCTGGCAACACCGGCCTGCTCTATGTTAAGCAATGCAGGGTTCTATGTTTGACTTCAGCAATCTCCACCATACGCTGTACAACTAACTTAAAAAGAAGTGTTTCTTCAGAAAAAAGTTTGACCACCAGGATGGATAGGTTCATGCAACCTAATATTAACAAACAGACCACGAATCTGCAATGAGCTCTGTGCAAGCAGATTACTCTCCCTGCTTAACCCACCCAATTAAGTAAATAGGCCTCCTTACAGCCATAGAAGGCCTCCTCCTTTGCAGCTCATTGCAGAATCAGGAGTTTATACTCCCCTTTAACTGGGCTACAGCTGCAGGAGCTGGAATTACTTCTTTATTAACAGTAGCTTCAGTATTGCACAGAGAATGACTATATCATTTGGGGGTAAGTCCCCCGCGTTGTGTCTTCTATACTTGAGTTTACCCTTTGAAGAAGAAAAAAAAAACCCCTCTCCGCAGATATAATTTACCTACCTCACAGGACAGAGTGGTAGCTCGTTAATTAACTAATGCTTGGAGATCCTCAGATGAAAGGAACCATAGCCCCCAAGCAGCATGAGATAAATTATACTTATAAAAGATGGGCTTAATGGTTAACTGCAAATTCACTTATAGCTTCCTGCTCTTACAAGTAAGCTACTTGTATATAGCTTCCTTAGTCCCAGTTTTCACTTTTGTGGACAGCTGATTGGTGTGACCGGATTCCCATTTTACAAATTTCAATAACTATTCCGCCCTATCCCAGAAATAGGCCCTGTGAATAGCCCATAAATGTTTTTTTTGAAGCAAACTGAATATTCTTTCAGCTGTATATCCTAGCTCCTCCTCTTCCTGCTAGGCTAGCTTGGCAGTTGTCCCTCATAAAAGTCATGGTGATTAGGGCCGCCTTCATCTATAAGTCACTTCCTGCTCCTCAGAAATGCATCACAGTATCTCAAGTAAGTTTATTTTAAACTATGTTGTTTCCCCCCAGCCAAAATACAGTTACCTAGAGCTCTTCATCCATAGGTCTCAAAACACTGTGTGAGGGTGTGCAGGCCTAATCATCCTCATTTTACAGATGGGAACATTTAAGCCTGGAGAAGTTAAGCCAATATTTACAGAGGTATGTCAATTCTGGAGGGTTCATACTGCGACTACGTGACCCTGATTTTCAGAGATCCTGAACTGCAAATAAGGCTGTAGGATCTGAGCACCTCTGAAAATCAGCCCAGAGATTTCTTGAATGGAGTATGCCAAAACTGAAGCACCCCAAATCAGAGATCACTCCAGAAAACATTAAATTACGTGTTTTGTGCCACGTCATACAGCGAATAAGTGATAGGAATAAAACCTAGGTCTCATAATTGCTAGTGTTGTGCTCTAGCTATATCCCTAGGTTTAATAGGTTCATGTGAACTTCCCAATCCATTTCTCTATTCTCCTTTTGAATTCCAAAAAATACTTGTATTCCAGCCTGTTTGCTTCACCTGTTTCAGAGGCTCAGCAGTTTTGCCTGAGCTTTCCTGTGATTTTTTTTTTCATTTATTTGAGATTTACTTTTCAAATAAACCCCATGCAACTGAACTAAAGTTTCAAAAAAAAAAAAAAGGTGCATCAAACTGGTAACTTTTTGCAGGCTCTGGTCTCACATGTGGCTTTGTGCAATTACTCATCTTTAACAAACCAACCCTGAGAATGGACTTAAACTTGTCTTGCAAACTATTTCCCTTAACACAGTTGTGAAATCTTTCCCAAACCAATTAGCTTTTGTGCTAGCAAAGGCAGGGCTAAAGAGCCTGCAACAGCCCTAATATAGGAGAATACCTATAGGGATTTCCAATACCAAACTCCATTGAGGCTTCCTCCTGTACAGCTATTTAATCCAATGAGCTTTATACTTTTTAAATGACAGTTAAGCTGCTTGTGTACCCGAATTCCTCAGCTTTCTTTGCAGGGGTTTGTTTGGTGAGGAACAGCTTAGGGCACTCAGTTACAGAGCCACTAGACTTTATTGCCGTGTTATTTTGCTTAAACAGCTCTTTAGATGACTGTTACAAAGTGATCTGCAAGGGATGTGTCATCTCTGTCCAATTTTACCTAAGATCTCCAGTGTCTGCAAATGGAGAGATTAATTCCTAAGTGCTCATTAAGTTGCGCTGCTTTTAGTGGACCGTGCTCAAAGCTGCTAGCAATTTTAATTTTATACCTTTCCAAAGAGGGAGCATTAAATAAAAGAAAATCAGTTTTAATAACCAAGCTATTATAATGCCTTCAGCGTCTAGAAGCTCTAATAGGCTCTGCCAATGGCCCCAATCTTACAAACACTTACAAGCATGTTGAGCAGGTGAATAGAACCATTAACTTCCATGGGAGAACTCCTGGGAATCAAGTTAAGGATTTACATAAATGGTATTCAGGGTCAGGCTGATGATAGGACTGGAAATGTGCTAGTTGTTACCTTTGTTTAAACAGAGTTATAGCTGTGATGATTCCCTGAGAACAGGGATTTTCAGGGCTTTATAGAGCCTCCTGTTCTGAGTGAACTCGGGACAAGTGAACCGACTGACAGCAAGGAGAATGAAATCCCCATATGCTTAATGCATCAGAATATGACAATTGTCATTCCAGATAGGGCCCTGGCTATTCTGAGAATATTTATATCGGTGTAAACTCCCAAGGCAGACGTGCTGCACTGATGTAAACTGGGGCTTACACTAGTAACGTAACATGTGAGTACGCTTGCACAAAGCTCACAAAGGTCAGGGCTATTTGACCATTTTGTTAAGCAGGAGTTTCCAGCTGACGATAGTACAAAAATACTAAAACAATGAGTTGTCAATTTGTTGGAAGGTATTAATTAAATGGCTGTATAGCTAGGAACATTGATATGAAATTAAGAATTGGAGAATTTAGGCTATTGGGAATAGGGTGACCAGATGTCCCGATTTTATAGGGACAGTCCCGATTTTTGGGTCTTTTTCTTATATAGGCTCCTATTTCCCTCCCTCCCCCCCATTCCGATTTTTCACACTTGCTGTCTGATCGCCCTAACTGGGAAACTTTGCCAAATATTACAACCTTTTAGCCTCTGCAATGATTTCCCGAAGACAGTGATGGAAGCCTCTGTGTTTGAAATGTATTAAAACTAGACTGGATGAAGTGCAGGAGAATATGCTGCAGGAAACCATTCTGCACTGATGCCGGATAGACTAGATGTGACCTAATAGGTCGGTTCTATCACTAACTTCTGTGTTCCATTATAATTAATGCCTTTGTTATTTCTGGAATTGGTTGTTATAATTCATTATCCTCTTGTCTAACTGATCATATTATTAAGAAACTGCGGCAGACACTGAGTATGCGGCTGTTAGAGTTCTTTCTTGTGTCTAGATTGTTTGATCATTGCCTTAGTTTTGATACATCTTCATTAGTTACCCGTCAGATTTCACTTGATTTGCGTGAACTGATTTGTGTGTATGTGTCCTTACCACTGCCCTCTAATAAGCTGGATCAGAACTGCTTTGCTATGTGTCTCAGTCCCTATATTGTTCTCAGCTAATGTCGATTCTCCTTTAGTTAAGTGGCAAGGATATGGTTTTGAAACACAAGGATATGGGTTCTAAACTTGCAGCTGCTGTGAAATTCTGCATGGCCATTATGTGCGGCCTAATGACCTTTGATTGTCAGCTTTTTAGGGTAAGGACAATCTTTCAGTTAGTGTTTGTACAGCACCTCGCACAATGTGGTCCTGGGCCATGATAGGCATTTCTACCACAATACAAATAATAAACAAAAACAAAAATGAAAACGGTGAAGTTCTATAGGTGTCCATGACAGACTTCTTATCGTATGTTTCTTGATTTTCTTAAGATTAATATCTGTTGATTGTACTAAATATAATTTTAAGATAGCTGTCACTCTGGACTCTACCTGAGTCTAATTTATGCAATGTGAATGTGGAGTTTGTATTACCTTTTCATATGTGCAAACATGAATCAATTTTTAAACCACAATTGAACAGGGCGTGTGTTTAAGAATATTTTGTGCTATGTAAATGACACGGGGACTTCTTGTGAAGGGTATTGTATAAATGTAGCATATTGCTGTTCAAGGCCCTGATTCAGCAAAGCTATTATGCACATGTTTAAATCCCATTAAAGTCAATGGGAAATAAGCATTTGCTTAAGAATTTTGCTGAATCAGGGCCATAAGGTAAACATTGCTCATTTGCACTAATCACTAAACTGGTATAAGTGACCAGATGCCATGAATTAATAAGTGTGTGAACATACACACAAGCAAACCTTATGCATCCCAAGATGTTTCACTTTGATCACAACTGTCATTTAATGAATGTTATTTATAAGTTTCAGAGTAGCAGCCGTGTTAGTCTGTATCCGCGAAAAGAAAAGGAGTATTTGTGGCACCTTAGAGACTAACAAATTTATTTGAGCATAAGCTTTCGTGAGCTATAGCTCAGTTCATCGGCTGCATGCAGTGGAAAATAAAGTGGGGAGATTTTATATACACAGAGAACATGAAACAATGGGTGTTACCATACAGACTGTAACAACAGCGATTAGGAAAAGCGAGCTATTATTTGTTTATATTATTCTAACACTTCACTATTATAGTCTGTAGTTCAGTTTGTTTGAAAGAAAAAAAAACCCAGTGGTCTTTGTATTATGTGGAATTATAATACTTTGGCATCATGATATTCAATATTTGCTAAAGGGTAGGGAGGACACTGACTTTAGTTTGCGCTAATTATAGAGTGAATTAAGGAATCTCTATTACATTACAGAGCTAACGGTTGTTTCTGAAACAATGTCTCTGAAGAAGTTTTTGAACTAATGTGTGCTGTAAACTCTGGGCTAAATCTATTTCTGGAGTAACTCCATCGGAATCAAATGAATGACCTGAAGCCCATAATGCAAGGGAGACTTGCTTGCTAAGTGGTGGCCAGATATTTTTGCTCAGAGCTTATGCAGCATTGCTATCAAGGAATCCTGAAACAACTGACCAGGTTTCATGGCAAATTTGATACTCAGTCCAGGTTTGCCCAAAGGTTTATAGACCTATTGAGTAGAGATGGTCAGAACGCCCCTGAGGTTTGGGAAAGTTTTTGGACCTTGTTTTTCCGGCTGGCCCTGAACGCTATAGTGAGTCAAACAAACAGTACTGGGTAATGACAATCCTCAGACTTTGGGCAAGTTTGGCTCTGGGCTTTGTGACTTGCTCTAAATTCTGTAAGGGACCAAACAAAAGATCTGTATCCAAACACTCCCAAATGTAGCAGAAGTGTGGCTAGGGAGCTAAACTTTGTGCTATCTCCACTTTCAAGTGAATCTGGAACCAGCCGTGAGTGAAAAATTTTAGTTATTTGATTTATTTATAGGGTTGAATGCAGCCCCCAGTACCATGCAATCAGCATATGAATCTATCCTTTTAGGAACCCTGTGAGGTAGACAAGTGTTTTATAATCTCATGGAGGCTCAGTGACCAAGGCTTAAATTTTCAGAAATGGCCTGTGATTTTTGGCAGCTCAGTTTCTCAGTGACTAATATGAGACATCTTGAGGCCTGATTTTTCAGAGACTGGAGGGCATAAGGGGAATTAAGAATGGGGGAGAAGGAAGAATGGAGAGGCTTGTGGGGGAAGAGGGAATAAGGGTGTATACAGAGCTGCTGGCATGAGGGGAGGAGACTATGGGACCCTGGAATGGGCGGGGGGGCACACACAGAGGCCCTGGTATAGGGGGCGCACAGTCCCAGGCATGAGGGAGAGGATTTGGGGAGTTGCAAAGAGTCCCTGAAATAGAAGATTGGAGGATTGCCCATGGGTGGAATGGAGGAATGCAAGGAGCCCTTGGTGAGTGCAGTGAACTTGGCCTACAGAAGCTATGAAGGACACAACCTTCTGGTTATATCTGAGAATTGTGTGGGATCTCCATGAAGAAAATCAGGCCCTAGATATTTCAAGCCAGAAACACCAAATCAATGAAAATTTTGTCTTAAGCAACCCTAACCCTTAAGCAACTTGCAACTCACACAGCGAGTCTCTGGTAGAGCTGGGAATACAATAAGAGCTCCTGAATTCCAGCCCACTTTCTTCTCTGGGGCTGATTTGTGGTTTCCCATTTAAATCCTTGTAAAATCATTGAATTTTTAGATCTGTTCAAACGGGAATTTCAAAGTGAAAGTTGAGGTACGTGAACCCCACACTGACTGAAAGCAAAGGAAACATTTACACAAATCTCTCTAAAGCAAACCTGATGAATTCTGCAAGGTCCTAACTGGATTGGATGGAGTCATTTATCTGAGTGCTACATGTTAATTGCAGCTGAAGACTTGAGCTGGCACCTAGCGAGCTAAAAGGGAGCCTTCGTCCTTTTCAAGCCAGCAGGAGCTGTGCCAGGCTGGTCTCGGCTGGAAGTCTTTCTTTGTAGATCTTACAGGCTGTCAGGATGAAAGGTAGATGTAGGCTAAAAATGGCTCAGGAGCATGGCTGGGTATATGCAGGTAATAGCAATGAGAATGGAGAAGGGTTATCAAGTAAAATATGAACTAAAAGGCAAAGGACATTGTGGAAACCATCCAAGGGGGGGAAATGTGCACTCAAACAGGGTCTGTGGCCAGAACAGAGGAAATGCTGGATAAGTCTAATGAGGAGTGTCATCGGAGGACAGCAAGAGTGTGAAAAGGAACAGGGAAGACTCAATGCGTGGTTGAAATAAGGAACAGGTCTGAAAAATAGCACAGGTCAGAAATAATAGGTGCCCCGAGAAGGCAGCTTGATCTGACACAGACGTTGAAATCCATTCCGTACCTTTTCAATGTGATAAATCTAACTTCAGAAATAAAACACACAGCCTCCCCACAATGATTTGTAACCAAGTTCTTTGGGGGATTGGAACGTGGCTAATTCTTCAAAGTGCCATGTCAATTTGTGACATGAATCCGTGGGGGCCCAAACCAGAACCATTTATCCAGCAGCTAGTGGATGCTGGGTTGTGTTATGGGTGCAGTGGCACAGATGGCATGTGCTAGCCAGAGGTGTGAACACAGCAGGTGCAGACAGGGGAGAGGAATAAGTGCAGAGCTTGGCCAGAGGTGAAAGTGCAGGGGGCCCAGCACTAAGCAGGGCTGGCCTGTTGGGGAGCATAGCTGTTTCAGGTAGGCCAGGTGTGTCGGAGAAGTGAATGCTTTTGTCAGGTGCAGGAGAGAAGTGTGGGTGCCGTGGTCCCAATGCGCAGAGAGGTTGGCGGATGTGCAGCTGGTGGGGGCTGGGCAGATGTGCAGGCTCAGTGTACAGAGAGAATGGGCATGGCTTACTGGTAGGAGCTGGGCAGGGCAGTAAACACAGTGGGTTGGGATGGCTAGGGTGCAGCTGGCAGGGATATGTGTGGGTGCAGGGGGAAGCTGGGGTGCAGTGAACACTGGCTGGGGGTGGCTGGGGTGCAGGTGGGGGGGATATGTGTGGGTGCAGGGGGAAGCTGGGGTGCAGTGAACACTGGCTGGGGGGTGGCTGGGGTGCAGCTGGCAGGTGGTGGGGATATGTGCGGGTGCAGTGAACAGGGGCTGGGGTACAGGTGGTGGGGATGTGCATGGCTGCAGGGGGGGAAGCTGGGGTGCAGGGAACACTGGCTGGGATGCAGGTGGTGGGGATATGTGAGGGTACGGGTGGGGGGAAGCTGGGTGGCTGGGAGGGCGCAGCTGGGCTGGTTAGCAGCGGGCAGGGGCTGGACAGTCTCGCTAGCGGAGAGACACCAGAGAGGGCAAAAGGGGCGGACGCAACCGAACCACCCTCCTTCCCCGCTCCCCCCTGTTCTCCGTGGAGTTCTCACCCCGCCCCTTGTCCTCCCCTCCCCGGGTGACGTCACCCCCAGCTCCGCCGGCGCCATTTTGAAAGTGGAACCTTGGCACGGACGGGCGGGGGGGGGGGGTGGACGAGGGAGCAGGAAAGACCGACTCGGAAGAGCGGGGGAAGCCGAACGGAGCCGGCTTCGCACCGCGCCCCCCCCCCCCCCCCCCCGGTACAATCTGCCGCCATCCTCCCTCCACGCTCGCCATCCGCCCGGCACAGGGACCCCTTCCGAGAGCGGAGAGGCCGCTCTCCCTGACCCGGCCGCTATTGGGAGCCCAACATGGCAGGTAAGGGGGAGAGCGCCCCCTCCTTCCCGGGGGCCGGCCCCCGCTGCCCATCGAGCCCAGGGGGCGGGGGGAGTGTGTGTCGGGGCAGGTGAGGCCACTAAAATGGCCTGGAAAGCAGCCTGCAAAACCTGAGCTGTTGCCTGATCTGTGGGGAGGTTGCATACTTGCTCGCTGTCTCTCCTTCTTTTCCTCTTTCTCATTCCCTCGCTTTCTCTCTCTCTTTTTTTTTTTATTCCTTCCTCTGAAAATGTGGGCTCGGTTTCTCTTCCTCTTTTTTTTTTTTTAAAATTTGCATTACTAAAACCTTCAATCCTGAAATGCAATTTGCATTCCCCACCCCCCTTTTAATATATTTTTTTTCCTTCTAGAAATCTGTGTTCATTCCTCTTTTGCTTCCCTGCTTGCAAAACATTTGTGTTTCGCGAGGGTGGTGGTGGTGGCTGGGTTTGGAAAAAGCCCTGTATTTCTGAAGTTGAGCATGTTAGGAGATTTCCAAGCAGGGTGTGTGTGTGTGTGTTTTGGTTTGTATTTTTTTCCCTAGACTTTTTGGTTTTTGCAAGGGTGTTGCGTGATTGAAGTGCAGTTTGTAGGGGTGCAGATGTGCACAGGAGGGTGGCTGTAGAGTGCAGATGTGATTGTGATTAGAGTGCAGCTGCACCCTCCTGTAGGGTGTAGTTGTGTAAATATCTGCAGATAGAGGTGAAATTGGGAAGACAGTTGTAGTTGGTTAGAAAATTCAGGTATCTCTGAGTGTGTGTAATAATGTGTGGTGTTTTTATTTCTTATTTTCTTTCTTCTGGAGATTTATGTTCTTTCTCCATTTTGCAGATTGCTTATCTTGCATCCTAAAGTGCGATTTGTGAGATAAAAATTGATCCAAATGCACAGGATGTCTCTTCCTCTTACTTTTCCTCTTGATTTTTTTTTTCTTCTGGTGACATGTTAATTTCCCCTTCTTTGCAAATTAATTGCCTCGTCAGTGCCTTGCATTCTGTAGAGCAGCATGAGAGGTGGTATTTAGGTTTGCACCTTGCTTCCCACACACATATCAGGCTGTCCCACTCCACCCTTCTCTTTCCTTTCCTTCTTAACCAACGGAAACAAGGCCTTGAATGTAGCAAGTTGTATGAAAATTAAAATACAGTTTGCTGCATACGGTATATATTTTTTTTCTTGCAAACAATCATTCTCAAAATGCTTCCAAGGTGTTAAAAGTAAGAGTTAAATAGAAAATAGCAGAAGTCGGGGGAGGACAAGAAATTGGGTGGATAGGGTTGTGGGTAGTTGGGAAAGATGCTGTGGGTGGGATACTTTTCCAATACATGTATCCAGAAGAAATATTGCAATTCATATTGTCTAGAATAGGTAGACATCCTGATAAGATTTCCCCCATCACCTTGACTGATTCTAGTTCAGGTTGTCTCCCCTAGTTCCCGGACTTGGTAAGAAACTCCAGATACAGACCACAGGCTAATCCTTTTCAGACTCTCACTCTTCTCCTCCTCCCCCCCCCCGTGCCCCCCAACACACACACACTCCCCAGTGCTCAGGCAGCCTCTTGATCTTTCATGGAGAGAGACTGCTCCTGACTTGACCTTAATTTAATTTGTTCCTCAGTTTGGGGAGGGAGGGATCCTTCCTGCATGCCCCCTCTTCCCCGGAATGTTACATCACATTCACGCTTTGCAAGCTACATCTGTTGTGTAGTCCTTTTTGGTTGTTGTGGGTTGAGAAGGAATTTCCATTTTGATAGCCTCCTGCAGACAGAGCAAACTTGTTTCCATCTCTCTTCCTGTCTGGACCCAGCCCAGTGATTTGTTAAGAATGAAATGCAAAATAAATGGGTGGTGTTTTTTTGGCGTTTTGGTGGCAAGGTTCAAATGAATCACTACCTTCCGCCGAGGCGGTAATGTTCCTGAAGTTTTCTCTTCGATCCATTTTCTCTGGTAGTTATACTTGCTGTTAACTTCAGGCCGATTTGTTGCTTTTTAAAAAACCTAAGCCTGACTATTTCTTTTGGTACTTTTATGGCAAAGGAGGGGGAGGATTATAAACTTGTTTTCTCTAGCCTGACGTACTTAGGTGCTTTAAAGTACTGTATTTTGCAAAAGAAATTTTTTTTCTTTTTTATAAAGTGCAAACATTTAATGATTTGAAATATTTGGAAAACTTGTAGGGGCCATTCTGGCATCTAATATTTACTTAGAAATTTAAGTCACTTGTAAGTAAAGTGCTCTGTTTTTTAGAGGGCTCTGAAGTTCTTAAATTTAAAAAAAGTGTTGTGACATATACCGACTGGAGCTTGTTTTAACATGGCATAGTTTATTAACACTAGCTGTGCTTGTTTTGATAGTTTTGTGAGTTTTCAAGAAATGTAGAGAGCAACTTTTATCGTTCCTGCTGCTACTTTTGACAGATGCTGCTTTGGATATTAGGCAAATCACTGACAAAAGCAATATCAGGATTGTGGCGGGGGGGGAGTTTGTAGTCAACTTTTGGAATCTCTACATTTGCATAGGAAACGTTGTTTTTTGTAGGTGTGTACAGTACTGTCTAAATTATGTCACTTGCCATCGGTGGATACTGCCTCTGTGTTTACTGGAGTAAACACAAAACTCAGACTGATTTAACAAGGATCTGTTTTATTTTTTTGTTTGTTTTTTTTTCTAGGAGCTGGAGGAGGAGGGAATGACATTCAGTGGTGTTTTTCTCAGGTGAAGGGGGCTGTAGATGATGATGTAGCAGAAGGTAAGAACAAACTTTATTAAAGTGAATTAATCTGATTGCTGGGTAGCAAGGGTGTTGCTGAAGTTTCTCCTTCAGAATTGGGTTTTATTATGCATAATTGTATTAAAATAGGAAAGCAAGTGGAAACATCCAGGCATCCCTCTATATCCTGGGATGAAACTTATATGCGATATAAGTGGGTGCAATTCAACTGACATCCATGGTCCTCCTGCTGCTTGTGTCAGAGTTGAATTTGGCCCGATGATTGCGACAGGAGTTAATTGGTTTTCAAAATATGTCACATGACAAATAGTCTCAGTTGAGACAGAGCTACTAATTTGTCTGTTTTCCCCATCAGTGAAATGGGGATAATGACACTTACATTCTTTACAGGGGTGTTGTGAGGATTAATTAATGTGTGCACAGCACTTCGAAGACGTAAGGTGCAGCATAAGTGTCGGGTAAATGTTCCAGTTTTTCCATCCTGCATTAGCCATCAGAATTAAAGTGGAATTTTTGTACAGAATGACTTTTTAAGTGTCAGTTATTTTTCATGATGAAGAATTATTGGAAACTGCTGTAAGCTTTTGTAGTATAGGGCTCCTACCCTGCCCGTGACAGATGTCATCTTTTTAGCAGAACGGCTGCCTCGAGCTGATGATGCAAAAATTCCATTTGGAGTTTTCAAATGATGCTTGATTCATGGAAGGAGAGGTCTTTCTTTCCTTTCGACTATTCAGACTTCTGGGCTGAACAGGGCCCTTGGTCCTGCTTGCTGCTCCATCTGGGCAGAGCCCCACTGACTTGGATATAATTCTCTATGGCTTTAGGGGTCCATTTTTGCAGGGCAGCTTGCAAGATGAAGACCTAAAATTGTTTTCTCTTGCAAAAAGCTGACTTTGGGGGTGTGTGTGCGTGTGTATGGTTTACTCAGCATATTTAGCATTTTACACGTCCTGTACTCACTAACTTGCAGGCAAACGAGAGAAATATTTATGTTGTATTTAAGAAAGAAGTAACTTGTTTCATTTCCATTCTTTTTTACTTTTGACATGGTCGGATTTAAATCCTGGAACTGCTACTACTGTAGCGACCCAAGTGTTTCGCTTTTAATTCATGACTTGCAACCTGTGGAAATGATGCCCTTCAAAGATTTTGTCTGATGCTTACCAGCTGAAAGTTAGGTTTTTGGAAGCAAGTAGGTTGAAGCAAATGTCAAAAACGAATATATTTTTTTGCAAGATGGATACATTTTAAATTGTTCAGCAAGTACATTTTAAAGGTTGAATGTTGTTAATTTACATAACTGTTGTGCAGTTTTTTCCTACCAGACTTGAATTTCTGTGAACTTTATTGTTCGTTGACATTCTGTAGCTACCTGGCTTTTGAATTAAATGCAAACAATTGAGGAAATCTTGACTCTGCCTATTTCTCCACTGATAGATGGAGCCTATGAGCTAAGACACAAAAACATTAGAGCTGTTCCTTTGATGTTCATACATTTGTTCCATTAAATAATACTCACAGGTTGTGGTGATTGGTGTCCTCTTTCCCTCTCACCCCCCTCCGCCTCCGTTCTCTCTCTCTTTTTTTTTTAATATAGCTGTGATGAAATGGATCTGGAAATCCAAGAGCCAGCCTCAGTTCTTAACTCCACTGTTTGTTCTTAAATATTATAGCTCCTACACACTTAGTCTGAAAGATGATTTACCAGTCTCTCGCTTCCTGACAGCTGGAATAGCTAGTCACAATGGGTCGAGTTAAAGACCAAGAGTACATGAACTAGCTTGAATTTCACTCAGTGTTGCTTTTAACATTTTTTTGTATAAATATCCATTTATAATTGTGCAAAAGGTATAAGCTGCTCATTGTGCAAGCTGTCCCTAGAGAGACAAAGAAGATTATAATGACTTCATAGTCAGCTATATCATCATCTTGTAAAGGTGTGTGGTGCTTTTATTAAAAAAAAAAAAAAAAAAAGTGCATATTACAGGGCTTCTACATAGGGCCTGGGATTTTGTTGTGCACTGGGATGGCTGCTTAAGTAAGGTCCCTAGGAAAATTTACGGGGGAGTATCTGACCATAATGGATTTTGTTGAGTTGGAATTCTTTTACCCATATGGCTGACTCCCACATGGCATGCTGAAAACTCTTTCAGAACAATTGAAAGATGTCTGTCCATCTACTCAAACTGTAACTTGAGCTCCTACCCAACTATTTAAAGGTAGTGCTATACTTGAGATAGATCCCTTATCCTTGAAATATTGTTCGAATAGTTTAAATACTGGTTAATTTCATTTCTTACGTTTATTTCCTTGCATACGTTATATTACGAGCTGTGTACTGAGGAAACACACCTTTAATAATCCTCCTTGTGAACTTGGGACTATAGTTTTACATATAGTAAAACTATACATGTTTTACATGTTTCTGGTGTGTGTCGTGTCTTCCTAAATTGCACCGGAATAAGTATGCTATGGCTTTAGGTCCGGGCTGATAACCTTTTTCTCTGTCTGCCTTTCTGCTTCTTCTGTGTAAGCAGGCAGTATATTGAAAGCTCACAAGAATGTTGCTGTCTGAGCCTTGAGAGGGTGGTGGTCTTTTAAATTTGCGTGTATTGCCTTTTCACAAGAATGACCTGTGATTATGGAGGAAAAATGCTGGTTATTGTAAGGTTGCAACTAGTGTGTATGGTTTTTTGTTTTAAAAAGTGATGTTAAAAAGACAACTGCATTGAATATACACAATTTAAAAGCAAATTACTTGTAATGCTACTAGCTTGGTTTGTTAAAACTGCAACAATTTTAAAACTCTAATTTACTTTTCACTTTGTTATGCAGTTTATTTCTTTCCGCATAGAAGGTTAAAATAGAGTAATTTCACTTTTGTTTCTAGTGATATGTTAGTAAGTTTCACTTTCTTGGTTCTTTTGTATTAATGCACCTTATAATGTTTACATTGTAAACACTTAGTGCTTGTGTATGCCCAAGTTGCGCCCATTTAGCTTAAATCAGTGCTGGCTTATCTTGGTTTACCTTGCACCTGTGCACAAGCTAAATCAGTACAAATGTCCGCATTAAAAATTGCATCAGTTTAACTAAGCGCATACAAAATCATACTCTTAGTTATATCGGTACTAAATCTGTATAAAGTAACACATTTAGTTTGATCTGCACAACATTGTGTGTGTAGAACAGGCATAAGTGTAGGGGAACAGGGAGCGTGTGTTTAAAAACTGCACATTTGAATTTTAAAAACAGATAATGAAAACACTTACATTTGTCTTAAGTTCTGTAAGAGCTGCCTGAACAAAAGTCTACTGTAAACATTGGGCCAAATTTGACCCAAATGTTGCCTCAGCAAAACATATACAAACTCTGAATGTTAAGAGACTTAAAGTAGATTTCAGAGTAGCAGCCGTGTTAGTCTGTATTCGCAAAAAGAAAAGGAGGACTTGTGGCACCTTAGAGACTAACCAATTTATTTGAGCATAAGCTTTCGTGAGAGCTTATGCTCAAATTGGTTAGTCTCTAAGGTGCCACAAGTACTCCTTTTTGCTACAGTAGATTGGCAATCTTAAGTCAACTTTCAGTGGTTTTGGGAGTTGAAACATGAACTCTTTTATGTTAGGTTTTTATCTTTCCCTTTCAAAGGAGTTAGAAATAGGGTGATATTTCATGAGCTGCGAATCTGATGATGACACCATGCTTTTGGCATTCATGGAGTGGCTCCACATTATGGGTTCTGGGTCTGAGAAACAAACACTAAGTGTTTGCAGGTATAGGATGATGAGCGGTGGCCGCAGAACTTTCGGATGCGCAAAGCTACGTTCCTGAAAGTCTGTGCGGTGTGCATCCATGTCCTCTGGTGCAAGAACAACAAAATGAGAGCTGCCTTAATGGTGGAGAAATGAGTGGCAATCGTTGTGTGGAAGCTGGCGACTCCTGACTGTTACCAATCAATCGCAAATCAGTTTGGAGTGGGGAAGTTCACTGTGGGGGTTATGGTGATGCAGATGTGCAGGGCCATTAATCACCTCCTGATACAAAGGACTGTGACTCTTGGCAATGTGTGTTTAATAATGGGTGACTTTGTGGCAATGGGATTCCCTAACTGAGGCAAGGCAATAGATGGCGCACACATCCCCATTTTGGCCCCAGGCCACCTTGCAACAGAGTACATCAACAGAAAGGGCTACTTCTCTATGGTATTGCAAGCACTTGTGGATCACGGCGGTCATTTCACCAACATTACTGCAGGGTGGTCAGGGAAGGTGCATGATGCACGCATCTTCAGGAACACTGGCCTGTACAGAAAGCTGCAAGCAGGGACTTTCCTTCCAGACCAGAAGATTCCAATTGGGAATGTGGAAATGCTAATAGTGATTCTTGGACACCCAGCCTACCCCTTCCTCCTGTGACTCATGAAGCCTTACACCGGAAACCTTGACCGCAGCAAGGAGCTGTTCAACAAGTTCAGCAGGTACAGAATGCCTATTTAATGTGCCTTTGGCTGCTTAAAGCATCGCTGGTGCTGCCTTTTTGGCAGGTTAGACCTCAATGCCGAAAATGTTCCCATGGTCGTAGCAGCCTGCTCTGCTATGTGTAACATTTGTGAAGCTAAGGGGGAGAAGTTTCCACAGAGGTGGATCGTTGAGGTGGATTGGCTGGCTGTTGCTTTTGAGCAGCCAGATACCAGGGCAGTTAAAGGGGCTCAGTGGGGAGTTATTTGAATTAGGGAGGCTTTAAAGGAGCATTTTGAAAATGATCCACAATAATGTGGGTTCTGTAATGCATTGAGCCACAGTATGAACCTTGTGGTGATTGCTGTGTGTATGTTAATTTTACACTGTAAGTGAACCAATTACCACAGTGTATGAATTCCATCAGAAACCACACTATGTAGGAGAAAAATAGAGATGTCTTCTCTTTCTAAAAATAATTTTTTATTAAATGCCTATGCAAACATTTCTGTGTTCTGCAAGGAACATGAAAATCCAGAGCCAGAAGCTGGGAATGAGCAACGGGATGGATCACTCAATAATTACCTGTTCTGCTCATTCCCTTTAGGGCACCTGGAATTGGCCACTGTCGGAAGACAGGATACTGGACTAGATGGACCTTTGGTCTGACCCAGTATGGCTGTTCTTATATATGTTCTTATATGATTTTCTTTAAAAAAACTTGTTGAAACGTCCTGTGTGGGTTTTTTTTTTGTTTGTTTGTTTTTTTAAATATATACTGAGGGCCTGATCCTCTATTTTTTGTCATCCAAAATTTCTGCAGACTTAGGTAATTCTGGGTGGGACGAGTGATGCAGAATCAGATTGTTGAGATTTAAAAAATAAAACCCTTAAAATTGTGCAAAAGAGCTCTTTGATTGGATGCTGGCTGGCAAGTTGTAGCCTACAGAGTAAATTACAGCAGACGCATTATAAAATGAAACTTTGGCTCAAAATAGCAATATTGGTAGACTTACTAGAGCTACAAATCATGTTGTCCTAGTTCTTTCCATTGCATCGTCTGTTTCTTAATTTGCTCGATTGTACTAGTTTGCTTTCTGAATCTGCTGGTCCACTTGCATGCATGGCCATGGGATTTTCCCTTCTCCTTTACATATGTATTCACATTGTAGGTTCCCAAGTCCTGTGAATGATCTGCCCTCAACTCTGAGACCCTGTCCACAGTGGGGTTGGGGTGGGGGGAACCCATTGGCTTTACTGGTTCAGCTGAATCAGAATACTGGTGTAGACTAGGCTCTGCCACTGGCTTCTGAAGTTAAATCTTCTCAGAAGGTTTAAACATGAGTGTTAAAAGAACCCAGGAGCTGCTGGAGCCTTGCTCTTACTTGTGCTACCCCTGGTTCAGCACTGGTAGGAATTATTTTTCTAAAAATCCCTAGTCTAGACCTAATATGAGTGTCCTTTTTATTTAATAGTAATTCTACGCATGGTATGTATCTCAGTTCCAGGGTAATTGCACCTGTATTTCCCCCACTATGGCACGCACTCCAGGAATGCCCCATCAGGTCTTTGGTGTCCAGCCATCACCTGTCTCTTGGCAGGGACGCTGGTCCCACTCCCTTCCGACCAGGGGTTTTAAGGCTGCACTGCCCCTTGCCTTATACTATGATATTTCCGGCAAGCTTGTCTGCTTGAAGGCCGATGCCTCAGCTTTGCTTTTTGTCGGAGGGCTAGGAACAGTGTATTGCCAGTAGTTACAGGTTACTATACCACTCTTTCTAAGCAGACATATTTATTCTTAAGATAAAAGCATTACAGAGAAAATATAACAGCAACAATAAACACATTTTAAACACACACACACACACACAAATCCTATCAGGAGTCACCTGTCAGTCTTACAGGACCTTAGTAGACCAAAGTCTGTCCAACCCTTCAGCAAGGGTTGAGGCTCCCTGTGGACAGAAGGTCTTGTTTGGTTGCTAGATGAATAAGAAGGCCCTGAGTCAGTTTAAACACAACCTTTTTAAATCCTTTTCTTTATCTGTTGGTCTCTGGAAAACCCAATTCGAAGCAGTGTATGCAAGCCACCCTGTGGGGTGGTATTTCTCTGGAGGTGTTGACAACCTAAGTGATTCACCTTAATCATCCCCCCCATTCCCCCCTCCCTTTTCCCCCCCCCAGTTCTTGGAGAAGTTGTAACCTCTTCCCCCCCCCCCCCCCCGGGAGTTGGATACAATCCCTGACCCACAGTGTTACATAAATGTAATAGTGTCGTTCCTAAAAATATTGCTTGGGATTGCAATATCTGCCCCAGTGTGATTGCAGGAAAGAGTCTTGAAGTTGCAATCCTCTTCAACCCTTCTTTGGCCTGGCATTTTTTATCCCCCAGAATTGCAGAGCACCCACAACTCCAGTTGAAGTCAGTGGGAGATGCGAGTCCTCAGAATGTCAGAAAACAAGACATAACTCTCTCCTAGGTATGAAATTGTCATATATTTTTAATTATTGCTTTGCAAAAAGAACTAAGCTAGACTGTATAAATACTCTCTCAAGTGTTGTTCAGAAATCTGTAAAAAATTATAGTTGTTTGAGTCGGAGTCTTTTTTGTATTCCTACCATGTGTCAAATTAAGACAGGCGGGGGGATTGCAGAGCAGCTATGGATCCTGCTGTTGGTTCAGCAATATTTGAAGTCTTAAAAATTGAAATAAGCTTCTGAGTTCAAATCACAAAAAACAAGGAAAATTTGAAGCGAAGGGTGGAGGCCTGCTGGAAGCAGAGTGATTGTCCTCTATATAAAAAGAAAAGGAGTACTTGTGGCACCTTAGAGACTAACCAATTTATTTGAGCATAAGCTTTCGTGAGCTACAGCTCACTTCATCAGATGCATTCAGTGGAAAATACAGTGGGGAGATTTTATATACACAGAGACCTACAAAAGTCCCCCCTCCACCCCCAGCCCCCGCCGCTCTCCTGCTGGTAATAGCTCACCTTACCTGATCACTCTCCTCACAGTGTATATGGTAACACCCTTTGTTTCATGTTCTCTGTGTACATAAATTTCCCCACTGTATTTTCCACTGAATGCATCCGATGAAGTGAGCTGTAGCTCACGAAAGCTTATGCTCAAATAAATTGGTTAGTCTCTAAGGTGCCACAAGTCGTTCTCTTTTTTTTTTTTTTTGCGGATACAGACTAACACGGCTGCTACTCTGAAACCATCTTCTGTATGTATTTCAACTCCATTCTGCCTACTGTTTGGCGCTTTTACACTGTCTATGAAATCACATCCTGTGCTGATGATTGCGGATGAGAGTTGCTGTGTCCAGCTGGAGGAGAGTCAGCTAAGGATATCTTCGTAGATTTTCTCTCCTGATTTGTCACACATCCTGTTCCGTGGGTCAGCTGGAAGTATTTGTCTTCTCCTCCTCCTCCCCTCCAGTCTCCTCCCTGGAGCCCAGAGCCTGAGCCCTGGCTGCATAAGCAGGTTGAGTGGGGAGGAAGGTCATTACACTAACTGCCATCCTGATATCAGCAGTGATTTTTTTTTTTTTTTTTTTAATTTCTTGTTTCTATCCAGGTTGAGGACTTCTGCCACAGGAGCAGAGAGAAATTTTCAGCAGGCAGTTATAGTGGGGGCACAAAATGAGTGGCTGGGATCATGATGCTGAGCAAGGAATGAGAGAGAGTGCTTAATTAGGATTTGTTTTTTGAAGGAAAAAGCAGCTTACTTCAATAGTTTTTTGGAACATCAGTTTGTGGAGAAGGACCAGGTCAGGGAGTAATGATGGTGTCATCAGAGGTGCAGTCTGGGATGTTTGACATTTAAAAACTAAACCAAATATAGAACTAACTAACAAAATGGGTTTCTGCCACCACCTTGGTCACTATACTTGCCTATTGCACCCATTCCATTTGCAAGAGTCACCTTTTTAGACATCTCTAAGCTTTCCAAAATGGTGGCTGTAGCGATGCTGCACCCCCTGTTCTTCACAGTGATGATATTATGATATGATTGTGACATGATTATGTAATTTATGCAGGAGAAATCATGTGAGGTGTCTGGAAAAGTTACGATTTGCTCAATAGGGTTATCCTCTTCGTATGCGTGTATAATTTTTTATATCTGAAGTTGTGACTATTGACTACATATCTGTATTTCAAATTTAGCTACACGTGGGTAACGCCCACTAAACAAGATGTTTTCAGTCTAGTTAGTGGGTGAGGAAGGGCCCATTCAGGGCAATGGGCCATTACAAAAAATCAGTAGGCCTTAGGAGAAGCTTATCTCCCACTTGGGGAGCCTTCCCGAAAACGCTACCGACCGCGTCCAAGTAATGGCTGCTATGACTCTACGAGGACATTTGATAAGACCACATGTCTCTCGACTCCATCTTGGAACGTCAGTGTTTTTCCACAGTCTGGTCTGGGAACCAAGCTTTGGGAACACAGGGTTCCCACCATATGCAAAAGCTATACAAGGCAGGGAGTGATATCATCTGGGGTTCTTCACTCCCCACCCAAGAAGACTCCTGGAAAAACCTGAGGAACAAAGACTGAACTCGGGGAAGTGCTGGACCCAGGCTAAAGGGATTTCTAGCCTGTAAATGAAACGCCCGGGGATTCCAAGCTATAAAGCAAGTGCAGCTTGCCCCTTAAGAATCTGCAGTCTACTTGTATCATCTCTTAGGATCAGAATTTGCTATTCATATCCAAGCCATATTAAGGTTAGTTTGCATTTTTTGTTTATATGCTAGGTAGTCTGCTTTGATCTGTTTGCTATCACTTATAACCACTTAAAATCTGTCTTTTGTAGTTAATAAACTTAGTTTTGATTTATCTAAACCAGTGAGTTGGAGTGAAATGTGTGGGAATCGTGACTCAGGAGCAAAGGCTGTTGCAGATTGCTCTCTACTTTGCGGGAGGGGCTAATTTCAGGAGCTTACGCTGTACAGCTCCCTGTGCAGCACAAAACGGTATAATTTCTGGTTTATACTCCCGAGGGGGTGCGTCCCTGGGAAGATGGGAGTTGCCTTAGCTGTAGTCTTTCTATTGTTGGTTCATTGCAGGGGCTGGTCAGATAGCCTGCATGTAACTGCAGCTGGGTATGTCCTTACCTGTATGAACGCTGGTGAAAGTGCAGGCTGGAGGGCTTTGCAGCTTGTCACGGCAGTACAGTGTGAGAGGGAGCCCCAGCTGGTGGGTCAGGGGGCTCAGTGGTATCCCAGTTCCAGGTGGCGTCCTGGAGGGAACCGGTCACAGCTGTGTCTTCCTCTCTTTGGAAAGTGCCTTGTATATTTTGGGAACCATCATAATCTAAATAAGAGTTGAATATATTTTGATTTACTGAATGCCCCGAAAGAACAAAGCGCATTCAGTTGATAGCTAGTTTTAAATGGACATCTGTATTCTTAGAAGTTGCATCGAAAGTGAGAACTAGATGGCTCGTTCTCGACAAATTACCCAATATCAACTTTGTTAAAAGTCATCCCAGAAGGACCAGAATCTAAAACATTGGCCTAAGAGAACAGTTAAAAGGAGTGCCAAACATCCTGAATCGCTGCTGATCTTTAACTCTGTTTCCTTCCTTTTTTTTGGTTTAAAAGAACTACTGTTCTTAAAGCCCCAAGCTAGACTTTAAGTCTTAAGATCTGGAAGCCATCCCTTATTGGATTGTAAAGAACTTTTTAAATATTTATTTCCATCCCTGTCTCTCTTGGCTAATAGCCACCCTGCATGATCTTCTCTTCTAAGGGTCAAGGGCTGCCGGCAGCAGGGTGGTCACCAATAGCTCTTTAAACTGAAAAAGAGATGGAGTGAATTAAAACAAATTTGAACAAAATTATGCCTGCACTGGCATATGCCAGATTTCAGTCTTGAAAATCAGGATATTATACGTGCAATGTTAAAAACAACAAAAAAGGTGAAGTTGCAACTGCATTATGATGCTGCTCAAACGCGTTTTATTTACATAAATATTTTTATAGTGCCAATGATTGTGTATCAGTACATAGGATACAGTAATCAGATCGGATTTTCATACTGGTTAGAACCATTTTGCCCTGCTCCCAGCTTGGTGAGATTGTACTTCATAGGTCTTAAGAGGAGAGTGGAGGAAGAAAACTTGCTCGCTGCGATATTGCCTATAAGGAGAAAAAGTGTAATCAAAACATTGCTTGTGCTCTGGAAGAGGAGAGACGTTGAAGTATCCGGACATGGTATAGTATGGAGTTGCGTAATTGAGCATCCTTTACTGCAAATACCATGTTTTTCATTCTCGGGCTGTTTTTCAACCAGAAATATGTTAGGTGTTTTCAGAACATCCCCATAGGCCACATTTCAGGCCACGTGATTCTGTTTGTTGAAACAAAACGTCATGTTGGTTTAAAACAAAACAAAATCTGACCTGGAAAGAGTTAGTTAGTTTATGCTCCCCTAAAAATCAAGGTTTAATGCAAACACTGGCTGTCGGGCCCTGGACTGCGGTGGTACTACTGAAGATTATAACAATATTACAGGTTTCAGAGTAACAGCCGTGTTAGTCGGTATTCGCAAAAAGAAAAGGAGTACTTGTGGCACCTTAGAGACTAACCAGTTTATTTGAGCATGAGCTTTCGTGAGCTACAGCTCACTTCATCAGATACATACCGTGGAAACTGCAGCAGACTTTATATATACACAGAGAATATGAAACAATACCTCCTCCCACCCCACTGTCCTGCTGGTAATAGCTTATCTAAAGTAATCGTCAGGTTAGGCCATTTCCAGCACAAATCCAGGTTTTCTCACCCTCCACCCCCCCACACAAATTCACTCTCCTGCTGGTGATAGCCCATCCAAAGTGACAACTCTTTACACAATGTGCATGATAATCAAGTTAGGCCATTTCCTGCACAAATCCAGGTTCTCTCACTCCCTCACCCCCCTCCAAAAACCCACCCCCATACACACACAGACTCACTCTCCTGCTGGTAATAGCTCGTCCAAACTGACCACTCTCCAAGTTTAAATCCAAGTTAAACCAGAACATCTGGGGGGGGGGAGGAAAAAACAAGAGGAAATAGGCTACCTTGCATAATGACTTAGCCACTCCCAGTCTCTATTTAAGCCTAAATTAATAGTATCCAATTTGCAAATGAATTCCAATTCAGCAGTTTCTCGCTGGAGTCTGGATTTGAAGTTTTTTTGTTTTAAGATAGCGACCTTCATGTCTGTGATTGCGTGACCAGAGAGATTGAAGTGTTCTCCGACTGGTTTATGAATGTTATAATTCTTGACATCTGATTTGTGTCCATTTATTCTTTTACGTAGAGACTGTCCAGTTTGACCAATGTACATGGCAGAGGGGCATTGCTGGCACATGATGGCATAAATCACATTGGTGGATGTGCAGGTGAACGAGCCTCTGATAGTGTGGCTGATGTTATTAGGCCCTGTGATGGTGTCCCCTGAATAGATATGTGGGCACAATTGGCAACGGGCTTTGTTGCAAGGATAAGTTCCTGGGTTAGTGGTTCTGTTGTGTGGTATGTGGTTGTTGGTGAGTATTTGCTTCAGGTTGCGGGGCTGTCTGTAGGCAAGGACTGGCCTGTCTCCCAAGATTTGTGAGAGTGTTGGGTCATCCTTTAGGATAGGTTGTAGATCCTTAATAATGCGTTGGAGGGGTTTTAGTTGGGGGCTGAAGGTGACGGCTAGTGGCGTTCTGTTATTTTCTTTGTTAGGCCTGTCCTGTAGTAGGTAACTTCTGGGAACTCTTCTGGCTCTATCAATCTGTTTCTTTACTTCCGCAGGTGGGTATTGTAGTTGTAAGAAAGCTTGACAGAGATCTTGTAGGTGTTTGTCTCTGTCTGAGGGGTTGGAGCAAATGCGGTTGTATCGCAGAGCTTGGCTGTAGACGATGGATCGTGTGGTGTGGTCAGGGTGAAAGCTGGAGGCATGCAGGTAGGAATAGCGGTCAGTAGGTTTCCGGTATAGGGTGGTGTTTATGTGACCATTGTTTATTAGCACTGTAGTGTCCAGGAAGTGGATCTCTTGTGTGGACTGGACCAGGCTGAGGTTGATGGTGGGATGGAAATTGTTGAAATCATGGTGGAATTCCTCAAGGGCTTCTTTTCCATGGGTCCAGATGATGAAGATGTCATCAATATAGCGCAAGTAGAGTAGGGGCTTTAGGGGACGAGAGCTGAGGAAGCGTTGTTCTAAATCAGCCATAAAAATGTTGGCATACTGTGGGGCCATGCGGGTACCCATAGCAGTGCCGCTGATCTGAAGGTATACATTGTCCCCAAATGTAAAATAGTTATGGGTAAGGACAAAGTCACAAAGTTCAGCCACCAGGTTAGCCGTGACATTATCGGGGATAGTGTTCCTGACGGCTTGTAGTCCATCTTTGTGTGGAATGTTGGTGTAGAGGGCTTCTACATCCATGGTGGCCAGGATGGTGTTATCAGGAAGATCACCGATGGATTGAAGTTTCCTCAGGAAGTCAGTGGTGTCTCGAAGGTAGCTGGGAGTGCTGGTAGCGTAGGGCCTGAGGAGGGAGTCTACATAGCCAGACAATCCTGCTGTCAGGGTGCCAATGCCTGAAATGATGGGGCGCCCAGGAGTTCCAGGTTTATGGATCTTGGGTAGTAGATAGAATATCCCAGGTCGGGGTTCCAGGGGTGTGTCTGTGCGGATTTGATCTTGTGCTTTTTCAGGAAGTTTCTTGAGCATATGCTGTAGTTGCTTTTGGTAACTCTCAGTGGGACAATATTACAGAAACTTCACATGACTGTTTTCAGAAATTGATCATAATTCAGTTGCAGAGCTAGGAACTGCTGCAAGCTTTTCTCTTCAAACTCACCATTCTTTAGTTAATCACCGAAGGAGAAGTAATTACCTTAGGCACACAGTCTTCATAAAAATGTACTTTTGCATTTAGAGATTTACAAGTGATAGCAACATTTTAAGGCAAACCAGCCTATTTGGGTTGCATGTTAAAACCCCTAGGCAGTTGCGCTTGCATCTAATTTGGGAACTGTAGGCAGAAGTTTTAGCGTCAGTGGGAGAGAGTGGAAAGCTGCATTCTAAATAAGGTTGGTTCTTCAGGTATGTAAAACACATCGTGTGTAAAATGGTTTTTCTTAGCATTTTCAGTTGACTTTTTTGAATTACTGATTCTGGGAACAAATAGTGACTCCCTGTGAAAATACTGCTTTTGTACTTAATGATGTTGAGTACTTGGGTTCAATTATCTGCATAAACTACATATATTCCAAGATCATTAAGATAATGAAGACTTCATATTGCATATTTGTCTTTTAAAATTTGCATTGAATTCCTACATGTTGGTTAAATCCTGCTCAATTTTTTTGTGTGTGTGTGTTCCTGATAAATGTCAAAAGTATTCCAGGAAGCATTCTTTGATTCTTCAAAGCAGTGATGGAAACAGTGCTTTTCACCATGGCAATGGAAAAAGATTTCGTAAACAGCAGTCACTTTAATATGTGACCTACATACTGCGTATGTATGGATATTTGTGCATTCAATAGAAAGGACTTGTTTTCCCAAAATACTTTTTCTTTTTTAAAGCAGATTATCATAGTACATATTAAAATCTGTTCAGCGACAGTCATACTGAAATCAGCTTCCAGTTTGATCCATTATAAAAACAGATCTTAGTCCTTGTAAAGAAAACTTTTTTTCCAAGAGGTCCTGACCATCTGTTCAGCAGAGGACCATGACCAATAGAAATACATATCTTAAATGTGTCTGTTCCAGGTCTTTTATGCTTTTTCACAGGGGTGTATTTATGGATGTGTTGAATGGCCTTTTTTAATCTCTTCAATTCCAATGATCACCGCTGTTGGAAAATTGTCTTGCATGACTTGTTTTCAAGAGATGTGTGTGGTGCAAGCACACAATTTGGAGTAAGGAATTTGCATTGGTAAGTCAATTACCTTCTCTGCCTTTGGTTTCCCCATCTATAAAATGGTTGTACTTGTTTACTTCTTGAGCACCTCCCATGCAAAGTACTCTGCTTTCAACATGCCAGTGAATTAAGCCTCACAATACCCCTGAAGTGATAGGTAACAACTAACATCCACAATTTAAATTAGGCAAACTGAAGCGCATATATTAACGGGGGGAGTTTTCAAAGGGCCTCCTTTGAGTGCTTTGCAGAGGATTACATTGCCCAGTTTTTCATGTTCAGAGAAGGGGGCGTTTCAGAGCATGAGTTGTGCTCGGTGTTTTTGTTCGTTTTTTGTTTGGCTTTTAAATATCTGCTGATGGCATCAGGTGCCTGAGATGTCAGAACGTTTAAACGCAGCTGGGTGCTTGGCTTCTGGATTTTCAAACCTTATTGCTAGTGCCCTACCAAATTAGTGGCCATGAAAAACATGTCACGGACTGTGAAATCTGGTTTGCCCCCATGAAATTTGGTCTTGTGTGCTTTTACCCTGTACTATACTGATTTAATGGGGGAGACCAGTGTTTCTCAAATTGGGGGTCTGGACCCAAAAGGGAGCTGCAGGGGGGTCGGTTGCAAGGTTATTTTAGGGGGATCGTGGTATTGCCACCCTTACTTCTGCGCTAGGCAGCTAGAGAGTGGCAGCTGTTCACCAGGCACCCGGCTCTGAAGGCAGCACCCCGCCAACAGCAGTGCAGAAGTAAGGGTGGCAATACCATACCATGCCGCCCTTACTTTTGCACTGCTGCCTTGAGAGCTGGGTGGCTGGAGAGTGGCGGCTGCTGACTGAGGGCCCAGCAGCGCAGAAGTAAGGGTTGCAATACCATGCCAGGCCATCCTTCCTTCTGTGCTGCTGCTGGCGGCGGCTCTGCCTTCAGAGCCGGGATCCCGGCCAGCAGCCACCGCTCTCTGGCTGCCCAGCTCTGAAGGCAGCGCCGTCGTCAGCAGCAGCAACAGCGCAGAAGTACTGATAGCAGTACCGCAGCCCCCCCCTACAGTAACCTTGCGATCCCCCCACAACTCCTTTTTGGGTCAAGACTCCTACAATTACACCACTGTGAAATTTCAGATTTAAATTGCTGGAATAATGAAATTTACGATTTTTAAAATCCTATGACCAAGAAATTGACCGAAATGGACCATGAATTTGGTTGGACCCTACTTATTGCCGTATTATGCTATGCTGTCCAAGCTCAGCTCTTTTGCCTGAGCTAAACGTCACTCGTTCTTCTCGACCTCAGTCCAAGGTCACTCAGGACAACTCTGCAATTCTAGTGTGAAGCACCTGTGGCCTGTAAAACTCCTTCAACGATGCTGAAATAATAGAAAAGCCTCAAATGGAGGAGGGGATTGATCAATGGAGGATTGATCGTCGGTTTGTAGAAGTGATTTTAAAGCAGCGAAATTGAATGAATGTGAAGCAGATAGAGGGCAGTTTCCACACCAGGGGCAGCCTTTTCAGAACCTTGGGTAAGGGCAAATAATGGTATGCACTTCCGTCTGGGCGATCAAGTGGGGGTTGGGCAGTTGGAGACGATAGGGTGGGGTTCAAAGCTGATGTTTGGCTGAGCATAAATGTCTGGGATTTTCAGAAGTGCCCAGGCAAACTTCCTAGTACCCAGGACTGAGCAGAATCACCCACCGATCAATTGCCAATACAGTAACTTGTATAGTTTATACAATTGGAAGAAGATAAGGCATCCGAATTTTTTTAAAATGTCGTTCCCCCTACACAAAATAATGGCAAAATAGAGGAATACAATTTGTAGCCCTATGGGGGAATCTTTTCCCATATTACGAATTGGGTCTGGGAAGAGGACTGACATGATAATGGATGTGGAAGGAGATATTTTTTGTAAACGTTTCCCAATGCAGTGAATAGCACTAAACTTAATTTTGTTACAGCCTCTCTCATGCTACCATCAAAACACTTGACCAACCAATGTAACTACAAACGTAACTTGTCGTCTTCTTTTTTTTTTAATTCCTTAAAATTTTAAGCGTTAAAGGCAAGGGAGAAAAGAGATGTTTCCATCTGAGACTTGAGATGGAGAGTTGAGGAGAGATGCAGGAAGGCTGCTCCAGATGGTAGGAGCTGCGAAAGAGAAGGCTCTCGTAGCGTCAGTGAGAAGATTGTGTGAAGAGGCCACAGGAGGCCAGTGCTGGACAAGCATGTGAGGGGGAAGGGAGATGTAGGTCCATCCAGAATCTGGTTGGTAGATGAAGAATTCTGTAGTGTTTTCCATGCAAAGCTTGTTGCTCTTCTCCCTCTCACATGTCTGTCTTCGACTTTATGCTTCGTTTCCTATCCTGCCCTCTTTCGTCTGTCGTCTGCCTTGTTCTTTTTTTACTTTCCTTCTCCTTTTTAGGGGTATCTCGGGATCCTTTTTTTTTTGTTTTTTAAACTATGATACCCTTAGAAGGTGATGACTCCTCCCTCTGACTGAGAGCGGTTAATGTAGGACTTGACAGACATAGTCCATCCTGTCTGACAGTGTCTAGTGCCATATGCCTCAGAGGAAGGTGTAAAAATCCCACGCTAAGCAGATGCGGTGTAATCTGCCCCCTTGAAGGTCTTATGCTAACCCCAAAGAAAGAGTGGCTTAAAAACTGAAGGATGAGGTGTTTTGATGCCTTCCACAATGGTATGCAATGGTGGTGGTGTAGCCGTGTTGGTCCCAGGATATTAGAGGGACAAGGTGGGTGGGGTAACATCTTTAATTGGACTAAATTCCAGTATGGAAGCTGGTCCAGTAAAAGATACTACCTCACCCATCTTGTCTTTCCAAAAGGGTGTTCATGAACTCTTACAGTGCTGGTTCCCTTTTGAGACTGTAGATGCTGATCCTTCATGTGGTCGGAGGTGGCTGTTATTGAACCAAGCAAGGCACATACTTCCATTCAGGGCTGAATGTACTGCCTCCGTGGCATTTCCATCCTCTTTCTGCTTCTGGGACCCAGTGAGGCCTGATCCTGAATTCTGCTCTGTTACTGTGCTGCCAGGCCAACTCTTGCTTCTGTCTCTCACCCATCTTTCCAAGGTGCTGCTCCCACCAGTATTTAGCCGAGCCATGGTAGGTAGGGGGTAACGGTAGCTTTGAAAGTGGTAGGATCCCAATACAATGCTCCTGATGGACTATAGGGAAAATAACACCAGTGTTGCCCCAAATCAGGTTATCTTCTCCCCTTTTAGCCTACCATCGTCTCAAGACAAAACAACAAAAACCCAAACAAAAAACACCCCCTGCAAAACCCAGCAAAAGATCATGCACAGGACACTCTTTTGCTGTATAAAGCTGTTTATGCAGCAGTGGTAAAATAAATTCCCATTCTAAGAGTTGCATCTTTTCCCTCGCACCTGAAGTGGAGTTGGCTGGCACCATCAAACGTGTGTTCTCGGTAACTGCTGCAGCCTGAGTTAGGCTATTACATTGGTTTGAGTTTTTCCTAAAGAATGAAATGTTTGGTCAGATTGATATCTCCAAATGTTGTGACAGTGACCATGAATACAGAGAAAATGGGAGTGAGGTTGTAACCTGAATCAACACTGATTTGCTGTATGAAGTTGGGGGAGTCTCTCTGCCTCGGTTTCATTGATCTGTAAAGCCAGTATGCCTCCCTGTCTCAGGGGTAGTGTTGAGTAGCTTAAATAATGGTATTGTGCTTTGAGATACTTGGATTAAATTTAATATGACCGCTTAATGCTTTATATCTTGCTTTACGATTGTTAAATAACTTGATAGCACCTAGGGAGAATTTTTACTTCCACATTTTACAGATGAGAGTAAGGCAGAGAAGTTAAGTGACTTACCCAAGGCCATAGAGTGAGCCATTATCAAAGCAGCTGTCTTAGTCAGATTGCTAGTGGTTCTCAACCTTTCCTGACTACTGTACCCCTTTCAAGAGTCTGGAACCCGAGCTCTGCCACCCAGGGCTCAAGTCTGAGCTCCACAGCCTGTGGCTTAAGTGTGTAACTTAGTTTCTCTGGGACCCCAGGCAATAGTCCTGCTTGCCACCCCCTACCACCAGCCCTGCGCTTGTGACCCCTCTAAACCCATCATGGGTCACTCCTTCCCCCCTCCCCCCCAAGTTGAGAAACACTGATCCAGATGAGTTGATGTGCTTCCCGAAAGACTTCTGTGTACCCCTAAGAACCACTGTGCTCGATTATGCTGCCTCTCTGCAAGGTGCTATATAATGTCTAAGTACAGGGCTTGATTTTTCAGAGGTGTCAAGAATCTGCAGCTTCCATTCACGTAATTGGGAGTCGTGGGTGTTTCCTGTCTCTGAAAATCCATCCCATGGTGTTAGACCCATGTTAACAAGCAAGTTTTTAAAAAACGGAAACCAACTGAGCCATTTTTGTTTGTGCCAAAATAGAAACACAGGAAAATATTTGCTAAATAGGAAAAAAAAAAAAAAAAAAAATTGGTAAAGGGAAAACTATTTACCAACCTCCAAGTGGCACCACAAACAATAGATTAAACGAATTTTAAAAAGGAATACACTGTTAAAGTAGTTGTGTCCTTCCATGAGTGAAGTAATCGGAAGCTTTTATTCTGTGATCATTTGATAGATAGATCTGTGTATTCATCCTTGTTGCAAATGTAAGTTGTACTTGTGACCTTCACAAGTGCTGAGCTTTCCAGCACGCTGCCTGAAACTCCGTCTAGCATGTGTCTCTTTCTCTCTCTCTCTGCCCCTCACTCTCATTATGGCAGGTAAGAATAATTTTGCTTTCATTTGATTCCTTCAAGGAAAGCACCTTCCCCAGGCCCTAGGAGACATGCTCCTTTGTGGTCTAGAGCTTGACACTTGAGGATTAAGGGCCTTACAAACTTCTGGACTTAGCCTTAGTATCTGACATTAAAGCATTGCTCAAAGAAACTGTATGAGGAGGCTTGAAGGAATCGGGTCTCTTCAATTAAAATAATGGTTTTAAAATCCACAGCAGGAAAATGACCCTGGGTTAGAGAACTATAGTGGCTGATTATGAAATGCATTGCCAGTCTCTACTTATGCTTTTGAAAGTAATACTTTTCTTACATATTAAATATTTGTTTTAAATTTGTATGGCATATCTGAGTGGATTCAGCTTAAAAAAAGAAAAAGAAAAAAGTCCAGATAATCCAGGCTTTTACTGCACAATATGTAATGTTTTCAATGACAAATCAAGGAAGTCATTGCCTAAAGGCTTCTGATATTTACATGCAAAACAATAATCTTGTACATTATTTCCAAATATATTTGCATTTGCAAGCACAAACCTAACCACTGGCTCTTCTGTGCTGTGCGGCCTATTGAAATTCTGGCTGTGGTTTCAGCAGAGATTTTTCCATAAATAGCTCTGTACTACTTTGGAACACTAGCAGGCCTCCTGAAAAGAACTAAAGTATGGCCTTCCAAGGACTATGCGTCAGTCTAGGTTCATGGTATGTACAGTAGTACTTCATTGTATGTAGCTCTGTTTTGCTCTATTTGACACAGAGTGGGCCGGGGGAGGGCAGGTGGGGAACAGGAAGGAATTGAACAATAAATACTTCTACTTTCAAGGTAAAGATACGGATTGATCAGTGACCTGAAGGGAACTTAGAGGAAAGGGTAAACAACAAAATAAAAATATGAAACTTATCAATGAACAGCTGTAGGTATATTTCCTAAACAAATATTGAGTTCATTTTAACATCATCACATTTTAAGTTAATATTCGTATTTAATATACATGGTCTGTTGCTTTAATCTGGAAGGTTGCCCATCCATGAAAAGGATCCCTGCCGAAGTTTTATAGATCTGATGTTCTGTGAATTAGTGCATATATTTATTTTATAGTGAATATTTCAGTTATCCTTCCTAGGGATAAGGCGTTAGAATTGTATTGCGTCTTCATTCTTGAATGTGAGTGATTCCATGGCCAAGTTTTGCATAAAATACATGTTAAAATAGTAAGACTTGATCTTTGGGAAAGTCAGCAGAAACTCTTAACAAGAATCAAAAACCGTTCCTGATCTAGAAAAACTTAATTAAAATATGGACAGTTTTCTTGAAGAGTTTCAGAATAGCAGCCGTGTTAGTCTGTATCCGCAAAAAGAAAAGGAGTACTTGTGGCACCTTAGAGACTAACCAATTTATTTGAGCATAAGCTTTCGTGAGCTACAGCTCACTTCATTGGATGCGTTCAGTGGAAAAATCCGATGAAGTGAGCTGCAGCTCACGAAAGCTTATGCTTAGATAAATTTGTTAGTCTCTAAAGTGCCACAAGTCCTCCTTTTCTTTTTTTTCTTGAAGAGGAGCTTATAACTTCCAACGTATGGCACAAGAGGCAACAGAGAAAATACTTAAGTGTCTCCTAGTTTGTGGGGCTCCTCCCCAAAATAGCTGTGTAGTTTCTAGGCACACCTTGACAAAGTGGATGCGATCTTAATGAAGGTGTCAGAAGGCATGGAAACAATTTGAGCATTTGTGAAAGCCACGCTTTCAGTGGCAGATACTCAGGCTCAGTCTTCTGTACCTGCTTATCGATGAGTGGTACACCAGCAGTCACGCTGACGACAACAACGCTGCATACAACAATGGAATGGGCGAGGGCTTTGGTTTTTATTAGTCTTGCATGAGCACTTAGTTTTTCACGGATTAAACCCTGTATCAAACCAAGAGAGCGTAACTTGAAATCAAAGCTCACAGATTTTCAGTCTGTCCTTAAATCTTTACAAATCCAACTATTGGTGCAAGAGCTCTTTGAAAGCTCTTCCTGACCATCAGACATCAGGTGGGAGTGGAAGTTTACATGGACATCAATTGGGGCCAGACATATATCCTTAGCGTAAATGGCAGTGAAAGGTTTTGTGGCTGAGGAGGAGGGAGGGTAGCCTCACAACTAACCGTAGTGACTTTTGAACCACTGATGGCATTGCTGAGGTTTTGCAGGAACAATTCTTTTGGTTCTTCCCAAGCAAATTGCACATTGAGCAAATTTCTCTTTAAGAAAACAAAGGTATACATGAGACAGCTGGCAAAACATACATTTCTTAACCTTAGCAATACAGCAAGATAAATCCACTAACCCGTTCTGGGAAAATTGAAAACGCTTTGCCAAAATTCTAATCTTCCATCATCTCGGAAGGATGAAGTAGGAGCCCACATAAAGTTTTATCTAACTTTCCAGGGTGATTAGTGGGATCCAGAGACTGTACATAATAACTTGCGTTTCTTTAGTATCTTTCATCTGAGAATCTCAGAGCACTTTTACAAACACTAATGAAAAAACCTAGCAAGACGCCTGTGAGTATGTAACTTTTATCCCTGTTTTATAGCTAGAGCTGTTACTCTCCAAGGTGAAACAGTGAATCAGTAGCAGAGCTGAAATGGGACTCTGGTCTCCTGCTTTCCAGTTCTTTGCTATAACTAATGTCTTTGGTCCAGTATGTTAGCAGGAACAGGAATGTTGCTGTAGGTACTCCTTTTCTTTTTGCTCATCTAGTTAGAGGCTCTTCCAAACAATGTATGCTAGCCTAGCACAAAGTTGAGTCTGGAAAGACTAAATCTTTGGTGACAGAGTTGGAAACAAATAGCTTTATTTTCTGCCCACAGAGTTTTACCTTACAATTACTGTACTGGAGTATTAGCACTAGACGAGTGGTAAAAATAAGATAATGTCCTTATAAACCTGTTAGGGTTAATTCATCTCCTATTGCTCAGAAAAAGCGGTACTAACTCCAGATAGCTGCATAACTGGTATGTTTTGCATATGGTAGCAAAATATTCAGGCCTCAAAGGAGTTCATATGTCACTAATTAAGCTACTGTTCAAGTTCATTTTGTTCCCCTGCAGTTAGATATGGTCCCTATGTAATTGTAGAGAGCACAAAAATGACCAGTGATTTACCCAAAATGTATTTGAATTGTAAGCAATTTAGTAACCCTTGAAGACAATTTCTCTGAAATGTTGTTCTAAATCAAATTATATGTAGAATTTTGTGCCTGCTTGCAACGTATATACATCCTTCCTTTGCATTATTAAAGTAATTGTACGAAACAGTGTATTGTACGATCCATGCTAATAACATTTTTAATCACAATAGACTCACTCTCCAGGCTAGGTATAGAATACATGTACAGAATACGCGCCTGACTTCATTAGCGGGAACATTTTGTGCTCTCGAGGGAAGTTTGTGGAAGTTCCTTCAACTGTAGATCTCACCCCCAATTAGGTCACAAGTTTGGTCTCTCTCAGAGCCTGGTGCAGTCCCCATCTTTTTGGCCAGGACTTTACTTATGGGTTTTAAAGAATAATTGTGCAGTTCCGTCTAGATTCTTACGGCTTCCATCACTAAGGTACTCAGCGTTACCAGAATTTCACTTTTCTTGCTATTCTGAGCCGTGTGTGTGTGTGAGTGAGAGAGGGAGAACAAGGGATTGAGTGAGGGTTAGTATTGTTGCCCATTGTGGGCGCTTATAAACTTATTTATGTGACACATGCAGATGCTGTACGACTTGTCTACGTGGAGCAGCAAGGTGCGCTACAGGGTTGTGATTTCTACAGCTCGCTAACTTACTGTGCATTGATTGGTCCATGTAGACCCTGTGGGTGTAAACTAAAAGTTCCCTAATGTTATCTAACATACAGCACTGTGTTAAAGCTCGCTAGAGGACTTTTAGTTCGCACCAGCAGAGTCTACACAGACCAATAAATGTGCAGTGTGGTAGGAGGCTTTAGAAATCACACCCCTGTAAAGTGCCTTGCTGCTCCATGTAGACAAACCTGCAGTGATGGGTACTAGAATAAGTTTTATGGTCTCTGGAATTCTGCCGCATGTGAAGTCCAGACTCTGCTTTTTTGTCTGACCCAATCTGAAGAGTGACTTTTGAATTTTCTCCCAATAGAAGTATAAATTTTGCATGCTGTCATTTATTCCGTTACACACGTTGTTAGCACATACAGTAAAACCTCAGAGTTATGAGCACCAGAGTTACGACCCCACACGTCATTTGGAACTGGAAGTACAGAATCAGGCGTCACTCACTCACTTCAGTTGTAAACTTCTGAAAGAACAACCATACGGTTTTGTTCAGAGTTACGAACAACCTCCATTCGCAAGGTGTTTGTAACTCTGAGGATCTACTGTATGCGTTCAGTCCACATGTTAGAAATCCTTAAGACATTTTGATTGAAAAATGTACTGTCGCACCAAGTTATTTCTTGTGAAAGATAGTCTGTTGTTTTAATGTTTTAAATATAGCATGGGTTACTTTTTCCATGTTGGGTTTCCACCATGATGTTTCTAATTATAAATATGCTTTAAAATCTGGTATTCAGGAACAAATTAGTTGAGGAGCACCTAACCTCTGAATGTGTAGTACTACCAGAAAAACCAGAAATGCTCTGCATGATCTTGCTGATATTACGACATGGAGCATTAAGTAGTGAGAGAAGTTCCCATGCAATGGAAAGGAAGGAGGTGCAAAACTAAGATCCGAGATGGTGTTAAACAGTTGTCTGGAAGGAAACAATTTTTGTTTTCTTCTGAATATGGAATTAGGCTGCTTGGGTTTGCAGACTGCAACAACGGAGGTGTGTGGTGGCTGGAAAACTGAATCACACTTCTGGCACTAGCATTGATCAGCTAGATGGCATTACAAATATCAGTGTGTCAGATTTGTCTCTGATTGCTGTTCGTTAGAGGAAAGGTGTCCGTCCACTCCTTGCCACCCATCCGGGGTTCTGGAGAGAGCTATTTAAAATGCTGTGGCGTAACGTCATTTTATTTTGTGACAACATATTTAATATAGCTCCTGCAAATGAAGGGCTCACAGAAAAGCTGTGACGTGTAATTGCGTAGTCCTAATTGTGGATAAGTACTGTGGTTTCATAACTTGTGGTGGTGGTGGTGGTCACCTGCCTTTCCAAGGTTATTTAAGACTGGTACAGGGGCAGGTCTGGATTGTTGCCATTTAAGTCTCTTATGTGTGTGATATTAATAAACTGGTGTCAAATGTCCTGGGAACAGGTGATGTGGGTAGAAAGACCTTTGTTTCGACCAACAATAGAACTGAATTACTGTGAATAGGAAAGGCTAACAGGCATTTCCTGTCATATTTCGTGGATGTCTTTAGTAGAGCATGTATACTAAGTAAACTTTAACAACTGTACCAGAAGGTTGCTTATTATATGTATAGGCTTTATAGATGAGATTTTTTTTTTTTTTTGCAGTTGACCTTCACTTATGTTCCCAGCTTTGCAAGTCTAAAATAACTTCTCTTTAATTTCCCTAAAAATGCCTGCATATTGCAGTGCTTTATAAGGCAGTGAAATTGGGGAAAATCCATTTGTTGAAGTAGATTATTAGAATTTTGCTAACCTCCTATGTGGCTAATCTGCAAACCCAGTTACCTGAGGACAATAAACTATAGGGAGACTTGTTTTAGGAACTCAACTGGATCCCCGAGTTAAGAACTGGTTAAGAGGACCTGGCAAGGATTGGAAGTATCCGAGCTAAAAGCAAGGGTTACAGCTAGAGCTTCAGACCACCTTTTCACGCCCTCCACTCACAGCTGATGAAACTTTTCTGGTGTAAAAGTCCAGAATGGAGTGAGCCTTCCTCCTCTATGAGATCGTCTCCATTTAAAAGACCTAACATTCTTGGAAGTTGCAGTTCATGCAGATGGAAATACCAGATACTTGCAATATGTAGTATTCTAGCAGTCTGTCACCAGTGCAGTCCCTGAAGTGGGAGAAATTGTCAGTCTTCCAGTCTTGAATAGGCTGAGGTTAGCTGCCATTTCAAGGTAGAAGATATCGTTGACTAAATGTTTCTTTGGTAGAGACTGAGATAAAGGAACACTTGTCACGTTTTAGAACTGGTTCTAATTGTTGGGGCACTGCTTTGATATCCCCGAGCGTCCTAGTTGCTTTGATATCCCCGAGCGTCCTAGTTCTAAAGGTATGTCTTCACTGCAGGGTTAACTTAGATTCTTATTTGTGTGTTATCCCTAGCCTGCCCATGTGCCAGATGGACATACAAGTTCTCCCATAATTCGCTGAGAAAGAATCATAGACTAGCTGAGCTTAGAGCAGCAAAAAGAACCATGGGATATGCCCCCACAAGTCCTAGCAACACACAGTAAGCATCAGTGAGGACACACAGACTTAGATATGGTGTTGCGTTGTGGCTACTCATGCCCAGGCTAGGCTAACCTGAGTTAACTTTGTAGTGAAGATATACCCTAACATAGAGGTGACGGACTAGGTCTAACAGCAGTTTCCAAGTAACCTTGCCTTTTCTGGTGGTCTTGGCTGTACTTCATTGGACATGGATCAATCATAAAAGAATTTCATTTTCTCCTTCTGTACATGTAGTCAGCCCTATTGCTCGTAGTGTAGTTTTACTTCTCCATGCATTGCTCATCCAACTGAGTAATGGCTCGAATAGGGGTATTGTTTGAAAGGAACAGTAGTTTGCAGCTTTTGGTAGGCTATTAAAATACTGCTGGGGTCTATATTTCACTTAGTTGGGTAAAGGGAAGTCTAGTTCACTGTCTATATTTCACTGAGTTGGGGAAAGGGAACCATTGCTCATTGGTTTCCTATGCATTTGTTCTGAGAGGAATTGCAGTAATGTCCTTTCTCAAGGTTTAAAGACGGAAGGTAATTAATCAGGGTGATGAGGGTTAATGGTTTCTGTCCAGAGACCAAACAGCTTTGCATCTGGCTATAGAGAGAATAACCTTGTATACATCTACTATAACTATGGTTTGTTTTTTATTTAGGAAGAGAGATTTCAGTACTTTATATAAAATCACACACACACAAACCAATCAGTTTTGGCCTTAAAAATAAACGCAAACCCCTAATTTTTTGAACAGTTGAAATGTCTTCCAAAAGACTTGCGTAGAGGCTTTTTTCAACCAACAAGCCCCAACCCTTTAGTTTGCCCTTTTCCAGATGGTTAGGCTTTGTCTACACCGGCACTTGCGTCACGAAAAGTTTTGTCACTCAGGGGTGTGAAAAAACAGCCCCCTGATCGGCAAAAGTTTTAGTGACGGAAAGCGCCAGCGTGGACAACGCTTTGCTGGTGGGAGCCGTGCTTCCAGCGACGAAGCGGCTGCTGCTTGTTGGAGGTGGTTTTATTTTGTCCCGGCGAAAAAGAGCAGCCAGACAGCGCACCTTAGAACAGCAGAGCCGTGCCGTTGTAAGGTTCGCAGTGTAGACATAGCCTTAGATTTGTAGTGCGGTAGGTTTACGGAACATTTTGATAATGAGTAGATCGTGTGAAAGTTGACACAAAGAACAGAACCCCTATCTCGGTGAGCAGTGTAAAGGTATAATACTAACACTATGGACAGGTACAGTCCATACAGACACAGAGGATGGTGGTCATAGTCAATGGAATGCTGCTGGAGCTTCGTTATTACATTTACACATGTGGATTATTTCCATGGCGTTTCACCATTTAAAGCAATTAAAGGTTTGGAACCTTTCCCTGACCACGTAGTCGTTTTTTAATTTAAATCAATGAGTTAACTCCCCAAAATTAAAACTTTAAAGTGATTTAATTCTGTGTTAAATATTAGGAAACATTGAACGTTCAGTTTAAATGGATATAAATCCCGTCTCCTTGAAAATAGTCAGACCTGCATCTCTGGCGATGTTTGATACATAGCAAAATGATGGCAATACCGTAAGTGTTTAGGAGTTCTGCCTAGAGGAGACCTTGTGTTTCCAGTTTTTTTCGGAAGCAGGTGGAGATGGGACTTTTGTGGCATGGTATTAGTGTTTCTTGTCTCCACCCCCACCCCACCAAGAGTTGCTAAGTACTCTCATCTCATAGAATCAGTTTCTCCCTGTCCTCTCTGTCTACGGGCCATAAGCATGAGGGAGATGGTCGAGTGTATCTACTCTTGACTAGTGGTTTGCTTGCTTGATAATGAGGCTGCAGACACAGGCTAGAGCCGTGGTTCTCAAACTGTGGGTCGTGACCCCACAGAGGGTTGCCAGGTTATTACGCGGGAGGGTTGTGAGCTGTCAGCCTCCACCCCAAACCCCACTTTGCCTCCAGCATTTATAATAGTGTTAAATTAAAAACACTTTTTAAATATTTACAAGCGGAGGCTGGGGGGTCGCACTCAGAGACTTGCTGTGTGAAAGGGGTCACCAGTACAAAAGTTTGAGAACCACTGGGCTAGAGGAAAAGTCTGAGGTGTATGTAAGAGATTAGGGGGCTGAACTTTCATTCCTCGTATGCTTAAAACTCCCTTTGCTTAAGGTAGATAAGTTGATTGAGTCCTCTTGTTTGCATTAGACCAATCTTTCCTGTCCTCTACAGAAAATTAAACATTTACAACTTGAAATGGTTGTTTCTAATGTAAAGAAAACAAGTTAGAGCAAATATTTGGTGAAATAATACATCTAATTATTGACAGTTGTTAGTAAATAACCTGTGTAACTAAGGATCTGTATAAATTTGCAGAGATGGCATGTTTAGACATTTTAAATCCACTCTATTTGCTTGACCAGGAAAAAAAACAAACCAAACAATATTAAACTTTTCACCAGCTTTGACTTAGGTAATAAAAACACTAGTGTGAAGTCTGTTTTTAATATTCTCATTGAAAAAATGTCTAATTTTATAACTTCTGTGCTTAGTAGTCTCAAATTAAGTCTTGTATAAAGGCTTGGCGTATAATTATGAAACAAGAAATTACAATTTTGCATTAGGCTTCTCAGAGTCTTCCATGACATGAGAAGCGTTTTCATAAACACATTTTTGCCTGTGTGGATGACAGAAGTCTGCTCTTTTTCCACAGACGAGGGGCGAAAGCAGTAGCAAACTTCCACCGCACTGTTAAGCATCACTGGGTCTCAACACTGCGGACGCTACCTCTTGTGCTAAGAGGGTGATTGTCTCCATGGCCAGTTCAATCCTTTGCTTCTTGCCTGATTGCTAACAGTCGGAGGAAATTGGTGGTAGATTTTTGTTTTGGTTTGTTGATGAACACTTGGCTACTGGGCTGAGATCACTAAACTTAATTCATGTAGAACACCAAGCAGCTATCCCATGTTGATGTTCAGTGATTATGTGCGGAACTGGATTTGAACTGGCACCACAGGAAGCAAAATGCTCTTTTGCAGCGGTTCTCAAACTTGGTTGCACTGCGACCCCTGTCTGACCACAAAAAATACCACACGACGCCAGGAGAGGGTTCAGAAGCCTGAGTCCACCCAAGCAGGGGGGCCAAAGCCCGAGCTCACCGCCCCAAGTGGGCAAGCTGGCCAAAGCCCCAGGGCTTCAGTCCTGGGCTGGGGGGCCTGTAACTTGAACCCAGCCACCCGGGGCTGAAGATCTTGGGCTTCGGCCCCGGCCGGTGGGGTTTGGGCTTCGGGCCCGGGCCCTAGCAAATCTAACGCCAGTCCTGGTGACCCCATTAAAACGGGGTCCTGACCCACTTCGGGGTCCCGACCCACAGTTTGAGAACGGCTGTTCTATAGCCAACTGGCTGTCCTCCAAGCACTTCACTCTGCCTGCTGCTTAAAAGGTTTGTAATATTGAACTTGTGACTCTCGCTTTGCCGTTAAACATGGGTCAGTTCAATATTTTTAGCTGTTCAGGGAATTACTCTGCTGGGAAAGAGAGTGTTGTCTAGTGAATAGAACACCGTACTGGGATTTAGGAGGCCTGGGTTCTGTTCGCAGCTCTGCCACTAGCCTGCGGGTTAACCTTGAGCACATCACTTAACCTTTCCATGCCTCAGTTCCCCATATGTAAAATGGGGATAATAATGACACTGACTTTCTGACACTGACTTTACAGAAAAGCTAGTTTACTATTAACTTTTACATCTACATCAATATAGATACTTAATTATTTGTCCCCTTTTGAGCATTCCTTTGTGGACCTGGGTGGCCTCTGTTCCCTGGCAGAGTTTGTGCCTCTTGACGGGCTACAAGCCTAGTGAAGCTGCTTGAAGGAACAAATAGCTCTGCACACAGCTAGCATCTAGATGGCTAGGAGTGGCATTGTCATGACACTTCAATGGGAGGAGATGGGGGTTTGCTACGCTGTAGTTATTAATTTTTCCTCTGCAGTCCCGAGGCTTGACAGGAATAGCTGTTCTCATGAGTTATGAAACCACTGAGTAATAATGTTTTGAGTTTAATTCTCCAACTTACGTTGTCTCCGAACTACCCAGGAATAATAGGTCATAAGTTTATCTGTCATTCAAAGCTATCCTGATATGTACTTTCCTTTACGGTACTAGTCATTGTTAAGCTCTCTGCTTTGAGCTTTTATTGTTCCTATTTTTGCTTCTAAAAGGGCTGCGGATAGTTTCAGCAATGGTATTACTGTCAACCCCAGCTTGTGCTCTTCACCATATTCTTAGGCCTTCTGCGCCCTTTTGGGGATTGCTCTTTATGCTGCTTCAGCTGGGAAAGTAGATGCCTTTCTTCCGGCACCCTGTGCAAGGCGGATCACAGCTCCGTACTGAGGGCTTTTACCGGCTGAAGTCCATTTAGGAAGTCGGAAGAAAGGTGGAAATGGAAGGGCACAACTCCATTTTCCTGAAACAAATAAATAAAAGTAGAACACTGAAATGAGAGCTATAATAGCATCCATGGCAGGTAAACGACCCAAGCTCTCAGAAGTTGATGCACCAAAATTTTTTTAAAACAGATGTCAGACTAGTAAATCAGCTTGTATAAAACAGGGTCCGTTATTTCCCCATTGGATCAGGCAAGTGATCTTTTTTTATTTTTATTTTTTTTTAAGCAGGACAGTTGTCTTTCTTTTTTCCAATCTGCCAAGGGTACCAGCGTCCGTTCCCCTTTCTCTCTCACCCATGTCCATGGCCACCTGAAGCGTTCTACATTGCCCTCTGAATGGAAATGTCTCCCAATCCCAGTGTGTCATGCTCACCTTCCCCATTCATATTCCTCCTGAAGATCCATTCTTTGCGGTCCAGAATCCTGTGATGTGCTAATTAACACCCTCTGAAAGTTGTTTTATTTCCATTTGCCATCATATTTGGCGTCTCCCATTATCTGTCTTCTAGCCTGTGTACTCTGCAGATCTGGCTCTGTCTTTGCATTTATTTGTTGTATTTCACTGAGCACATTGCATCAGTGCTCAATTCAGGAGGGTTCATTAGCTCAATGAGTACCGATTGACATAAGTGCTGCTTACCAGGATGTCTTTGGTAGCTCTCCGAAAGTGTTTGCCTCAGTTCCTTTGTGTTCTACCTGTCTCTTGGCCAACAGAGTGAAGCTGTCTAAGGACTATGGTCTCTGCAGACTGAAGGAGAAAGCCCCATACAGGAGGTAGGGATGCCACTGTTCTGATGTGGGGGAAATTATTTCCCATTGAAAGAACAAACAAAAGCAAGAGGAAAGAGAAGAAACAGGAGGGGGAAATGGGAAGAGAATGAGTGAGAGAAGGAAATAAGGAAAAATAAAATGCACGTAGCATATAGGCCTGTGTGACCGTTTTCGAACTGATAGGATTATTTCAGTTAGGGGTGTGGCTTTCTTTTTTAAACTGAAATAGTTACGCTGATACAACTCCTGTTGTGGTTGCGGTTATATCAATAAAAAGGTGTTTTACACTGCCATAGTTTATTTCCCTTTCTGCATGGGAATAGACTATACCAGTAGAAGCCCTTTCGTATTCGTGTAACTGCTTCCTCACTAGGGGGATTTTACTCCTTTACCTACACTGAGATAGTTACAGCGGTGACGCTTGTGTGTAGTCAAAGCCTACGAGTAGTTCACTTGTACTTGTTTCCCTGACACACCTCCCTTAGTTTTATTTGGGGGAGTGGTGACCTGCATATTACTTTTGGGGATTAAGGCCTTGCTTGTTACAGAGATTGCAGGGGTTTGTTAAAAAACTACATTCCACAACATCAAGAGATTGGCTCTCTTCACTCTTGAGTAACAAGCTCAATAGGAAAAATGAGTGTATCTCAGCAGAATGATCAGGCAGTTCAATTCAGATGTGTAACACTGCTCTTCAAGAATCTAGCAAAGAGGCTATTTTGGGACACTGGCACCTCATAACGGGGTCTTTCAACAGAACAGAAAAACACTGACACTATTATAAAAGTATTGCTGCTCCAATCAGGACTGGCATGCTTTCAGAATCAATAGGAAAAGAGAAAAATTCTTACTAGTCTTCACAAACCTTTGCTCTGAACTTCATGGGACGAAAGATTTTGAACTCTGGGGGGGTCATGGAAGTTCTTCTGAAATATTTCTCCCCATGTGTACATACTTCCAAATTCATTCAAAGCCAGAGAAACCAGCATAAGCCTCTTTCGCCTGGATCACTTATCTGGCTTTGCCTAATAGCCTGGCTACGCTAGCAGGGTCAGCAATATAAAACTAAGCAGTATAATTTGTATAAATTCTAATTTTCATTCCAGAGTGTTTCACATATATGTGTGTGTACAGCACTATTGCAAGATTGGCTTCTATGGGTGGGCTGCAGCCAGCTGGTTCTCACATGTTCAGCAGTGGGAAGTGTGGAAATTTTGGCCTGGGAATACTGAGACACAGTTCTCCTTCTCTTACCAAGAAAAGAGCTAGGTGATCTTTAATGCCCTCTTATCGCAGACAGGACGGACCGCAGTTTAAAAGATGGTTCCGGAAAGACTCCCATAGTGTAAACTGAAAGTAGGATTGCCTGGTTCTAGACGGTGTTGCTGCTACAGGTGCTGGGTTGGTTTGTTTAAGCTGCTGAGTGTAGAACCCAGAGAAAATCATGCATGAAACCTAAGAAGGTGGAGAGGAGGACAGAAGTGTTTTCAGTAATGAGACCGTTAGTTGTATCCCTCAGTTACAAAATCACTGTACTTAAAAGTGGCGGGGGGGGGGGAAATCAGGGATGAAGATGAGAAAGGGAGGGATTTTTATACCCTTTCTCTTAGACCCACCACCAGTGAACAAAGGCTGTTAATTGTTACCTAGCAGTTTCTTAATCTAAATTATAATTGCCTTCCAGAGATGAAAAATTTGTCGTCATACCTCTCTGAGTTTGTTTATACTTCTTGCCTGTCCCATGCGCACTTTCTGTGCTCTTCCAATCCTGGTCTCTTTATCCCCACTGACTGTCTGTGGTTGGGTGTCGTGTTGTCCCCATGTGTTGGGAACTCTGTTCCTCCCATCACAGTGATTCGCTCTTCCTAAAACTTTTCTGTTGGCTTTTAAGATTAGTGCTCTGTAACCCATTTTATAATATTTGTATTAAATACTTAGTGTATTAAGGACTCTGTATAAATGCAAAATACATGCACATAAGCAATGAAGTACCAGTGGGATGGCTCAAACTTGCAGGTATACAGTGAAATTTCATAACCGTATTTTAATTTTTTTGTGAAGTTACTTCCAACTTCAGTGAAAGTCTAACTACATTTTCCCACTTTTGATTCCTTTGTGTTTTGTAAGATCTTTTCCATGATAAGGAGACACATCATTGCAATACGAAATCCTTATTGGAAAGAAGAGAACATCGAGCTAAGAATGCCACTCAGTGCCTATACACAATTTTCTGTCGTCAGCTACGATTGTAAGGGGTCTCACAGGAAGTTGCATCTGTTTTGTAGCCTCAAACAGTCGGAGGACTTTTCCTGGAATCATAGAATATCAGGGTTGGAAGGGACCTCAGGAGGTCATCCAGTCCAACCCCCTGCTCAAAGCAGGACCAATCCCCAACTAAATCATCCCAGCCAGGACTTTGTCAAGCCTGACCTTAAAAACCTCTAAGGAAGGAGACTGCACCACCTCCCTAAGTAACCCATTCCAGTGCTTTACCACCCTCCTGATATCCAATCTAAACCTCCCCCACTGCAACTTGAGACCCTTACTCCTTGTTCTGTCATCTGGCACCACTGAGAACAGTCTAGATCCATCTTCTTTGGAACCCCCTTCGGGTAGTTGAAGGCTGCTGTCAAATCCCCCCGTCACTCTTCTCTTCTGCAGACTAAATAACCCCAGTTCCCTCAGCCTCTCCTCATAAGTCATGTGCTCCAGCCCCCTAATCATTTTTGTTGCTCTCCGCTGAACTCTTTTCAATTTTTCCACATCCTTCAAAGTCCACTTTGCCAGGAGAGTGTCGGCCTTGTGGGCAGACAGCTTCTCCATAGAAGTTTTCCAGGCTACCCGTCTGTACTTCTCTGCATACTTGCATTTGGCTGTTTATTATTTATGTGTCTTCTAATACAGGGCCTGCAAGGCAGGTGTTTGCAGACTGCCTTTTCTATAGAGCTTCTGTATATCAGTGATCTGACAAATGCTTTGGTAGTCCCGCTGTTGTGGCTGGCACAGGAATATGATCAAAAGAGTAATGGGTTTCTTGGACACCTCTCAATCCAGATGGTTCGCTGAGTTACTGTGAAGGAATGTGATTGAGAATTATTCTTCATTTGTTCATAATAATAGTTAATTATAGACAGGACACAGGCCGCTAACAAACCTCAGAGATGGTGTCCTCATCAGCCCTTTGAATTTTCTGTTTCCATTTTATAAGAACATAAGAGAAGACATATTGGGTCAGATCAATGGTCCGTGTAGCCCAGTATCCTGTCTTCTGACAGTGGCCAATGCCAGATGCTTCAAAGCGAATAAACAAAACAGGGCGATTATCAAGTGATCCATCTCCTGTAGTCCTGTCCTGGCATCTGGCAGTCAAAGGCTTCGGGATTCCCAGAGCATGGGGTTGAACATCTGGGCTAATAGCCATTGAGGAGGATAGACTTTTTCTCCATTAACTTATGATTCCCTTTTGAACCCAGTTTATAGTTTTTAGCCTTCACAACATCCCCTAGTAATGAGTTTCTAAGGTTGACTGCATTGTGTCAAGAAGTACTTCCTTTTGTTTGTTTAAACCTGCTACCTATTAATTTCATTGGGTGACCCCTGTTTTTTGTGTTATGTGAAGAGGTGAATAACACTTCCTTCTTCTCTTTTGGAAGACAATTGTCAGTAGTCCGTAAAACCTAGAAATTCCAGAATTGGTATTTAAGGTCCCTGAGAAGGTGCATAAACAACAAAGAACTCCAAAAATATTTTGGAATACTGCAATTCTTCGTTCAGAATCATTAGAAACGTGAGCAGATTGCTCCACTTGTGTAAACTGACTGATTTGCTTGCTGAGTGTATACACACTTGGCGAGACCAAAGTGGTTCCAAAATCTTGTGCAGAAACTTTTTTGGACTGGTGAAATAAAGGCATTCTGTTAGCTGCCATGACTGCCTTACTGCTGTAGACTAGGTAACACGTTCTGCCTGCCAAGCATGTTTTTATAAGCGAAGCTTGTCTGAAGGTCATAGTACGTTAAAATATATAACCTCTGACGATAAAAATAAATGTTCTATTACAGTTGTAAACTAGAACTACAGATTTAATGTAGGATATCTTGTTAGAGTCACACAGGTTCAGTTTCTGGAATTAAATCAGTGCATGAAAGTAGAGTCAGCTCATCAGACTAATATGAACTAATGACGTTTTCAGTATTTTAACCCATTCTGAGCTGTTGCTTACTAAAATCTCTTTTAGACACTCTGACTTGCTTGCATTGTCTCGTGGGCCAAATTATCTACTGTTCAGTTTTTAGGCCGGTGTCAAGAAGTGTGGAAGGTCCCTTAACCAGTCACCAGCAGTGAGATTCCTACTTCAAACCCATTACTCCTTCAGAGCAAAACTCTAAGGTCTCAGGGATATGTTTATTCAGCCATCCCTTTGCGTGATCTTAGCTGGTTTGCTTACTAGACATTTCTCTTTCTGTTTGACTTGCCCGTCATTAATTCTTCTGGCCCGGGCTCATTTCTCAGCTTCGCCTGAATCCTGACATGGCTGCCTTTCTACAGTGGACCTTGCAGTCTAGTTAAAGAATGTAATGGACCTAAGCACATCCTGCTTGTCAACAAGCAAGTATTCATGCAGTTTCCCAGTAAGAGAATCGAGGGTGAAATTTACAGACGAGGGCAAGATGCTCTGAACAGGTATACACCAACTTCTTTTGAGGACTAACCCGTTTGCTTGGCTTCTTGCTTCAAAGGACGGTTCTAAACCTGATGTTTCTGCTTCAGCTGTCCTGTCCTTAATACAAGCACCATATGCCAAAGTCTGGTGTAATTTCATTGTTACTAGAAAAAAGTAAATGAGAGCTTTCTTTATGCTTCCCCCATGGAATAGATTCTTGCCTAAACTTCTGGATGTTCTTTACTTTGGAAGGGTTCATTGCAGACTGTATGCATATTCCATGAACAGTTGAAGAGGGAGACAAATAGAGTCAGCAGTGGTTGAAATCTTTTCTCCATAAGTCATGTTAATGCTGATAATGGTCCCTTCATTGAAAATGTTTCAGGTAACTTAATGAGTAGACATTACCAGTCTGATATTGGGGCAGTCTTGAGTCGTTCTTTGACAGAAAGGTACTCATGCTCTCATATAGATCTGTAGGTTTTCTTCCCACCCATGTTCCAGCCATTCCTTCTAACGTCCCAAATTCAGTGCCTATCCTTTCAATGTAATTGAGGGGCCAGGAAGAAACTCAAGGTGAGTTGGTTCCATTCAGATTTGTTTTAAATACTGATAGTTCTGAATGTGATATGCCCTGCCCACCACCCACACACACCGACCTGTGCAAGTTTGAGACTACTGGGAAATCCGATTGTGGTTAATTTGACACGGTTCCTTTTTATTAATAATATATCTGTGCTGTAGAACACTAAGCCTCTCATCACCATTCTGTTTGGAAGTGGATTTCTCAGAGTAGTATAAAATCAGTACAGTAAACGTATACAGTGATCAAGACTTCTGAAAGTGACTAATTATTTCTGGGAGCCCAACTTGAGACACAATAAAGAGACATACCTTTCTGCAAATACTGAGTGACTATTTTTTCATTGCACCACCTTGCTATTGGGGGTGGTTTATCTGTTAGCAATAAGATGTTTTATTTTTTTTAAAGCTTCCAGTATGTCCTATCTTCCCACTGTGGAGCCTAAACATATTGCATCAATCATCAAAACATCTTTTCATACATACCATTTTTTTCCTTCACGTAAAAGGAAAGGAGCCTTGTTTGATTGCTCCGGTTTTAGGAAGGAGACCTGCAGGTCATTGTCTCTATCTTTATGTTTACCTAGAAAACCTTGGAACTACAGTAGAATTGATCCTCATGGTGAAGATTAGTTTTCTTCTTGACCCCAAGATAGTGTTTGATTTTTGTTAGAACTCTAAAAGTAAAGTGGAGAAGATGGGATGTCTGTGATGGGAGGCGTAGTGAGCTAACTGCAGCTTTTCAGAATGAAGATCATATCTATATTCCCACTCTCACGCTTATAAAAAGTTAGAGCTTGCATCTACTTTAGCTGGGATAGCTATTGGAAGGCTTATAGGACTCCTGACACAGAGCAGACTGCATTCTGTTAGGATATGGCAATGCTTTCGGGTCAGTTACCAGGAAACTCCAGCCGCAATTCTGTAGGGCATTGTAAGGTACTTGTTTAAGATCAATGGCTTGGTTTATTTCTTCAGTGACACTTTATGCTACTGTGCAATGTATCTGGGTTGATTAACAGTCTTTCATTTAGGTTGGCACACAGGGTGGCATTCTCCTATAGGTGATACTTCTGATTGGTTAAGCAGTAACATGGGCTGTCCCTCTCCGGTTGTCCCTGGCGTGCACCAAAAAAAAAAAAAAAAAAAAAAAAGCTGGTCTTTGATCTGGTAGTAGGAATTGAATTTTTTGCTTTCGATTCACTGGTTCAGGACCAGCGTTTGGTCATGTTTACAAGTCATTAAAAGGTTTGTACCTAGCCAACAAAGGTAGGAGTAGTCCTGGCAAGTTGCATGATATTGGACCTTAATATAGCATCCTGATAACCATCTTGTTTTAATTCTTCCGCTATGATTCCCACCTAGTTTTAGTCCTCAAAATCTTATGAACCACTGAAGGTGAAGATGAGCATTTTATACCATTCAAAAGATGTGATTCCAATTCAGGTTGGCATAAAGTGCTGGTTTGTTTTCAGCTGTTCTTGAGATACCAGCCATATAATAATGCTAAGGAAAAAAAAATGGAGGACCAGTGTTTTCAAAAGGGACTCGTATTTTCGGTGCTTCTATTTTTGTGTATCCAAACTGTGATGCTTTTAAGGTGCCTAATTTTTCAAAAAGTGCTGAGCATCCAGCCTCTGAAAATCAAGACTATAATCAGAATGATGAGATTTTAAGGTCTAATATATCCCACCCAGCTGGGGCTAGTGAAGAGCACTGCGCAGAAAATTTGGGTTTTCCATCTTTAAAGTGGTATACAACACTTATATCTAATGCCAGTAGTCCTACAGTCAATGTTAAATAGCTCAGGTGAACTGGAAAAAGGTGAACAGTGATATGACAAAGGTTAGGGGGCCAGAGCAGAGACAAAAGGGAATGGTCTTTTGTGAGCTGCAGTTTCCTCTACCTAAAGGCAGAGTAGTTAACCTCCTGCAGGGAAATTCACAAGTCTTCACAGACCTGAAGTTTTTTTTGTTTTGTTTTGTTTTGTTTTGTTTTTTTACCTCAAAGTAACTAGAGGGGTTTTCTGCCTATTTGCCTGGAGACAAAGGTGTCAGGGTTTTGGGGGGTTTTTTGAATTTTTTTTTTATGGTGGTGGTTGTTGGGGTTTTTTTGGATTTTTCTGTAAGCTGTAGCTCAGGAAAGGTTGTGCTCAAATAAATTTGTTAGCCTCTAAGGTGCCACAAGTACTCCTTTTCTTTTTGCAAATACAGACTAACACGGCTGCTACTCTGAAAATAGTCTAGGTTAGCTATGACTAAAGAAGACTGTGGGGAGTTTCAGAGGGGTACCACAGTGACTGATGAAATTTCGTGTTGAAATTTGTGAGGTGATGCATTTGTTGCTGGGTTCTGATATTAACTAACCGCTCGGGGTGAGGGCAGGGGGTGGAGAGGGCCAGGCAACTCAATGTAAATTTCTGGAGTGGGTGTCAAAAAAAATAAATAAGCAAAATGTTAGGCTGTATAAAGAAACCAATACTGCAAATATTATAATGCTATGATATAATTCAATGGTATGCCTTTCCCTGGAATATTGTGTTCAGTTCTGGTCACCCCATCTCAGAAAGGATATAGCAGAAACAGGCAGTGAAATTGATTATACACATGAGAAGATATGAGACGAGACAGACTGACCCCAGTTAGTGTTGAGAAGACACAAACGAGAGGAACTATGATGGTAGTATACAGTTTTGGGGTGTGGTTGTTTTCCCTTATAACAAGAATAAGGCTACCTTCAGTTAAACTGAAAGGTGACCAATATAAATTGAAAGGAAATGCAATTTTAAATACTACATAACCTCTGGAGTTCACTATCTCAAGATATAACTTGAGGCCTAGTAAAATTAATAAAAGAAATAGGTATTTGTATGGGTAATGACAAAAATTTGGTAAGTGTATAAACTTTCCCACTTTGGAATAAGCCTGTCTGATGATGGTTAGAGGAAAAACTTCTCTATGGGAAAGTTATTTCATGTCTGTGCACTACAGATATTTTGGCCTCTTCCTCTGTAGCATGTGGTACTGCCACTATAAAAGAGTGTATTGTGGATGGACCTTTGAGGTGAAATCCTAGCTCTAGAGAAGATGATGGGAGTTTTGCTATTGACTTGAATACTTACAGTATTTCATCCTGTTCTGATTCATTGTGACAGTTTCTCTGTGCCTACAAATAACAGACCTTCAAGCTGTTACTTGATTATTCTGTTTAGTCAGTTTTGTTGTCAGTATCATGGACCTGACTATAGAAAGTTCTGGCCCCGATAGTAATTTTTTTTATCCCTTTTGGAAGGAGGGAAAATGGGTAGAAAATGGAATATGGGGAAGAAAGAAGGAAAAGATGGGGAGTCCCTTCTTCAGTAAATAAAAAAGGTCCAAAGTTGGATGTAGAGGATTTTTCTTGCCTGCTCTCTAGATCTGCCTCTTTTCAGATATAATGGCTTTTATATATCTAGTGTAGAAATTAAATAGATACTTCCTGCCTGATTTTAAAAAACCAACAATAAAAGTAACTGACAATCCCATGCCACATTAATAAGCAAGATAGATCAGGTCACTTTTGTTTCCTTTTTAGATTTGGGAGAACTCTACTTAAACTATGGTGGGACGAATGAGCAGGAAGTTTAGGTGCCCTGGAAGAGTCCTCCATTTATCCTCTCCATGACAACTGCTGCAGGGGACCAACCTGGTGATGTACGTTTGACTGTCCTTTGCTGAAAGACCTTGATCACTTAGGAATCTATCAAACCTGCTTTTCACTTCTGATCCAGGATTAGGCAGACAATTCTAGTTTCTAAAAATATACCTGCAAGGAGTCGCCTGTACTAGATGAATTGGTTTATTTATTCAGATATATGCACTGCAATTGGCTGCCCAGCTTTATTTGAACAGAACTCTGAAAACCAACTCTAAATATATTACATTCCTAACTACGTACCTAAAATCCGTTATTTTGTAGTCATATTTACAAAGCAGTAAGCGTATTCGTAGTAGAATTAGGTTATTCTTCCTAGATTACATTTCATGTAAGCAATTGAATATAATTTAGTGAATAAGCAATTTTTTTCTAAACATCATGACAGTACAAGAGTTGTAGCTTAGCATAACGATCTTTGGTAAGGGCCCCTAATAATCCTGTTTGTTGTTTCAGTGTATTAACTTAATATCCTAATTCAGTAGACATGAATAAGATGATCAACATGAAGTTTTTAAATCAAAATTCACTTTATAATTATAATGTGTTTGGGGGTGTCCGTTGGGGAGTAAAACTACTGAAACAGATCAAGGTAGATTTAAAAGAGTTGGGATGGGGCAGGCTTTTTAGGCAAATAACTTGTTTTCTCAGCTCTGCTGATTTGAAGTTTGATGATTTCCCATATCTAAGGATGAGTAAGTAGCCTTGCGGTTAACACACTGGACTGGGATTCAGGAGAATTGGTGTCAGTTCCTGTGGGACCTTGGGCAAAGTCACTTCATTTTTCTGTGCTTCATTTTTCCTGTCTATAAAACAGTGATTGTACTTTCTTACCTTAGTGGGGTGGGGTGAGAATAAATTCATTAATGCAAGTGCACAGCTACCATAACAATGAGGGCCATGTAAGAACCAAGGTAATATCTCTCCTGTTTTACCTTTATCAGAATTCTGTCTTCCTCGTGCCTGCTCGTGATACTGCACCACTGTAATTAAATTCTTGCTCCCTTGAAATGTCAGAATACTGCTTCTTAGGCCATGTCTACACTTACTGGGGATCAGAGTGCTCTTCGGTACTCCCCCAAAACAAGAGGAGTAACGCAAGTTGACAGGAGTGTCTCCCATCGACACAGCCTGGTGTAGGTACTACAGTAAGTTGACCTAAGCTACATCGATCAATTGAGCTGGAGTAACGTAACTTAGGTCGACTTACCCTGGTAGTGTAGACATGGCCTTAGTGTCAGGGAAATCTCAAATCACCTACAGTTTAAAAAATAAATAAATAAATAAAAATACAGAGACTAAGTGGTCTCCAAAGAGAGGTGCATTGCACATTCATTCTGTGACTTTCTGCAGGTCTGTCAGGAGATTGACTGAGTTAACTCTTGCATCCGATGAAGTGAGCTGCAGCTCACGAAAGCTTATGCTCAAATAAATTTCTTAGTCTCTAAGGTGCCACAAGTCCTCCTTTTCTTTCTGAGTTAACTCTGTTTGCTAAGGTGCGTCAAATATGTGCAGTTTTAGGTGGCTGTTCTTCATGGCATCTTTTTTGACACTGGTGGTTCCGGGTGAAGGGGCGCATTCTGCAGTAAAATAGAGAATGCAGTATGTTTCTGAACGTCTGTTGTGATGCAGACTTACTCGAGCATCAGTAGGTTTGCTGCTTCCCCCTCATCGATTTTCCTCCTCTGTACTGTTGGCCTATCGTTTGGAAGCTCCTGGGCAGTGGTGAAAGCAGCCCTGAGAGTTTCCAAGACCTCCACCTAGAGACTGTAGCGAAAATAGCATACACAAAAGGGAGGAGGCAAGAGAAAGCAGCACGTTCTGTAGATGCTCTGTTTCCCATTGCTGCACTGAAGGACTAAAATAATCCTGCCTTGCAATTGTCACGGGGATTTTAGTTACCATTTGAAAGAAAAGACTAGCATTCATTTTATTTGGGAACAAGGGTGTTAACGCAGATGAAAATACACAAGCGAATTAGTGCACTGCGGAAGATGAAATGCTTCCCCTGTCAATTCTCAAACACTATTAAATCCGCCCAGTCTAACACCAGTGCTTTGATGTCTGCCTCTTTCTTTGACCAAGGTATGGGAATACAGTATTCTTAACGGTGAGTTACTCGATTTAAAATGCTTGATAGTTGCTTTGCTTTCAGTACTTACTTTATATAAATGTGCAGGCTCAGCACTATTTTCAGGCTAATAGGAAAGCCTTTTTTTGATTACTTGTGTTTTGACCTTTGAGAATAAATAGCTCAAGCTTGCCTTGTAAGAGACAGGTTCCTTAGATTCATTTTTACTTTTTTTTTTTTTTTTAAATGCGAGTTTTACGGACTTAAAGGAGTTGCTAATTTTCTGTTGTAATTGCAAATAAAGAACTTTTTTTTAATTTAAAACTAAATTGATCCACGCTGTTTAAAATACCCGTTCTCTGGATACTAGAAAAATAAAACACAAGTAGGTGCAGCATTCAGAGTTTGAATGTCTTGTCACCTTCAGAAGAGCATGCTGTCTTCTCTTGGAGGGCTGGGGATGGTAGCACTGAAACTTCTTTCACTGATGGAGGTTCATGCAGCTGATCCTGTAAACAAAACAGGAGCAGTGTCAGCCTGCTGGCCGCTAATCAGACACTCAAACACGCACACAAACCCGTAAGGTACTAGGAACAGAAAGCAAGGTGAGAGATAATATTTAGACTGGGAGACCTCCTACAGGCTACTGGATGCATTTAGGAGGTGATTTCTGGGCTTAAAATTATAAATATATGTACAGAATGTAAAACTGTGGTGAAAAACAGGTAATTGGTTTACCTTCATGAGCAAAGACCATAAGAAGCTTCTCTGAATATATTTCAGATGAAGTATGTTCAAGGAAAATAGTTGGACCAACAAACCTCAGGAAATTCAATTACAATCTCCTAACTTAGAATGTCCTGACTTTTGATGCTGTATATCACGATTGTAAGGCTTTAAATGTCGGGTCTTTATCCTTTTCCATTTTTGAATGGCAGTTCTGCAAAATAACTTGTCATGAAATGCATCAAATGTGCATTCATTGACTTGACTTGCTGTTCTGGTCATTCCTATAAACATTCCTATTTAGGCTTGCAAAAATATGTATTTTGGTGTGAATATGTAATGTTTTCAAAGCATGCTTTTTCCTGGCCAAATAAGTATGGTGATAGGTTTACCCATGTCCTCTGCAGTCAGGTTCTAAAGCCAATTTTTACTTTTCAAACTTGCAGGTGCTATTCCGGTTTATTAGCAAAATTGTCTCCTCCTCACCACGGTTAGCTCAGTTGTCAATGCAAATGCTGACAGCTCATTTCCGGAATGCTTTTTAAAGTATATGTCATCCTGTACATTTGTTAGTATTCAATGCTTTTTGAACCCACACAATATCCATTTTGACTTGGAATGAGGTGCCAAGGCTTTTATCTGATAAATATTTTCCTTTAATATTGCTTATTGAATCATATAGCTTTCTCAGACTTGCAAGTGCTTTACATTAACTAACCCTCAAAACAATCCCATGCAATAAGTAGTATGTCCCTGTTTTACAGATGGGGAAATAGAGGTTTTTAAATTTACTCACCCAAGATAAGAGGGAGTCAGGATTTGAACTTGGGAATTCCTGGCTCCTAGGTCTACTCATCATCCTCGTTATTATTTATTTGTTTTACCGTCGTGCCTTGGAGTCCTAGTCATGTATCAGAATGCTAGGGGCTGTACAAACACAAAATAAAAAGACTGTCTCTGCCTCTTACAGTCTAACTTGTGAAGGGTGTACATTGAACACCCATACTATTGTTTGTTTACATAAATATTCTGAAATCGTTTTAAAAAAGTAGTCTCAAACATCAGCATTCATGAGAGGCAAATATCAGTTTAGCCAGCAGTGAGTAGGAATGAATGGATATTGTTACTTTTAAAAGGTTGGGGGGGAAGAAATCAATTTTATGAAGGATAAACTTATATTTTGTTGTTGGTGTATTTAGAAAGAAGCTTACTTCATATCTACATATTTAACTTTAGGATCGTGTTAGTGAGAAATTGCATCATCTCTATTTTCAGTTCTCTAATATGCGGCAATGAACGCTGCATATTGGAGAGCAGAACTGAGCTGTGTGTTGAACATCCTCCCATACATGCCAGAAGTCTGACTTTGCATCTTTTTCCTTGATATTTGGGGATTTTGCAGCTCAGTTTGGCCTGCATGTTTAAGCTGTCTTGGGATTGCACAATTTTGAGACAGTAGCCTACACTTATAATTGCTGTATATTGCAGTAAATAGAAAACAGGATATTTTGGTAATGACCAGAAAGGGCACCACCCGTCTTTTTGGAATAACATCAGAATGATTTTTGCCTAAGATCCACCTTAGCTGTTTGAAAAATGTCTCCCTTCAAAATCACGGTGAAAGAACATGAAATTTCCTGTCTTCCTTTAAATGAGAGAGGCCTGCTACTTTTAGTGTCTGCTTTCTGTTCTCATAACATGGACCTGCCTGACCTGCCTCTCTGCAGAAATCTGTGAACGTTAAGATAAATGTGGAACGTTTTGCTCAGTAGCATTCAGTATGCAAGGTAGCTCCTCAGAGCTCCAAAATGTAAAACAAGAAAGCAGAAACGATCAGGCAACAACAACCATAACAAAAGTTGTGCAGTGCATTGTTCATCTCTATTACACAAGAATAAAGAAGAAAAGAGATTTTCTGCCTGGAAAATAACTGACGTACTTTTTTTCTGCCAGAAAGTCTTATATTTGTTGCTCCATGGTAAAGTGGAAAGTGTCTGCAAATTAAATATTAGGTATTGAAGATATTATTCCCAGAATAAACTGAAATATCTCTTCTAGTTAATGGAGAATATAAATATTGTGGTTTCATGGAAGGAAGTGTTTATAACCTGGTAAACATATCTATTTCTACACTGAAGTGCAAGTTTTGATTCCCTCATGTACTTATTCTTTTGCTTTTGAAGAAAATAGTCTGGGTTTGTTCCTCTCCAGGAAAAATACATACTTTCGCTGGACATTTATTTTTTTCCCCTCTGTGTCTTTGCTGACACTGTCTATAGCATATTGTGTATTAAAAAGTAACTAGAATGAAAATGCTTTGACGGTTGGTTGAGTTGGATCAGGGGTGGCAAGTTTAAAGGTTAAACTTGAAACATTTTAAATTCTGAATGTTTTTAAATTAAAAATTAATTTAATAGGAAGTCTAAAGGAATCCACGCACAACATTCAAAATAATTTATGCTTAGTTTTAATTTCTGCAGAGGAAAGATATAACTCAGATGAAAACAAACATGTGTATTTGTATGTGTGCTAGGAATTAATATACATTGGTGGGTATGGGCTTAATTTTCATCCTACGTTCGACATTTGACATTGCCTCTCTTGCAAGACCAGTTATGTACATATTGTAGGCTAAATTCCATTTTTAAAGGGATGATTGGCAGAGATGAGTACTCCGTATATAGAATTACAAAACTTGCCCAATTTATATAGCACTCTCAAAGGGGAAAAAAACCCTTAGTAAATAATTTTAGCAGGTAAAAACCCAGTCTAAATCTGATGAGGAAGTAGTCTGAGAACAGGAATTCCTCTACCTTTTTTTTTTTGTTTTTTGTTTTTGTTTTTTAAAAAGACAGTCATTTGAACTTAAGATCTTAACTTGAGTGTAGTTGTTGCGGTTCTGCTTCCTTGCATTCCTCAGATGCTGATGTTTGAGCATGTCCACCCGAATAAAACATTTCTGCCTAAAGCTTTCAGATCTGTACATACAGTCCTGAAGAGACCAGCTTTGAGATCAGTATGGGTAATGGGCACATGTCCAGTTCTACTGTTAAAAATGAATGGCAGAGGTGTAGGTGAAATGAGCAGAAATATATATAAACAAAACCAAAACCCCACTATTACCGGCCTTTTTCTGGATGAACAAACAATTTTGGACATTTTCCCGGTTATGAGCATTTTATTCAGAGAATAAGACTGATGTAGACTGAAATGAGCCTTTGTCAAGCTGTCGGGAAAGATTTTCTGTTTGTACTCCTTAACCATTTATAGTTTTCTTGACTTTTTGAGTAGATGTTTAGAAGAAATGCTGACTGACGGTTTTTTTGTTCTTGGTTATGCAGCGGATATAATTTCTACGGTAGAATTTAACCATTCTGGAGAATTACTAGCAACAGGAGACAAAGGAGGTAGAGTTGTCATCTTTCAACAGGAGCAGGAGGTGAGTGTTAACTGTGCTTAAAATAAGTCATGTATTAAAACTCTTCTCCTATCTGCAAGTGACCTCTTGGAGTGAGGTGTATACTTGTATGAGAAATTGTGCAGTTCCACTGTATAATAAGTATCTGATCATTCTGAGGTGCTGGGAGAATAAACAGTGAAACTCCAAAGCAACTACCAAAAGAACTATCAAAATTGATTACATTATTAGGGTCTTTAAAGGTCTGGTCCTGTTTCTAAATGGTTGTCTAAACAGTTTATAGTGCGAACAAAATTTGACTAAAAACCTTGGGGACCTCTTGAAGTTGTCACTTCAGATAGCTTGCTGCCTTTTGGGGATGTTCCTTAATGCCGGTTTCAGTGTAGCTGTTGGGAAATGAGAAGTGGCTCTAAGGGAGCATGTGGCCAAAGATGGCCCTTTACACTCTAATATATATCAGGCAAAAATTGGTCAAGGTTCTTCTGTCAGCATTGAGTCTTTGCGGCTTGTTTTGGGGTGATTTAAGAGCAGATTTTTTTCTGCCCGCTAAAAGTTACGATGTAAAGGTCTTAACAGCAGAGGGAATTCTTTCCTAAAACTAAACACAAAAGTTCCTTCTAGCCATCACCTTCAGCCCCCAACTAAAACCTCTCCAACGCATCATCAAGAATCTACAACCTATCCTGAAGGATGATCCATCACTCTCACAGATCTTGGGAGACAGGCCAGTCCTTGCTACAGACAGCCCCCCCAACCTGAAGCAAATATTCATGAGCAACCACACACCACCCAACAGAACCACTAACCCAGGAACCTTGATCAAACTGGGCAGTCTCTACATAAAAGAATAAATGGACACAAATCAGAGGTCAAGAATTATAACATTCAGAAACCAGTCGGAGAACACTTCAGTCTCTTTGGTCACTCGATTACAGACCTAAAAGTGGCAATTCTTCAACAAAAAAACTTCCAAAACAGACTCCAACGAGACACTGCTGAATTGGAATTAATTTGCAAACTGGATACAATTAATTTAGGCTTGAATAGAGACTGGGAGTGGATGGGTCATTACACAAAGTAAAAAATTTCCCCATGTTTATCTCCCTCCTCTCCCCCCCCCCACTGTTCCTCAGGATATGTCTACACTACAAAATTAGGTCGAATTTATAGAAGTTGTTTTTTTATAAATCGTTTTTATATGGTTGATTGTGTGTGTCTCTACACAAAATGCTTTAAGTGCATTAACTCGGCGGAGTGCTTCCAGAGTACCGAGGCTAGCGTCGATTTCCAGACTGTTGCACTGTGGGTAGTTATCCCACGGTTCCCGCAGTCCCCACTGCCCATTGGAATTCTGGGTTGAGATCCCAATGCCTGATGGGGCAAAAAACATTGTCGCGGGTGGTTCTGGGTACATGTCATCAGGCCTCCCACCCTCCTTCTGTGAAAGCAAAGGCAGGCAATCGTTTCGCGCCTTTTTTCCTGAGTTACCTGTGCAGACGCCATACCACAGCAAGCATGGAGCCCGCTCAGCTCACTCTCACAGTATGTCTCCTGGGTGCTGGCAGATGTGGTACTGCATTGCTACACAGCAGCAGCAACCCATTGCCTTGTGGCGGCAGATGGTGCAATAGGCCTGAAAACCATCGGCATCGTGTCCGAGGTGCTCCTGGCTGCCTCGGTAAGGTCGGTCAGGAGCACCTGGGCAGACATGGGTGCAGAGACTAAATTTGGAGTGACTCGACCAGGTCATTCTCTTCAGTCATGCAGGCAGTCCTATTGCACCATCTTCTGCCGGGCAGGCAGGAGATGAGGATGGCTAGCAGTCCTATTGCACCGTCTGCTGCCAGCCAAAGATGTAAAAGATAGATGGAGTGGATCAAAACAAGAAATAAACCAGGTTTGTTTTGTATTCATTTGCTCCCCCCTCCCTCCCTCCCTCCGTGAAATCAACGGCCGACAATCGTTTTGGTGAGGTCTGTCGGGGCACCTTGAAAACTTTAATGGTGATTCAGTCCTGCCTGAAATACCAGAGGGAGGGATAGCTTAGTGGGTTGAGCACTGGCCTGCTCAACCCAGGGTTTTGAGTTCAATCCTTGAGGGGGCCATTTTGTGTGACCGTTGTTTTTGTTTGTCCTAGATGTAAAGCCACCCCCTTTGTAGATTTTAATTCCCTGTAAGCCAACCCTGTTAGCCTCATCATCAGTCGCCCCTCCCTCTGTCAGAGTAATGGCAGACAATCGTTCTGTGCAGATGCCAGACCACGGCAAGCATGGAGCCTGCTCAGATCACTTTGGCAATTAGGAGCACATTAAACACCACACGCATTATCCAGCAGTATATGCAGCACCAGAGCCTCGCAAAGCGAAACCGGGCGAGTAGGCGACCTCAGCGTGGTGACGAGAGTGATGAGGACATAGACACAGACTTCTCTCAAGCACGGACCCTGGCAATGTGGGTATCATGGTGCCAATGGGGCAGGTTCATGCGGTGGAACGCTGATTCTGGGCTCGGGGAAGAAAGCACAGACTGGTGGGACCTCATCGTGTTGCAGGTCTGGGACGGTTCCCAGTGGCTGTGAAACTTTTGCATGCGTAAGGGCGCTTTCATGGAACTTCGTGACTTGCTTTCCCCTGCCTGAAGATCATGAATACCAAGATGAGAGCAGCCCTCACAGTTGAGAAGCGAGTGGCAATAGCCCTGTGAAAGCTTGCAACGCAGACAGTTACCGGTCAGTCGGGAATCAATTTGGAGTGGCCAAATCTACTGTGGAGGCTGCTGTGATGCAAGTAGCCAACGCAATCAAAGATCTGCTGATATTGAGGGTAGTGACCCTGGGAAATGTGCAGGTCATAGTGGATGGCTTTGCTGAAATGGGATTCCCTAACTGTGGTGGGGCAATAGACGGAACCCATATCCCTATCTTGGCACCGGCGCACCAAGCGGGCGAGTACATAAACCGCAAGGGGTACTTTTCAGTAGTGCTGCAAGCACTGGTGGATCACAAGGGACGTTTCACCAGCATCAACGTGGGATGGCCGGGAGAGGTACATGACGCTCGCATCTTCAGGACCTCTGGTCTGTTTCAAAAGCTGCAGGAAGGGACTTCATTCCCAGACCAGAAAATAACCGTTGGGGATGTTGAAATGCCTATAGTTATCCTTGGGGACCTAGCCCACCCCTTAATGCCCTGGCTCATGAAGCCGTACACAGGCAGCCTGGACAGTAGTCAGGAGCTGTTCAACTACAGGCTGAGCAAGTGCAGAATGGTGGTAGAATGTGCATATGGACATTTAAAAGCACGCTGGCTTAAAGTTTACTGACTCGGTTAGACCTCAGCGAAACCAATATTCCCACTGTTATTACTGCTTGCTGTGCGCTCCACAATATCTGTGAGAGTAAGGGGGAGACTTTTATGGCGGGGTGGGAGGTTGAGGCAAATGGCTTGGCCGCTGGTTACGCGCAGCCAGACACCAGGGCGGTTAGAAGAGCGCAGGAGGGCGCAGTGTGCATCAGAGAAGCTTTGAAAACCAGTTTCATGACTGGCCAGGCTACGGTGTGAAAGTTCTGTTTGTTTCTCCTTGATGAAACCCCCCCACCCCTTGGTTCACTCTACTTCCCTGTAAGCTAACCACCCTCGCTTCCTCCCATCAATCACCGCTTGTAGAGGCAATAAAGTCATTGTTGCTTCACATTCATGCATTCTTTCTTCATTCATCACACAAATAGGGGGATACCTGCCAAGGTAGCCCAGGAGGGGTGGTGGAGGAGGGAAGGACAAGGCCACACAGCACTTTAAAAGTTTAAAACTTACTGAATGCCAACCTTCTGTTGCTTGGGCCATGCTCTGGGGTGGAGTGGCTGGGTGGCCAGAGGCCCCCGCACCGTGTTCTTGGGCATCTGGGTGAGGAGGCTATGGAACTTGGGAAGGAGGGCGGTTGGTTACACAGGGGCTGTAGCGGTGGTCTGTGGCCTTCCCTGCAGCTCAACCATATGCTGGAGCATACTGGTTTGGTCCTCCAGCAGCCTCAGCATTGAATCCTGCCTCGTCTCATCATTCAGCCCTCTCTTCAGCCCACCACCTCTCCTCACGGTCATTTTGTGCTTTCCTGCACTCTGACGTTGTCTGCCTCCATGCATTTGTCTGCTCTGTCAGTGTGGGAGGACAGCATGAGCTCAGAGAACTTTTCATCGCAAGTGCGTTTTTTTTGCCTTCTAATCTTCACTAGCCTCTGGGAAGGAGAAGATCCTGTGATCCTTGAAACACATGCAGCTGATGGAGAAAAAAGAAGGGACAGTGTTATTTAAAAAGACACATTTTATAGAAAAATGGGTACACTCTTTCATGGTAAACCTTGCTGTTAACATTACATACCTAGCACATGTGCTTTCGTTACAAGGTCACATTTTGCCTCTCCTCCCCCCCCTCCTCGCCCCCCCGCACGTGGCTAACAGCGGGGAACATTTTTGTTCAGCCGCAGGCAAACAGCCCAGCAGGAACGGGCACCTCTGAATGTCCCCTTAAGAAAAGCCCCCTATTTCCACCAGGTGACCATGAATGATATCACTCTCCTGAGGATAACACAGAGATACAGAACGGATGTTGTTTGAACGCCAGCAAACATACACTGCAATGCTTTGTTCTACAATGATTCCCGAGTACCTGCTACTGGCCTGGAGTGGTAAAGTGTCCTATCATGGTGGATGGAATAGGGCTCCCCTCCTCAGAAACCTTTTGCAAAGGCTTTGGGAGTACATCCAGGAGAACTGCGAATGCCAGGACAAATTAGTCATTAAACATGCTTGCTTTTAAACCAGGGATAGTATTTTAAAAGGTACACTCACCAGAGGTCCCTTCTCCGCCTGGCGGGTCCGGGAAGGAGCTTTGGGTGGGTTCGGGGGGTACTGGCTCCAGGTCCAGGGTGAGAAACAGGTCCTGGCTGTCGGGAAAACCGGTTTCTCCGCTTGCTTGCTGTGAGCCGTCTACAACTTCATCATCATCATCTTCCTCATCCCCAAAACCTGCTTCTGTGTTGCCTCCATCTCCATTGAAGGAGTCAAACAACACGGCTGGGGTAGTGGTGGCTGAACCCGCTAAAATGGCATGCAGCTCATCATAGAAGCAGCATGTTTGGGGCTCTGACCCCGAGCGGCTGTTCGCCTCTTTGGTTTTCTGGTAGGCTTGCCTCAGCTCCTTAAGGTTCACGCTGCACTGCTTTGGGTCCCTGTTATGGCCTCTGTCCTTCATGCTCTGGGAGATTTTGACAAATGTTTTGGCATTTCGAAAACTGGAACGTAGTTCTGATAGCACGGATTCCTCTCCCCATACAGCGATCAGAGCCCGTACCTCCCGTTCAGTCCATGCTGGAGCTCTTTTGTGATTCTGGGACTCCATCATGGTCACCTCTGCTGATGAGCTCTGCACCCACCTGCAGCTTGCCACGCTGGCCAAACAGGAAATTGAAATTCAAAAGTTAGCGGGCCTTTTCCTGTCTACCTGGCCAGTGCAACTGAGTTGAGAGTACTGTCCAGAGCGGTCACAATGGAGCACTCTGGGATAGCTCCCGGAGGCCAATACCGTCTAATTGCGTCCACAGTACCCCAAATTCGACCCGGCAAGGCCGATTTCAGCGCAAATCCACTTGTTGGGGGCGGTGGGAGGGGGGAGTAAGGAAATCGATTTTAAGATCCCTTTAAGTCGAAAAAAAGGGCTTCGTTGTGTGGATGGGTGCAGGGTTAAATCGATTTAATGCTGCTAAATTTGACCTCAACTCCTAGTGTACACCAGGGCTCAGACGTTCTTGTCAACTGCTGGAAATGGCCCACCTTGATGATCGCTACAAAAGGTGTCTCTCTCTCTCCCCCCCCCCACCCCCACCCCCGCTCTCCTGCTGGTAATAGCTCACCTTGTCTGATCACTCTCGTTACAGTGTGTATGCTAACACCCGTTGTTTCATGTTCTCTGTGTATATAAATCTCCCCACTGTATTTTCCACTGAATGCATCCGATGAGGTGAGCTGTAGCTCAGGAAAGCTTATGCTCAAATAAATTTTAGTCTCTAAGGTGCCACAAGTACTCCTTTTCTTTTTTCAAAAATGAACGGGATTCATGCAAAGCTATATTTCTCTGAGCATAGGAAGATGATCAAGGAAGTTCTAAGCTTGGTTTTGAGACACTTTTTGGTGTTGAGCAAGGCACTCAACCTCAGTTTCCCACTTGTAAAATGGGAATATTGCCTTCCAGGGGAGTTTTGGAGAGTGAAGTGTTTTTGAGGATGGAACAATATTATCACTAATACATTGTGTAATACATTGACTTCAGATGGAGAGGCGTAGAGGATGTTAATAAGATTTTTTGTCCCTTGGTACTGTATCTAATTATCCTATCCTTAAATGAATTCCCATGGCTTGTTGGCAGAACTTTGTGCGTCTGTGCCTGCTCTCATTATCCTAGAGTTGGCTGACAAAGCAATTTCTTGTTAATAGAGTTGCCCAACACTCCAGGATTATCCTGAAGTCTCCAGGAATTAAACATGAATCTTTCATTCAAGACGATCTCATGTGATGACACCTCCAGGAATATGTCCAATCAAAATTGGCAACCCTACCTATTAACCACATTTCCCTTTGATCAGACACTGCCCCAAAGTTAAATCTGCCACTGGCTCTTGTCCCTTTTAGCATGGCTCACGGATTGACATGGACTTTTTGCTACTGAATGTGATGTAATCTCTCTGGCTTCTGATTTAACTCGGAGCTTAGTGATATTTCAATCTACAGTAGAACTATACACTGACTAAGGCTCACTGAAAATTACTGCATTCTGTGAATTCGAGTAACCACAATAAAACAACCATAGTGCATTGCAATGAACTTGACTTATTTGGCAATTTGTATTTTATTTTTAAGACTTCAGCATGTACTGTAATATACCCTGTAAAACTAATGAAATCATGCAGTGAAATTTCAGTGCCTTGGAGGCTTTTAAATCTTTGCTGAGGAGTGAGGAGACACAGCCACTCTGTGCAAATTATAAAGTGTGCAGATGAGTGAGATCCTATTGTTGATGAATAATTGCAAGGGTTGAAGACAAGGTCCTGTACATCAAGTATTTATTCCAATCCTTTAACTCTATCCTTGTTCTGAATAATTTTCAAATGAGAGACCATCATAATACTTAGCCCTTCTGTAGGGCCTTTCATCTGTGGCTCTCACAATGTGTTACAAACACTAATAAATTGATTCTGGCATTACTTCTCTGAGGTATTTAAAACTAATAGCACTGGGGACTGGAGAACTTGGGTGGCAAGAATAGTTTGCAATAGAAATTATACAAAGCACATAGGTTACTCTTTCACCCCCCTCTTGAAGCAATGTAAAGCAGTTGAAATGCATGTGACTGTCAAAGAGTTTTCGACGGATATACTAATTGTCTGAATTAAAGACATAACTTTATATGCAGTATTGAACACATTGTGAATTAAACATCGGATGACTGCCCATACGTCATTAAGGAAGGATAAAAATAAGAGCATGGGGGAAAATACCTTGAAACGATGCCGATATGGATCTGTCTTTCCTATTCTGGAAAAAAATATATATGCGTGTGTAAGTCCGCTAGTAAGAAGGGATCAAGACTTATGAACAATGTGTACATTACTACCCTCCAAGTTATATTTTTCATGTATACTGTACAGTATTTAGTTGAGATCGGGGGGTGTGTGTGTGTGTATGGCTGTTGTCCCCCACAAAATCTATTTGCATCAGGTACAGAATGCTTTCCATCTCTTGCACCAGTGACTAATATTAGATAGCGGTGTCTTTTCTGTATTAAATTAAAAAAAAAAAATCTTGCTGCCCTTATTTTCTTAGGTGGAAATTCTGACTTCATTTAAGCGCCGTGAATATGTCACAAGCTCTGAGCTGTGGAAATGACTATCCAATAGAATAGGCTTACTTCTATTCAACAAAATAGTGTAGAATCTCTTGGCTTAAGAGCCTTTTGTTAAATCTTTAAAGGGTAAAGCAGGTCATTGTCAGTGTTGGCCTCTTTGGAAGTGTCTGCTTATGAAAGTCATTGCATTCTTATTAAAATAAGTAAACTTTGTTTTTGTGTGTGGATATAAGCAGTAGAGAGGCGTATTAATCTACTTGACAAGCAAATCACGGTCTGCTTTTTAGTTAATAGAAATTAATAAATATCTTAATAGTTGTATTATTATATTCAGGTGGGTAACAATTTGAGATGCAGATTTGAGGCGGTATTTTGAAATTCTTCCAGACCAGCTTCAAAGCTAGTGAGTAGCTTAGCTAATACTCAGTCAAAACCAGAGAGGAAGCTGCTCATCACTGATACCATTTAGAGACATTTTGTAAGATAGACAAAGGATGTGCTTTTGGAAGGGCTTTAAGATTTGATCCCTCTGCTCCCACAGCATGTTAGTTAACTTCTGCACCGATGTTTGGCTCAGAATGTCACAGCCTATTAAATTAGTGGCATTTTCAAAAGTGCCTGAGTGAATTGGGAGCATAAATCCTATTAAGTCAATGGGACTTGTACTCCTAAATCACTTAGGCACTTCTGAAAATCCCACCCCAGTTAAGATATGGAACTGATGGCATTCTTTTATCCATGTAATAATCAGTACTTGCATAGTGCTTTTGTTTTCATAGCACTCCACAAACTATCCTCCCAGTATGCTGGTGGGGTACATATTCCCATTTTAAAGGTAGGGGAGCTGAGGTAGAAAGTTTGATTTAGCAGAGGCTGCACAGAGTCGGCATTGGAATTAGACCACTTGGAGTTGGCATTAGAGTTAGGCAGTGCTTGGGGCCCTAATCTATACTTAGACCATGCCTCTTCAGAGAGTATAACTAATTTACTTAATCTTGCCATAATTGTGACCACATCATGAGCCAAAACTACCTTACCTATAAGGTTTTTTAAAAGCTGCTAAACATTAAAAATATTTTTAATGACCTGTATGATTGAATTGTATAGTCCGCAGGAAATAGACAAATAGGTTTCAGACTGGCTTGAGTGTCAAAGAAGTAGGAGGAGGAGTAAGAGTCTCTTTTATCTCCCCGCCAATATGGGGTGGATTTCCAAGAGGACGCTTTCTAGTGTTCATTCAGTCTAGTTGTAAAAGTCCTAAGCAATGAGAATTTTGCCATTCTCGAAGGAGGTTCTTCTTCCACCGCCTGCAACAACTTGTTTGCTTCCGGCCTGTGCAGAATTGAAACTTGTCTTAGGCAAATAAATCACTAGGGTCAGTTAGTGCCATCTAGTGGAGTTTATCTGACTTTGGTCAGGACAAGTAGCTTTATAGTAATTTTGTTTAGCTAGATTATGGTTGTAATGTAATGTAAAATGCAGGATGTCCTTACTATAATCTTCTGTTGGCTATACTGTAATGTGAAATTCACTGCAGATTTATGCTTTTATGAATTAGATATGCTAAATAAATAGCCTTTATACAGGCTAGTGTCCAAGAAATTTTAAAAGACTAAACAGCTAATCTTGACTTTCCTAGGTAGGTTGTCTTTATAGTTGACTCTTGTAGTTCTGTACCATAATTTATTAATGCAGAATAAATTGAATAACCCATGAATCCTAGATCTCTGACGCATTCAAATTTATTGATGTAACACCTTAGCTGTAGACCATTGTGCATAATACTGTAAATATAAATATAAATGTAAACACAAACTTTACATCAACACAACTTAGTAAAACAAATTCAAATATTAGAAACCCAGGATTAGCCCTGTCCTAAAATCAGTTTTACCTTTTAAAATCACCACCCCTAAAACAGTATACAACAATAGGATTAAACAATAATTAGAAGTACATTCTTTCATTGGGGTCAAAATAGCCTCTCTTTCACACGTTTAGTTCTTATTTTTGCAGCTGGCCTGGCAACAGCCTATACAACTGAAACATTTTCACCGCACAGCAAATATTCTGATTTCTTATCTGACGATTCCTGGGGCATCACAGAACAGCTAGTCCTTTTAAGCAGTGTAAGGCTATACAGTTCTAGGATTTTAAAGTTCTTCGTGGCTTTCCCAAAGAAGTTTCCTTCACCATTTATCCTCAGTGATTTGGTTCAGGAAGCTTCCTTCCTAAATCAGCTTTTCTTCACTGCCAGCACTGTCTGGGTCCAGATCGTTTTTGTCCACTTGGAATCCCCAGGACCAACCCACTAGGGGTTTAACTGCTTTTGCAAATTTTTTGGCTATGAGTTGTCACCTTTGTGGTGGGACAAATTCTGTTGCGCCCTTATGTGTTGCATCATTATGCTGCATCAGAAGAGAACATTGCCTCAGTTGTTTTATGGGCCACTGAAGTGGTGAAAATTCAGATGACTGAACTTGCAGGATATGGAATCTTGCCCTGTTTAAATATCAGAACGGTCTTGGAGAGGTGGGGATAGGCAGCAACTTGTTCGTAGTCTAGCAATTCTGGTTACAAGTTAGGATCTGTTTAAGGAAGTGGAAGTCACTGAATACTTGATTTTAATGCTCAGCTGCCCTGAAAAGCTCCCCTTAATTTCCGGTCACTGGCATGACTGAAGATCAGAGTCCAGTGTGACCGGCTAGGATATCCTCAGAGAGCTGTCAGAAAGGCAGATGCTGCCGTTGGTCTTGTGTAGTTGAGTACCTTTCTGTGTGTTTATGCAGACTTCCTGTTTTCAATACAGAGCGTTATTTATTAACGGGTGTGTGTGTGTCTTAATTTGAACAGTTACTGGGTAAATATTTGCTTAAATTTAATGTGCATCAAGCCAGCATCTCCACCTTGGCTCCATGCCAGTTCCAGTTACCCTTGAATACAAGGAGTAAATGTTTTGTGGTGAAGAAACTGGATCCTGACTCAGGAGATCTAGGTTCTTCTTCAAGTTACAGTCCCTATGGGCGTGTTCCACCTTTGGACGCGAGTGCCCCTGTGCACTTTTGATCGGCGATTTTAGTTAGCAGTGTTACTGCCTGTGCCCCATGCAACCTCGTGCTCCTGTGCAAGGATATACAGCCTCCAGTTCCTTCTCAGTTACCTTCAACTTGAGAGAGAGCCAGAGCCCTGTGGTGTCTGCTCTTAGCTTTTCAGATACCACGTTATTCTGTGGATTTTTTAGCATTTTATTTTGTTTTGGTCTTTAGTCGTTTCCTTGTACGTTTTAAGCATAGATGTGTGTTTTCGGGAGTCCCCCCCAACCCCCCAATTTTCTTTTTGCGGCCAGGGCCGCCTTCACACTCGGCCTGTGTTCGTCTGCAGTCTCCCTGACAGCGGCGGATATGCCAAAGACACTGGGTTTCAAAGCCAGCCAGACCTGTCACAGTTCTTTCCCCCTCAGCAATGGGCATTCCACTTGCCTCTGCTGCCTTGGAGAGTTTCACATCCCATCTGAGTGCAAGGCCTGCTCTGGATTTAAGGCATCGCAGAAGCTGAGGGAAGTTTGAAGCTTCTCTGGATGGAGTGTTCCTTGAGGCTGGTGGGGTCCAATTCTTGATTTCCTCATCCCAAGTGCACAGGCCTCTACCGCTCAGACTGCACTGGTAACTTCAGCCTTGGTATGCAGAGACTATGGGGCAGCTTAGGAAACAACACATTCCAAAAATGAAGAAAACCCGTTCCCCGGAGACAGACTCCAAAAGGAGAGGAAAGTCATCTCTGAGGCCAGGGAAGGAGATACCCGGTATAAGTGCTGCTAAGATTCCTGCAGGCCTTGGTACTGAGATACTGGTACCCAACAAAAATACTTCAGGTACACCTCGCGCTGAGAAGTCTTCTAGCAAACTGCACCAAATGGCGCAGTCATCGGTACCGGCAGCGGAAGCCTACAGACACAGCGACTCTTCTAAGGGGCCTTCAACACCTTCACCTTTCTCCTGAGGCCACAGCCACGAGGAACTCATGGACCCTAATGAGGCACTATTTTCACTAGCCTGCATGGCAGACACCCCCAGCTTCTTGGTAGTGGACAGCCTCGACGAGAACAATCAACAAGCTTGCTTCAAATCGACTGTCTCAGACAAATGCACAAGCATGTTGACCTATTAAGCCAAAAGAGCTATTCATCATCTGCTCTCTGGTTTAGGATCATGAACTATCAGTTCTTGATGGCAAAATATAATTTTCTATACTTCTTAACATTTTTTTGATCATTTGCCTTAAGCCCAAAGAGCAGTTTCAGTCCCTCGTTTCAGATGGCCAGATGACTCTGAAAAACACCATAGCAGACTCCATGAGCAGGCACTTGGACGAACACCACAAGTGATCTTCAGCAGTTTGGTTTCTTGGAGCATATGGCAGCCCTGGGGCCTCCTGGAGATAGATCTCTTTGTAATGCTGTCCAACGTAATGCTCCATTGCTTGTACTTGAGGAGAGGTTATGGCCACAAATCTGCTTGTTCCCAAATCTACTTTGCCCCTTTCTCTGTAGGTGCATCTTTGCTGTCCACTCATGGCGGCTCTCCTGACCCGGATATCAGGCACCATGACCCCCACCCCAACATCTCTTCACCGCACCTCAAGGTTTGGCTCCTCAGTAGTTCTCAGACGTAGAACTGGACTGTTTTCCTGAAGTTAAGACTTTTCCTGAGCAGTAGAAAATCTGTCCTGAGGAAAACCTACCTGCAAAAGTGGAAGTGTTTCCAAACCTGGCGTGCCCATTGAGCCATATCTCCTCAAAGACCTAATCAACTGACTGATTAATTACAGAACCCCAAGGTTTGTTACTCAGTTCCATTAGGGTCCTCCTAGTTGCCGTTAGAGACTTCCACTCACCTGAGGAAGGTTTTTCCATTTTTGCTCACTCTAGTGCAGCCTGAATTTTTTAAATGTTTGTCTAACCTTTTCCTTCATGACAAGGCGCCAACTCCACCCTGGAACCTTATCCTAGTTCTGAACACCCTGAGTTAATCTCCATTTGAACCCATGGGCAGCTGTTCATTTCTTCATTTGTCTTTCAAAACTTCATAACCATAACTTCGGACAGGAGAGTAGGAGGCACTCCTGGCTGTGACCTACTCTTAGACAACTTTCTACCGTGACAGAGTACATCCCCATCCTCGCTGCCTACCTCAGGTCATATCAGAATTCCACATCAGTCAGGGCGTTCGACTCCCAGTATTTTACACCAAGCCTCATCCCAAGAGAAAAGGCTAGTCTTCATACTCTGGAAGTGTGAGAGGCTCCTGCCATCTTCCTTGATAGAAGTAGTCCCTCCAGGGCCTCTCCCAGACTCTTTATCTCCTTTGCTGAAAGGGTGAAGGGGCAACCAATTTCTACTCGGAGACTGCCAAAGTGAGTTTCAAGATGCATCTTACCTTGACGAATGACGAATCTGGAGTGCATCCCCCGCCTCGAGTGACTCCGCGTCGGTTAGGACTCAGTCAATCTCAACAGCGCCCATAGGTACAAACCATTTTGAAGAACTCCAGCTACTCTACAGGTAAGTAACCTCCCCTTCAGTTCCCAGTTCTGCCACAGACTTCATATGTGGCCTTGGGCAAGTCATTTAGCCTCCATTTTTCCCCCATCTGTAGAAGGCAGATGATAATTCCTACTTCACATGAACATTCTGGAGATTAATTCATTTGTGTTCAGGAGTCACACTCTGGTGATGGGGACCACAAAAATACATCAGTGGCGAAGAGCAGAAAAATCTACCTTCAAAATAGAGCTTTGGGAGCATATATGTTGACTACTTTCCTGAGATTTCAGGGAATAAGTTCAGAAAAATGGATGCCCTAATAATACACCAGGATTTATTATTTTGTAACTACTCGTGTGTGACCTTGGCAGAAGCTGTTTCATAAATACGGTTATTTACACAGGAGTATTTTGTAATATATCTTAGATTCATATTGCACCTTTCATCAGACGCAGAGCATTCCAGAGTTCTTTATAACGTGTAGAGAGCGTCACTGAAATGTGATTCCTCTGTATCGTTATACAAGCATGTGTAACTTCATCTACCACTGAAATGCTACCCATTTCTTGAGTTGGGATGTAGCAACTGTTCAACAGTATAAAGCAAAAAATGTTACATAAGCTAGGACAGGAAATGAATGTTGTATCCAATTGAAACTTCACGAGGAACTCATGGAGGCGGACTGCAATTATCCTAGTTGGAATTTGTCCCTAGTTAGAGGGACAGGGGTTTGCTTATACCTCTTGCTTTTTTTATGTTTAGTTCTATGATATCCAAAATGACTCCAAAGACCTTTTGCTTTTCATGCTAAAGATGGTGTCTCCTACATTATAGTACCCTCTAGTCCTGTATATTTTTTTATTAATCCACAAACCAGTTTGTGTCAGTATGAATCATCGAGTTTAGTATTGACTCGAAGTAGAGAACGCGACTGAATCATGGCCAGCACATCCTACAGCACCATAGCTTTGCCTTGGAAATCTCCCATTCAGTGTACTGACTGCTTGACCCTGCTTAACTTGTGAGGCATGACTGAAGCACAGCAGCAAGTTCCTTCCTCTTTCTAGGATGGGAAGGCCAAACTAATTGGTGGGCGTGGTTCGGTATTCTGGTGCTAAATAGTGTGACTTCTAAGGCAGCTTTCTTCTCCTTGCTCCTGGCTTACTCTACAACATGATAAATTCTAATAACGCCTCGCCTGCATTAAAATGTAAGGATGTGGTACAAGAGAAAGGGATTTGGAAAATGTAATGTGTTTGGGTCCAGTAATGATCATACCAGGAGATAATTTGGGGATGAAAGGACCTGAGTCATATATAAAGGGAGGAACAAGTTTCACAACCCAGAGCTCATCACAGCAAAGGCACGATTCACCTGTCAACCTAAGATGGTGATGGTGGGATTGCTAGAACCTAAGTGGGATATGAAACAGCACAAGTTTTGAAGCTAGCGGTGTGCTCAGCTGTGAACTGTTTCTTCCTGGTCACTTTTCGCATAAGAGGAAGTCAAATTTCTCCTGTGTGAGAGTGCCTTTAAGAAATCATTACATAAAAAAAAGCTTTCTAGCCGGGGGAGCAGCGGCCTGTGTAAGATTTGAGGCTTCCCATCATTCCAGGCAGCTCTTCCATCCAGCCAGGGTGCCCTCATAGCATAGGCTGTCAATCATAGGTGTGGTTTTAATATTAAAGCTATGCTGGCTAAAGGTGGAACCTCAGAGTTAGGAACACTTCAGGAATGGAGGTGGCTTGTAACTGCAAACAAAACCTAATGGTTGTTCTTTCCAGAGTTTACAATTGAACATTGACTTAATACAGCTTTGAAACTTTACTATGCAGTAGAAAAGTGCTGTTTCCCCTTTTTTTAAGTAGTTTATGCTGAACACAGTACTGGAGTGTATTTGCATTTTTTGTTGTTGTTTTGTCACTTGTGCTGCCTGATTGCATACTTTTGGTTCCAAATGAGGTGTGTGGTTGACTGGTCAGTTCGTAACTCTTTTGTTTGTAACTTTGAGATTTCACTGTAGAAGCTTTGACTTCTTCTCTTTTTTTCCAGCGTAGCTTCCCAAAAGGAAGGAAAAGGGGTTTCTAAGAAAACAGGAACTAAGACTGTTCAGGGGTGGAAGAGCTGATTTATATATATTTATATCTGGCTTGCACTGTGGATGCGTTTGGGATTTTCACAGCTTGAGTAGCAGGTCACTCTTCCCCACACTAGATTAACCCGATGTGCAGCAGAGAGTGTCTTCTGGAGACTTTGGGGACTATACTCGCTAGGAAACTACATATTCTGTGGGCTGGATGAGACGCTAACATAATTTTTAAAAGCTTACCGACAGTTTCTTAGCTCTGAGGGCTGCTTATTTGCAAAGTTAGAAGATTCAAAGTTCAGCTCTTTTGAGTTATTTACAGGGGGCAAGTAACTATGTTGTAAATTGTGCACGAGTAGATTAAATGACGGAAGGATTTTTTTTTCTGAAACTTTAAACATTGATCACATTGAAACAAAGCATAGAAAATGACAGCCCAAAAAGAAAACTGAGAAAGCTGAGTGAGTGAAAAGGGGGGATTGGTTAAAATCAAGTGTCTGCTCAACTATACCGTCTTTGTGCCATATCAAAAGTAACAGTATGTACTCAGCACTTCTGTAGTGCTGAAACTTTACCCAAACCCTTGTGAAATGGATGAGGCTTGTTGCATCCATTTTGTAGAATTGGAAAAACGAGACACAGAGAAGTTGCAGCTTGTCAGAGGATATACAACAAGACTGGCCGAGGCAGGCATAGTCCTGGCTACCAGTTTCCTGTTCGAACCATTAGTTTACATATGCACTCTGTGTAAACATCCCCCCCTACAAGCTTGGTACACGTGCACTGCATATAAGCCTTAATCACATAATTCTCAGAAACAAATCTTTTCTCTCTCTTTAGAACAAAATCCAGAGCCTCAGCAGAGGGGAATACAATGTTTACAGTACTTTTCAAAGCCATGAACCAGAATTTGACTACTTGAAAAGTTTAGAAATTGAAGAAAAGATCAACAAAATTCGGTGGTTACCCCAGAAAAATGCTGCTCAGTTTTTATTGTCTACAAATGGTAAGTTTGTTTGTTTGTTTTATTGTACACAGTAAGCTTGAAAGCAGAATAAAGCTGTGTAGAATGAATCTCAAATTTTCTGCTCCTCTTTCTGTCCTTACTTACAGCATACTCAGCTTTGACTAGCATCAAAGTTTGTTTATGCTTTTTTAAACTGAGAATTTAATATATTTTAATATATATACATATATATTAATATATTTATTTCAGATAAAACAATAAAGTTATGGAAAATTAGTGAAAGGGACAAAAGACCGGAGGGCTATAACTTGAAGGAAGAAGATGGGCGGTATAGGGACCCTTCTACAGTTACAACACTACGTGTGAGTAGCTCCTCTGTCTAGTGTGATAGTTCTCAGAGTCACCGTCTGAGGGTAGGTAAGTATTTAGCCTCATTTAATAGATCGGGATCTAAGGCAGAGGCAGTTGAGTGACTTTCTCAAGGTCCCACATAGATCGGTCTGTGGCTCAGCTGGCAATCGAAGTCAGAACTCCTGACTCCATGTGCCAGTCGTTCGCTACAAGACCATCCTTTGTACAGTGATATTAAGTGTGAGTTTTCTATGGTGTCCCACATACTGTACTCCGGCAGCTCCTTGCCTGCTATGCATAGGACATCGATTTTTTAAATGACTTCAGGGTTCTTGTTTGTCAGGCTGGTGGAGGTGCATGGGTGCATTGGATGGGTGGCTGGCAGTACACATTTATCTGTGTTACATGCACAGCTTATATTTTGTGTTTTCTTGTATTTGGCAGGTGCCAGTATTCAGACCCATGGATCTTATGGTTGAAGCCAGTCCGCGAAGAATATTTGCAAATGCTCACACGTATCACATCAACTCTATCTCCATCAATAGTGATTATGAAACGTACCTATCTGCAGATGACTTGCGGATTAATCTGTGGCACCTAGAAATTACAGACCGAAGTTTTAGTATCTTTTTCTGTTTGTCTTTTTTGTCGGAGAAGGACTTTTTGCCATAACTAAAGTTGTTAGATTTCTCTTTTCCCTTGAAGTGTATGCTTAAGACACGTTCCATTGCTTAAAAAAAAAGAGGAATCCTCGTGGCACCTTAGAGAGTAACAAATTTATTTGGGCATGCTCGGGGGTTTTGCTGATACAGATTAAGACAGCTACCACTGGGAAACTTGCTTCCATTTCTTAGTTATTTTGCAGTTGCAGAGAATATTGCTTCTGGCATGCCAATACCGTAGGATCCTTTTTAGGCAACATAAGGCAAAGCAGAGTTATGATTAATATTGGTTGTTTTCCTGGCAAAAAAATTATGGGAAAACCATGGCATTTGTTGTCAGAAAGGAGGAAAAGGTAGCGCTCCTGGAACAGAAGAGGAGCAGGGCTGGAAAGAGAAGAATTTGAAAGTATTTGTCTTTTGAACCAGATCTTGAGCTACGTTAAGAGCCAGGTCTGCGGGAGAGGTACCATCCTCAGTTCCTCAAGTTATTGGTCTGCTGCAGAACTTTCCAGCCCCCTTCTCTCTCTCTCTTTTTGCTCCCCTGCCGCCCCACCCCTCCACTCCTGCACACATGCGCAAAGGTTCTAGGTCTCTAGAACCACAGGAGCATATTCAGCCACTGCTGTGTGGGGAGCAGGAGCTGGAGCAGTGGGAAAATAAGGAGTCTCAGAGTTCTGGAGACAGGAAATCACAAAATCCATGACTCCTGTGACAATCAGCCTTGGTTATGTTGTGGCATTTGGTAAAATTAGACACAGGCCAGCTGATGTTCTACAGATCAAAACCGAACAACTGATGTGGTGCAAAATCATTTATTTAGAAGGTTGGATTTTAATTATTTTAAGCTTATAAAATATATTGGTGGCTGTCGCTTACTAGATGATAGAAGAATTTTTAAATGACGGCGTGTTTATATTTCAAGGTATGTTGACTGGTTTTATAGACAATTAAAAGAAGACTACATTTCCATTTTTTCAGGTGGATAAACAAAGGCACAGAAAAATGGTGATTTACCCCGGGTCACAGAGGGAGCCTGTGGCAGAGTCCTGTCTCCCAGTTCCCTACTGCCACACTGCTGCCTTCTTCTTTGGATTGTTTTATGTTTGTCTGTTTTAGATACCCATTTATTGGTAATTGGAGAGGCATTGTGGAATAAATGTATAGAGCTGTATAAGTGTGTTCTGAACATTTGAAGAGAGAATTCCTTAATAAAACGCACTTTAGATATTGTAGATATTAAGCCTGCCAACATGGAAGAGCTGACAGAGGTGATAACAGCTGCAGAGTTCCATCCTAACAGCTGTAACACATTTGTATACAGCAGTAGTAAAGGAACAATTCGTCTGTGTGACATGAGAGCGTCGGCACTCTGTGACAGGCATTCGAAATGTGAGTTCTACTTTTAATTGATTACCCTCCCCCCACATTTTTTTTAAAGCATTCCGCATTTCCTTACTAGATGAAGCTGTGGGCTTATCTGCCCTTGAAATGCTACAGCTGAGCCAGCTAGACACTACCTATGCTGACGGGAGGGGTTCTCTCATCAGCAGAGGTAATCCAACTCCCTGAGAGGCGATAGCTAGGTGGACAGAATTCTTCTTCTTTCTACCTAGCACTGTCTACACTGGGGGGTTAGGTTGGCTTAACTACGCTGCTTTGCGGTGTGGATTTTTCAGACCCATGAGTGAAGTAGTTACGCCAACTTAATTTTCTAGTGTAGTCAGTGGTATGTGTAGTGCCTAAGCATCAAGTACTGTAAACTGGGGCTTTTGTCAATAAATTTCTAACACACCTCACTGTGAGTGTATAGTGAATTTCCTTCGTATGGGGGGAAAAGGAAAAAAACCCAATGTCCCATGAAGGTTTTTTTATCTCCTTGCTTGAGTGAAAACAGTAACTTAATGTTACTGCAACTTAAAAAAATTAATGCCAGAGGACTGGCCAATTGAGAGGATTGGAAACAGCTTAATGCAACCTTTAACTTTTAAATTACCGGTTCAGTTCCAACTCAGATCCGTCGCTAATGCTCAAGACTTGCAAATGAGTACACCCTCCAAAAGTTAGATTCCTCGCTCTCTTGGATTTTTTTTATTGTGATCGCTCTATAGGAAGCAATATGTACAGTGACTTGCCTTTTACTTCTTCTGTCTTACATACACTCGATTCGCTATCTCTTTAGAGGATCACTTCAGGAAAACGTTTGAATAAATCCATCATTTACTTCACCGCATGTAGGTCACATTACAAAGCTTTATTTTTCTGAAATACTGCATATAAGGGCAGCAAGGCTATTTATTCTAGCACAGCTAATACGCTGTAAATGTATAATAAGCTTATTTGGGTATATCCCTGTTTTAGCAGGGACTTGTATCCTGGACTTCTGAGGAGATGCGCTCCGTGGTCCAAAGGTCTTATATCTGATTGGTTTTAATTCTTCCAGTATTTTGGATGTTACAGCCTTAGACCATGAATATAAGTGGCATTTGCCGTATACATCAGTATGCAACTTTTAATATCCTTGTGCCAATATTTCTTAGGGCGATAAGTTTTCTTCTTCGTGTGGGCATCAAACACCAGATAACTAACAGCATCTGCAGTGTTCCTAATTGGTCTGTGTTGTGTGATGTCTGTCTCGTGAAATGATGAGTATGCTGTATTGGGGTATGGGAGACGCTCATCAGTCGGTGCATGTATAAAATGCTGTCCCAGAACCATTTGAGATTTTTTTCCAAGGTTCATATTGAAATTATTGTTTTGAAGCGTGTGAGCTTGTATGGAATTGACTTAGAGTACTTTGCTGATCGGCATGCCTGTCTTTTCCTTAGTGTTTGAAGAACCAGAAGACCCTAGCAACAGATCCTTTTTCTCTGAAATCATCTCTTCCATATCCGACGTAAAATTCAGCCATAGTGGTCGATATATGATGACTAGAGATTATCTGTCCGTGAAGATCTGGGATTTAAATATGGAAAACAGACCTGTGGAAACATACCAGGTATCCAGTGAAATGTCATACACTGGTATTATAAACCTTGGAAGTATGTCATGTACTGAGTATGGCCTTGATCCCTTATTTGGATCTGTGTATACAGACCCCTGTTCCTATTCAGAGCTTCAGCAAAGTCAGTGGGGCACAAAAACATATGGGGGTCTGCTCTTTGTGGTCTGATTGTAGGATTAAGATCTACATTTGAACATGTATGACATGCTTTTTCTCGTGCGGTGGGAATCGTGAGGGGCACAATAGCGTGACTTGCATTCTGGGCCACGAGTTAGCATAGTAATGGTATTTTGCAGCATCTGAGAGGAGACCAGAGTTCACGCCTTTCTGCCTGGGCAACAGGAGGTAGTGTTGTGCAGGACACTTGCTCAGTTTAGGGACAGTCCAGTGCCAGAGGGTCAATTGTGACGCTTCCTGTCAACTTACAGGGTGGACTGAGAGTATCCGAAGGGGGTCCTGTTCAGTTTTCCTCAAGAATCGGGTTGGTCTCCATGTAGCTTGCTTGGACTCTTTCACAGACAAATCATGCTTTTTCAAATATTAAAGAAACTTTTTTTCCCCTAGGTACATGAATACCTCCGAAGTAAACTTTGTTCTCTGTATGAGAATGACTGCATTTTTGACAAATTTGAGTGCTGTTGGAATGGATCGGACAGGCAAGTCTAATAGTTTTTCTTCACATATTTAAGCCTGAGTTTTGAGAATGGGAAGCAGCACTATGGGTTCCTTCTGACGTGAGAAATTCAAAATCTAGCCTCAAATGTATGAATCCTTTTCTTCTTGGGTTTGGTTGTTTTTTTTTACAGTGTTACGAGCTAATGTAATGTGTATTAGCCCTTACTGTGGGAGTCTTGCAATTTGATGTGCAGGGAGTGAGAATCCGCTTATGGAGATTTTATGGCTGGATTGAGGCCTTCAGTACTCTTCACACTGGAGAGTATATATTTCTTATGACTGTAAGTTTCCTAGTATGCTTTGGGAGCTGTGTTGTTCTCCTTAATAATCCTGTCTTGCCAAAACATGAAAATACGTAGACAACCCTCTAAGAATTTCATTATTTTTTTAAAATGACTTTTCAAGCTTGCCTTGCCTGGCCGTCTCCCCAGTAATATTTCTGTTAACCGAAGTTGAATGATGATTTAAAAAAAAAATGCATTGAGCCACTCATTTGCCAAATCTGAAGCAGCTCTTTGAGTCCTCATCTGTTTCATCATGAGGGGATCATTCTCTTTAAACGAAACAGCCGTTTATCTAAATATTTGGATAATCTCTAAGCATATTTGCCTAACTGAAAATCTGATATATTTCCATTAGATGGTCTAAAACTAGCCAACTCTAAGGTATATAAAAAGTTGGGTATATTTTGGTCCTGATGCTCATGCAATTGTAGCCATGTACTTTGAGCCAAATTCAAAATGCTACTCCTTCTGGCTCTCAGGCATTTCTTTCCAGGGGACACTCTGTTGCTAGCCATAAGGGCAATACTGGCTGCTTACGTGCAGAAATTCAAATGCTTGTCTTAATCAGAGAACCTTGTAACAGGTTGTGACATTTCCCAGGGTTGTGAGGCACCTGCCCCTAGTGTGCGGATGTTGTCGGTGCCCGCTGTGGTTGAGCTTCCTGAATCCACTAGCCTCTGGCAACACAATTCTCCACAGGCCTTGCTCTTTCTGAACAGGTTAGCAGTAGGCACACACCAACCCCTGACTCTTCTGAGCATCCCTCTGGAGTGTTCAGACTCAACACTGAACGCTCACAGAACTCTGCTTCGCTACTCCCAAAGGAATAGCACACCCCAGCTTGCAAGGAGTCAACTCGGAATCCCCACTCATCTGAACATACAGCACTTCGGTATATTTATAGTGAAAACAAGAATAAGTTTGGTATCAAAGAACAGAGTGTCAAGTAATAGAAAGGAAGAATATTGGAAACGAGTAGTTGTATACAAAATAAAATCATAACATGCTTTCTAGAACCTAAACTTAACTCAAAAGACATTCTCTTGTCTCCAACAAGAGACAGTCATTGGTGAAAGAACAGGTTAAGGACTCTTCAGAAAAGCCGGACAAACACAAGTCCGTGGGGCCGGATGCAATGCATCCGAGGGTGCTGAGGGAGTTGGCCAATGTGATTGCAGAGCCATTGAAAACTCATGGTGATCTGGAGAATTCCTGGATAATCGGAAAAAGGCAAATATATAGTTCCCGTCTTTAAAAATGGGAAGAAGGAGAATCTGGGGAACTACAGGCCAGTCAGCCTCACCTCAGTCCCTGGAAAAATAATGGAGCAGGTCGTCAAGGAATCCATTTTGAAGCACTTGGAGGAGAGGAAGGTCATCAGGAACAGTCAACATGGATTCACCAAGGGCAAGTCATGCCTGACCAGCCTGTATTAGTAGGAGCGTTGCTAGCAGATTGAGGGAAGTGATTATTCCCCTCTATTTGGCACTGGTGAGGTCACATATGAAGTATTGCATCCAGTTTTGGGGCCCCCACTACAGAAAGGATGTGGACCAACTGGAGAGAGTCCAGCAAAGGGCAACGAAAATGAAATTAGGGGGCTTGGGCACATGACTTATGAGCAGAGGGTGAGGGAACTGGGCTTATTTAGTCTGCAGAAGAGAAGAGTGAGGGGGGCTTTGATAGCAGCCTTCAGTTACCTGAAGGGGGGTTCCAAAGAGGATGGAGCTCGGCTGTTCTCAGTGGTGGCAGACAACAGAAAGAGGAGCAATGGTCTGAAGTTGCAGTGGGGGAGGTCTAGGTTGGATATTAGGAAAAACTATTTCACTAGGAGGTTGGTGTAGCACTGGAATGGGTTACCTAGGGAGGTGGTGGAATCTCTATCCTTAGAGGTTTTTAAGGCCCAGCTTGGCAAAGCCCTGGCTGGGATGATTTAGTTGGGGTTGGCCCTGCTTTGAGCAGGGGATTGGACTAGATGACCTCCTGAGGTCTCCTGCAGCCCTAATCTTCTACGAAGATAGCTTCCCCAAGTCCTCTCCCCAGGGTTCTCAACTAGAGGCTCCCTTTCACAAAATTAAGCCCACTGGCAATTTTTCTTCACAGACGGATGGATGCCAGGGTGTGTGTCTGCACTCGCAGATATACCAAGAGAGACTTTTAATGTTTACCTGAGTGCCTTCCTCCCGCCACCCACTGTTGACCTCTTCCTGTTAATTTCCTTCTGAAGTCCTCTTCAGGTTTTTACTAGCATTTGACTTAGTATGCTAATAGACTCCTATTGTATGTCACCCAGGGAGATAAGTGTCTGGATAAGTGTTGTCTCAAGACACGCTGCCTTGGAGTGACCTGCTTTCAACCGCAGACCTAGAGAACATAAATTTTAGTACATACACTTAACTCCTCACATATTATCTGTACATACATCTCACAGTGACAGGGATGACCTTTGTGACACAGGCTTTCAGTGGAAATCTGACGGGCTCACCGGAAGCGGTCATGTGATCCCTATAGTCCTGTGTACCCCTGTTGGCATCAGAAGGTCCTTGGGTCACACAGGTATGATCTATAGGGCCTAATCCTGTGAAATATTGAGCATCTGCTGAAGCATGTTGAGTAAACTAACTGCCAACGTCAGCTGGAGTTGAGGCTGCTCAACACCTTGTAGAATGGGGCCCATAATCACTTTAAAACAGTGTTTAACTCCCAAAGAGTCAAAATTGGTCCTCTGTGATTCAAAGAACACTGCTGTTTTGAGTTGGGGTCTGACCGTATTGGTTACTTCTTTGAAGTTAAATAATATAGATGTTCTTCTGAAGTATTGCTTTCCATGGGGACTGTTGGTTGGGGTTAATTTTGGCACAATGTGAGTTCATACGACAAAGAATGTACAGAGCGAGAGCTCCCTGTCACAAGGTCTTGGCAAAGGTAGTTGATGATTGAGTGAGGTTCCGGATAAAAATCTGACTTGTACCTCTAGTGGCTTTTAAAATAGCTGTTTGAGGTGAAAAAATTCTATTGGCCGCTACGGGCCCTAGTTCTGTAAGGTTCCACGTGCCCTCCTCTCTCGTTGACTTCAAGAGTGGAGGGCACTCAGCATCTGACTGCAGCAGTCCCAAAATAGGTGACGTTGTTTCCCCACCACTGTGCAACTGAAAGGTATTTTCTGAAGGGGTGAAAGGGAATGGAAAGGCAGGATTTCTGGGCTCTTCTAGAGTGGAAGCGTATCCTGTGGTCAAGACATTGGACTGGGAGTTGGGTGATGAGTGGGTTCACATGGGACCTTGGGTTAATCACTTAATCCCCCTGTGTGCCTCAGCTCCCTATCTATAAAATGTGAACACATACTTTATTTTCACTCCCCTTTGTCTTCTCTGTTTGACGTGTAAGCTCTTTGGGCCGGGGAGTCTTTTTATTTATATGTACAGCGTCTAGCACTGTGGAGCTCTGTTCTCAGTTGAGGCCTCCAGGCGCTACTGTAATACAAATAACTCCTTCCTTTTTTAAAATGTGGCATTCTTGGATTAATCTTTAGCTTTCTTATTTCCAGTGTTGTCATGACGGGATCTTACAACAATTTCTTCAGAATGTTTGACAGAAACACAAAGCGAGACATCACCTTGGAAGCATCACGGGAAAATAATAAACCCCGCACTGTTTTGAAGCCCCGCAAAGTCTGTGCAAGTGGAAAGCGAAAGAAGGATGAAATTAGTGTTGACAGCCTAGACTTCAACAAGAAGATACTACATACAGCCTGGCATCCCAAGGAAAATATCATTGCTGTAGCTACTACAAACAACTTGTATATATTTCAAGACAAAGTGAATTAGGGTTGGCATTCCTAACAGAAGAATCCACTTCCTGCATAGTTGAGATAGTTGAATCTAGCATTTGTACCTGTAAATGAAAGAGAATAAAAGAGAGAGGTCCATTGTGGCACCCCTTTCCAGTGTTTAAAAATGTGCCATATGACACACTTTTTTTAGCTACATGGAGAAAGCTCTGATGATTCATCACAGTGGTGTTCTCCATGTTTGCTAGCCATTTAGGTGAGGGTAGGGCACTTTTTAATTTAATGACTACTTGCACCATCTTGCCTAATGGACTAGATTGGACTGTATCAACATTGGTTTACTCCACTTTTTATGCCTTCCATTGTGATGACGTCAAACACAGGGAAAGCCTTCAGTCATGCTATGGGATTTAATTGTGTAACCTCATTACTGTACATTTGTGGCCCTTTTTTATTAAATGCAGCTCATTCTTGCTGTGGCTTGTAGCATTCCTCCTCCTGGACTCCCCCTTCCCTCCCCTTCATCCCCTCCACCCCTCCCTGGTGGTGGTGTATAGAAAAAAATGAAATAAAGCACATGAAATGGGTCAGTTTGGGGTCAGTGGTAAAGGAAGGGGTCTATGTTGCGAACAATGTTTTAATAAGCAGTTGACTGTAATCGCTCCTTGCCATGTTTGGCACCAAAAAAGAGAAAATAAGGAAGAAAAAAAAAAACTACTGAATAAAAGTGACAAAGAATGAAGAATCTGGGTTTTTTTTCTTTTTTTAATCTACCTCTTTACTTTATACAAATATTCTGTGTTTTACCTTTAGTGCATGAAAATAAAGTGTTGTTTTTTTGTAATGATTTTAACCAGTATTCATTATAATTATTTTTCAGTGGGCAGGGGGAGAGGGAGGGTTTTTGCAACTGTCTGGCTGTCATTCCTGTATGAAAAAGATCATTCTAACTCTGGTATTTATTGACCATTTCCATTTCAAAAACCTTGAAATGCTACCAGACTTTGCCATAGTCTTGAACAGTAATTGACCTGTTCCATCTCCTTAAAGCCCCTTTATCTGTTAATTAAACTATCCCTTATGTCTCAGTGTGTGAATTTGTATAATTCAAATCCATTTATTGGGGACTAACTTTTTAATATGTTTAATCTCATCCTAATTTTATGTAATACCTTGTTTAGAATACAAAGCCAGTGTTTTTTAATTGTTAAAATTCTTGTTCAACAGTATGATGTAGTGGAAAACTAATATCAAGTAATTATAGATGAGAATTTACACTGCATTCTGAGTACATATATATTTTCTGTATTTTATTGCTATCAGTGTCTGAATGGAAATGTAGAATACCGTATGAGTGCTGCTTCTTTCTTCTGGCTTTTCAAAGCAATTAAAGATCAACTTTAAAAGGTGCAATGATCAGAAAATGCTTGAAGTACAGAAACTGCATGAAATAAATATTAATAGTTGTCTGTAACTTGATTTAAACTCTTTTTAAGCAAATAAGGCTTATCCAAAGATGAAGAATTGGATACTAAAGTTTTAAAAAGCTTGTGGGTTTTTATCTCCAATATGTTTTTGCTAATTGTGCTCTTCTGGTGCACTAGAAGGTCTAATAAGTTGTACTTACCATTCAACAAACAGTCAATGGCGTTTTAGTCCATAGTAAAGCCTACCTTTGATTGGGAGGAACTATACTTCTAAATCAACTGCGTTCACATTATTTTTGTGGTTTAGTTGCAAGTAAAATTTCTGTAATGCTTCAGTAACCCAATCAACTTAAACATTGTTTCTGCTGTAAAATGTTGGCAGGATTGCACATAGTTAGCAAGATCACTGATGCAACGCTATGCCTTCGTTTCATTGGAACTTGTGTAGCGTTTTGAAAATGTTAAACGCTCTAAATATTCATTACATTTTGCTTTGCGTGGATACAATATATAACTCTTTTGTAACATTGATACCTGACCTGTGAGCCTTTTGTGAGGAATTTTGTGAGAGTATGAGCGATACCTTTTATTCATTTTCATTTGTTGGCCTTACCAAAATGTAACGCTCCTGGGGATCGTAACTGATGGGCAAGTCAAATATTAGGCCGCAGTCTCACGTACTATTGTGCACTAGCTTAATTTTGCTCAAATTATTAGTCTCCTTGAAGTATTTGGAACTGCGTATGTGAGTAAAGTTAATTGCATACACAAGTGTTCCCAGGATCAAGGCTGAGGTTTGTTCATTACCCTGGCCATGGGAGTGGGTCGGCAATTAGATTTTGTGTGCGCCAGGGCTGATAAAGCAAAGATGGTGGTATATCTAATCACATCTGTTGTTTTGGGGCAATCCAAGTGTTCTGTAGGGGGTTGTGGCATCTGTAAGGAGTGCTGTTGTACTTGCGTGTTCAACTTGTGTGTGTGTGTGTGTGTGTGTGTGTGTATTCTGGATTTCGTATTGAATAGTTGAACACTTCGCTTATCAAAGACACAAAATGGAATCTGCGATGGAACAAAGATGCAGACCGTGAACAGGTAGATTTCGCAAAGAGCTTGAAGCACACTTTGCGAGCACTACTGAATTAAAGTAAAACTGCCATTGGGACCTCTGTTGTGCTCGTCAGGAATGCCCGTGGTTTTAAAAGGATAAAGTGGCTTTAGGAGAGTCTGAATTTTGCTTTGTCCGTATAGGTGGCACTCTGGCATGCCCCTCCATATCACTAACAAATCCCTTTTCCCCCCAAAGCTAGCTACTGATTGAGGTTGCCAGATATATTCCAACTATATATTATAATTCTTTAATCACACTGTCTTTTGACGTACACTGTAAATCCTGCTGATCAGTTTATATGCTAATGCTAATTCTATTTTCTATTAATAAAAAGTATGCATAAGAATAAATGTACTTCTGTCAGGTTGCTCTTTATCCTCTACTCCCCTTATTTCATGAGGTTTTTCAGGTTACGAATAGCTCCTCTACCCCTCCCCCCCCATCCGAATGAAACAAATCACCTTGCTTCATTTGCACCCCAGCATCTGGACCTGTTCCTAGATCGCTGGGAGGGAAGGAGAGTTTGCAAGAAAATTCTGGTACCTCCACAAGAACAGAATCACAGGAAGTAGCGACGTCTCTTTAGGGGCCTGATCCTACTCCCAATTAAGACGAAGCAAGCCTTTCAATCAACTTCAGTGCATATTGACCCAAACCCTATCAGACCAATCTTGCCCCCTACCTGAAGTGTCGGATGTTGTTGAAACACAGTCTTGCTTCCCCCTTTGACTATAGGTGTGATTTTTAAATGGATTTAGTTAAATGGTGCACCAACCTTTGGAAAAACTGAAATTTACAGACTGTGTTTAAACCAGTATTAGCCATTGTTCAACCAAATACTTTTTCCACTGATTTAACTAAATCTGTTGTAAAACCAGTGCAACTTGTGTGTGTGTGTAGACACGGCCTGTGGCCAATGTTCCCTTTAACTTCAGTGGTGCAGTACCAGGCCCTAAATCTCTGTTTTCTGCTGAGAAGTGGCTATTGCCTTCATTTCCTAGCCATGTCAAATACATAGAAGGGCTCCTCTTCACCCTACTCAATACCTCGCTAAATCTGGTCTTTAACTTCCAATTTAGCCTTTGTATATGTTAAAGAGGAACACTTGTCTGTCCCAGCCACACTGGAAGAGAAGACCAGATGCGGTGGTTGAAGTAAAGGGGTGAGATTACTGCCCTCAGAAAAAGTAATCTGGTAATCGGAAAAGGGGGAAGTTCCCCTATTTAACATTTAAAACTATATTTTGGATATTTGGGGGTGCATGATTTAATATTCTGGAATATTTTATAAGGGGTATAGGATTTTTTTGAAATCACATTTCCTAGTTTTAATGTGTCTATTCTAATAAATTGGAATTGGACATCACAAGGTATAGTTACTCGAGACTAGTCACGTCCATGGTGCGTGGCAATGCACAGAAGACACGTAGGTTCCCAACCCCTAACACATCCCTCTATCTAATTGAGCAATAGGAGACATGTCCACAGGCTGATCCATGTGATTTGCCTTTTGTTTATTGAAGGTATTTCTATTTGTGCCCACTGGCCCCTCGAACTTGTCATGCATATTCACTCCCAGAAAGTTCCTTTTTAACTGGGCACTGAAAAATTGTCATGTTTGTATTTATTAACACAAAGGAGTAACAGGTGAAAGCTGTTAGGAGCAGTGGCTGGAACAAGGGAAATAGAAAGACCTGCCTTATGGAAAACAATATAGGTCAGAGATCAACCCTGTTAAACTGCTGCTTCCCTGTTAATTTCTGTCTTCCACGCCATAAACCCGTTCAGCCTTGTCATCTACAGTCTGCTCTCCCAGCTGAGTTTTAACAGTCCTTCAACTTTTCAAAAACAATTCACTGCTGCTTTAAAATGGGGAGGGGAGGTCTTGCAGAGAATTTTTCTGATGCAATGCTTACTCATTCTATTTTGGTATCTTCCACTAAGAAGCTAATAAATGTTTCCTAGGAGAGCGAGTGAGCAAGAGTACAGAGGGTTTCAGTGTTAGGTTTCCCACCAGACCTGATTGGTATTTTGCAATACAGCAATGCAGCAGGACTGGGATCCCCTGGGTCCCGCAGGACCCACTGCCCTAATAGCAGGAGCAGGTAAAAAGTCCTTTGTTTGAGGGCAGGATATGGTGAGCAAAAAAACAGTCTGCGATAATTTGCGGGAGAAGGCTACATCTTACCAGTTTGTCTCAAACAGAAATTTCAGCAATGTAAAGCAAGTTTTTTTTCCTAAAATAAAGGTTTTAATACTTACATTTAAGTAAAGGCTAGATTTGATGTCTATTAGGAGTAAAAGTGCTTTTTACATGGTTTAAGCAAGATTTGTTTTATTTTAGTGGTAAAATTTGTCTGGATTATGTTTATATCTACATATACCGACTGTTTTAGTAGCGGGGGGCATCTGTCCCTTTTGTGGAATATGCGGGATCTAAAGTTTTTGCAGGTGGGTGTAGGATAAACATAAATGTAAGAAACAATAATGGGAGCGGGTATGGCAGAGCGGGACTGCAGCAGGATTTTAAAACAGTCCTGCGCAGGGTTCTATTTTGCAAAGTCAACATATCCTGTGGAATTTTAGTACTTTGCATCAATGTCTGCTGCTTTTTGAACCGTCAACTGCCAATTGACATTAAAGTCCATTTGGCCAAATCCAGCTGCATGCAGATTTCAAGGAGTACCTTTAGTACATTTCAACTCCAGCTGAAGCACAAAGAAAAGTGAGACTGAACACTTTGGGGGAGGGACTGTCTCTGATATGTGTTTATACGGCAGCTGGTACAGTATAGTCCTGAATCCTGATTAGGCCCCTCTCTGCAAAGTACAAATAAGTTGTTTCATGTGGCCTTACAAAGAGTCTGTTACAAGCCCAACAGTGGAGAAGAGGGAGTGCAAGTCCTTAAATCTGGCATGCTCACATAGCGATGTCACCAAGAGCAGCAGCTGAATTCCTTATACTAAGTTTAGCCCCTCACACATCTATTTGGGCCTGCCCTCCAGGCAGCTCACCAGACTGCAAGGGGTGGATCCAGCTGCTGAATCCCTCAATCTGTAAAGCCTCTCAGTGAGAGTTGGAATGGACTCCCGCCATCTTTGGATCTCTCCACTCGCTAAGCAGACTGTGTGTTTAGCAGCCTCTCCTAGACCAATGGCCCCTGCCCCGTCCATCAAATCAGTGCGGACGGGGGTCTCCCTCAAAGTTTAAACACACCCTGCCTGCCCCAGAATCCCACTACCACTGTGAGCCTTCTTGTTTACCTCTTCAAGGGGCCATATGGTAGGCATAGTATGTAACACCCAGAGACTTTTCACAGTACTTGAACCCACTATTGCGCTTTAACAGCAGAAAAAAATATACAGATCTATTTTAAAAAAAACCCAACATGCAGTTCTCTGCCTCAGTTTCCTTATCACTGCAGAACGTTCTCTGAGTAAAACACACGAGGAGGACGTGTGGCACCGTGGAGACTAACACGTTTATTTGGGCATAAGCTTTCATGGGCTAAAACCCGCTTCATCCGCTGCATGCGGTGGGACACGCAGGAGGAAGATACATATACCATCCCCTTTCTCTTGCCCGCCCCATCTTCCTGGGTGTCCGGTCTCTGAGTCCTCCCCCAAGAGTCCTGTCTCTCTGTCTTGTTTGGGAATTCCCCATTCCCCCACTGTCTGCCACCTGCAGGGAGAGGGAACTGGTTTCCCTAGGAGTTGGTGAGGCCTTGTCTCCACTGCCACTTGACACCCCCACCCCCGAGCGCTGCAAGTTTCAGCGCTGGGAAGGAGCAGTGTAGACAGTACACCAGCGGCGGCGGGAACGGATTCGGAGTGGCACATGCGCAGTATAAAGAGACGGCGCTTAGGAGCGGCGCAAGCGCCGTGATGGCCAGGCGGCGCCTCGAGGAAGGACGTGCGTCGTTCCTGGAGGTGACGTGCCGCTGGCACCTGCGTGGGTGGGGCGGCGCCTGCGCGCTGAGGCCGAGCCGTCCGCCGGCAGCCTCTTGCGTCAGCGTGGGCGGTGTCTCAGGGCCGCGCCTGCGCCTGCGCCGCCGCGGGAGGCGGGGTGCTGGGGCCGTGCGGAGTCTGGCTTGTTGTTGTTGTCCCAGCCGCGGAGGCTCCTCAGTTGCCGCCGCGCCGCCATGTCCTGCCTTCCGGAGCCGCCGCAGCACCACCACCACCCCAACAACAACAACCACCACCCCCCGCCGGCCGAGGGGGCGCCCGCTGAGCCGGGCCTCAACAGTGAGTGCATTAGCATAGGCAAATGACATGTAAATAAAGAGGGCCTGCGGGGAGCGCGACCCCCCCCCAGCATCCCCCCCCCCCCTCCGTGGCTGGGATTGGTGGAGAACGTGGCCACGCGAGCGTCTCTTGGCCAATCCGTAGGGTCCCGGGCGACGTGGGCTCGGCTGCGTCCGCCTGGGGGGCTTCGAGGGGTGGTGGGGGGGGGGTCTGTGGGGTTGGGATTCACTGGGCGGGGGTTGTGGGACTCTCCGGGGGGAAGGTACGTTGGCACCCTGAGGGCCTTTAGGGAGCTGGGGGGACACGGGGGTGTGGAGGAGGAGTAGGGTCTGCGGGGCGGCTCTAGGGGATTGGGGGACACGGGGGTGTGGAGGAGGAGTAGGGTCTGCGGGGCGGCTCTAGGGGATTGGGGGACACGGGGGTGTGGAGGAGGAGTAGGGTCTGCGGGGCGGCTCTAGGGGATTGGGGGTCACTGGGGTGTGGAGGAGGAGTAGGGTCTGCGGGGAGGCTCTAGGGGATTGGGGGACACGGGGGTGTGGAGGAGGAGTAGGGTCTGCGGGGCGGCTCTAGGGGATTGGGGGTCACTGGGGTATGGATGAGGAATAGGGTCTGCGGGGCGGCTCTAGGGGATTGGGGGATGCTGGGGTGTGGAGGAGGAATAAGATACGCTGTAGGGGGTTGGAAGGCGCTTATGGTTTTGGAGGCCCCCTGGATGGATTTTTTTGGAGGGCGGGGTGGTCTGCATCTTGCATACTGGACAGAGTGGTGAGGGGAGGTGTATTATTGTGTACTGTGGGGTGGAGATGAGGGCTGGTGGTCTGTGGGAGGATGACAAAAGGGGAGGGTGTTCAGGAGTTAAAGAGGATGAAATTGGCACCGGTCAGAATGGGAAGCAGCTGAGGGGACCATGGGCAGCGGATTATCTTGTGGTGGTGATAGGTTTATTGAATGGCTGAGTTTAGGTAATATCAAGAGACCAAACCATCACATTTAACTCAGTAAGTTTTAGAGGGTAGGGTGTAAGTACAGTGGGTGAGTCAAATGCAGGGAATTTTAGTAGCAGGCTTAATAACAGGGATATGAGGTAAGGGGATGTGAGGAAAGACGGATGTGACTTGGTATTTAATGGGGAGAGGGAGTAGGTTTGTTTTGTGACAGGAATGAATTTATTTAGTGACTGGTTCTAACAGCAAAGATGATGGTACAGCAAGAAAGTGGGGAGGAGCTTGACTGTGGGAATGACTTTATTCAGTGACTCAATATCACTGACGTGAGCTGTTTTTCTCAGTATCTCACATGTATGTCAGCTGCTTTGCTGCATCCTTTTGTTCTAAGGATAATATTTGTGTGGAAGACTGGTGATTTTATCTAGGAACTCATATTGGTTTAACTGATGTGTTTTACATCTCAAATACACAGCCATTCAATATATATATTTTGGTTTGTTTTTAAGTGCCAAGGATACTGTGGTAAAACAAAATGTATTAATGATTAACCATTCCCTCTATCCTAGTTTGCTAAATCATCCACAAACCATTTCAATAGGACCAGCTAAGTGATCTCCGTTAATTCAGTGGGAAATGTATTAGATGAGAGTAAACTATGTCGGTATAACAACATTGCCATTGCATTTGATGTCTGTGCATTGAGTGTCATGTTAATTACAGCAGTGTGTTTCTCTGATGTGTTGGCCTCGGAGAACTGCACATGCAAACAAATAAACAAAACAAAGGCACCATATCCAAATTATTCAGGGCTGTTAACGTGTAAAAATATATCAGTGTATATTAATTGATAAGATTTCACTTAACTTTGGAAATTTCATCTTATATTTGGCATGTCCAAGTAAACCTAATGTTTAGTTCTACAACTTAAAATTAGTTTATCCGTGATCTGAAGATATTCGTTCTTCCATACTTCATTTTTTTCCCTTTTTCTGTTCACTGTTATTACAGTGACTTACTTACTGTGTTGGAGACGTCAATCTGTAAGATGAGAGCAGCAAGAGGGAGTTCAGTGTAAACATTTTAGGTCCCAAACTTGAAATGAACTCCACAGGGGCACATTGCCATTGAAGTTAGTGGGGCATCATGCAGGTGCCTGCAAGGGCTGCCCACAGATATCTCTCTGCGGGATCAGAGCATAAAGAGTTAGTGAAATCAGTGCAGCTCCTCAGGTTGGCAAGTTCCATGTGGTAGCATGGAGTGTTTTCAGGAGTGGGCCCCATGAGCAAAACAGATGTAACCAGTCACCTACCTCCATGAAGGCTCAATACCAGTTGCCAGTTGAATTTTGTCAGACTAATGAGTCTATACATTAATTCATTTTTGTTCTAAAATATACCTTGCATTTATTTAGCACCTTTCATGCAAAGATCTCAAATCACATATAGAGGTGAGGGTTGCCCATTTTGTCAGTGACAGAGCTGGGAATGGAACTTGGAACTCCTGACTTCAGTCTTGTGCAGTAACCACAAGAGTGTGCGCTCTCTGGTATTTTCTGAAGCCTCACTCGGATTTGAATTCTTACCTCGTACTTCTGTTAGATATTAGCAAAAAACAAACAAAAAAACCCCCAAACCCAACAATTTAAACTGGAACACACTGACAATTATGTTATGTCTGTTTTTCAACAATATTTACTACATTACTGAGGAAAAAAGAGGGTAGTCTCTGTTATGGCTCTACATCCCGTCTTGTGAGAAGTCTGGTTGCTATTGTTGAGTGCTGCTGGAAAGTGACCACCGGTGCTTGTGTAAAGCGCTCAAAGTCCCTGGCTAATGAAGTACTGCTACATCATTCTGGCCTTTTTACTGTAAAGGTGAAGCAAAAAACGCTAAAGTGTTAGTGTGGGATATCTGTTGGATGGAAAATATTACTATGGGAAATGGAAAAGCTTTTTTTCGACAATGGTATATTTAATTACTACTTAAGCATTTAGTGAGTGATACTTCAACAGTCAACAGATTATGGTAGATTCTATAGCTTTTATGAGATTATGAAAAACTAAAGGGTAAGAGCGAAGTCCATTGGAATTCTTTATCAAATAGAAGATGCTGTGACTGCATAATGGCCATGAGCCAGAAAGCATCATTTTCACTGCTTCAGACTTGCAGTAGAATTTAGGAAAATTTGCCTGTGAATTTCTTTAATGTTACTGCAGAAATTAGCCAGTTGGACCAACCCCTGTAGTCGTGTAGTGTGGTAAAATGCTTATTCTGCATAGAGCCCCATTGCCTTCAACAGGAATCTGTGATGTCAGTTTGAGAAACAGAGTCTAATAAAAGTAAATTGAATTTTGATTAATACCCAAAACAATAAATCCATCCTACTCTGCAACAAGCCTTGGCTAAAGTTTTTCTATAGTATGACCTAATTAACAGAAGCAAGGTTATTAAAGCTGTGTAGCAAACAATCATGTTCATACATGCTTCAGTTCCTAAGCATCTCTGTATGCCTGATGATCTGGATACATACAGTTGTTGCTTGTAAAGGGGACACTGTCATATCACTTTAGGTCCAGAATTTTAAGATAAAAGATTTGTGAAATCTAAGCTTCATGGAATTTTTTTCCTTGACAGATAAATTTTCTAATGAAAGTTTAACATTTAATTATTCCTCTGCTGTGTATGTGACCCTATCATTGTGTTAGTCCATGAGAACCTGAAAGTAAATCTGAACTTGTTCATTAAAAACAAAATTGAAATTTGTATGTGGTGTGTCCAAGTTTATTAAAATGCAAGAAAGTAAAAAATGGGGAAAAGTAACTAGTCTTTTGGTTTTAATCTGTTAGCTGTCTGTAAGGTGTTTAAAAAAAAAAAAAAAAAAAGCTGACCGTGTCACTTTTATTACAGATTAATCTCTTGACTAAATTTCTATTTTAAAAAATACATGACATTGCTTCAGATTGCTTTTTGGACAATTTTCTCTTTTGAGAAAATGTCAAATTCACAATTTTTATCAAAACAGATACCTTTCAGGTGGCTGGTTAAAATTTTAGGAGGAATAAAGTGCCAATCTTGAATAGGTCGGAATATGAACAAGAGGCTGCTCGGCAGCTCTCCAACACGAGTTTCTACAAGCCATTACCCTATGATCCCACTGAGAGTTACCAAAAGCAACTACAGCATTTGCTCAAGAAACTTCCTGAAAAAGCACAAGATCAAATCCGCACAGACACACCCCTGGAACCCCGACCTGGGATATTCTATCTACTACCCAAGATCCATAAACCTGGAAATCCTGGGCGCCCCATCATTTCAGGCATTGGCACCCTGACAGCAGGATTGTCTGGCTATGTAGACTCCCTCCTCAGGCCCTACGCTACCAGCACTCCCAGCTACCTTCGAGACACCACTGACTTCCTGAGGAAACTTCAATCCATCGGTGATCTTCCTGATAACACCATCCTGGCCACTATGGATGTAGAAGCCCTCTACACCAACATTCCACACAAAGATGGACTACAAGCCGTCAGGAACACTATCCCCGATAATGTCACGGCTAACGTGGTGGCTGAACTTTGTGACTTTGTCCTTACCCATAACTATTTCACATTTGGGGACAATGTATACCTTCAGATCAGCGGCACTGCTATGGGTACCCGCATGGCCCCACAGTATGCCAACATTTTTATGGCTGATTTAGAACAACGCTTCCTCAGCTCTCGTCCCCTAAAGCCCCTACTCTACTTGCGCTATATTGATGACATCTTCATCATCTGGACCCATGGAAAAGAAGCCCTTGAGGAATTCCACCATGATTTCAACAATTTCCATCCCACCACCAACCTCAGCCTGGTCCAGTCCACACAAGAGATCCACTTCCTGGACACTACAGTGCTAATAAACAATGGTCACATAAACACCACCCTATACCGGAAACCTACTGACCGCTATTCCTACCTGCATGCCTCCAGCTTTCACCCTGACCACACCACACAATCCATCGTCTACAGCCAAGCTCTGCGATACAACCGCATTTGCTCCAACCCCTCAGACAGAGACAAACACCTACAAGATCTCTGTCAAGCTTTCTTACAACTACAATACCCACCTGCGGAAGTAAAGAAACAGATTGATAGAGCCAGAAGAGTTCCCAGATGTTACCTACTACAGGACAGGCCTAACAAAGAAAATAACAGAACGCCACTAGCCGTCACCTTCAGCCCCCAACTAAAACCCCTCCAACGCATTATTAAGGATCTACAACCTATCCTAAAGGATGACCCAACACTCTCACAAATCTTGGGAGACAGGCCAGTCCTTGCCTACAGACAGCCCCGCAACCTGAAGCAAATACTCACCAACAACCACATACCACACAACAGAACCACTAACCCAGGAACTTATCCTTGCAACAAAGCCCGTTGCCAATTGTGCCCACATATCTATTCAGGGGACACCATCACAGGGCCTAATAACATCAGCCACACTATCAGAGGCTCATTCACCTGCACATCCACCAATGTGATATATGCCATCACGTGCCAGCAGTGCCCCTCTGCCACGTACATTGGTCAAACTGGACAGTCTCTACGTAAAAGAATAAATGGACACAAATCAGATGTCAAGAATTCTAACATTCATAAACCAGTCGGAGAACACTTCAATCTCTCTGGTCACGCAATCACAGACATGAAGGTCGCTATCTTAAAACAAAAAAACTTCAAATCCAGACTCCAGCGAGAAACTGCTGAATTGGAATTCATTTGCAAATTGGATACTATTAATTTAGGCTTAAATAGAGACTGGGAGTGGCTAAGTCATTATGCAAGGTAGCCTATTTCCTCTTGTTTTTTCCTACCCCCCCTCCCCCCCAGATGTTCTGGTTTAACTTGGATTTAAACTTGGAGAGTGGTCAGTTTGGATGAGCTATTACCAGCAGGAGTGAGTTTATGTGTGTATGGGGGTGGGTTTTTGGAGGGGGGTGAGGGAGTGAGAGAACCTGGATTTGTGCAGGAAATGGCCCGACTTGATTATCATGCACATTGTGTAAAGAGTTGTCACTTTGGATGGGCTATCACCAGCAGGAGAGTGAATTTGTGTGGGGGGATGGAGGGTGAGAAAACCTGGATTTGTGCTGGAAATGGCCTAACCTGATGATCACTTTAGATAAGCTATTACCAGCAGGACAGTGGGGTGGGAGGAGGATTGTTTCATATTCTCTGTGTATATATAAAGTCTGCTGCAGTTTCCACGGTATGCATCCGATGAAGTGAGCTGTAGCTCACGAAAGCTCATGCTCAAATAAATTGGTTAGTCTCTAAGGTGCCACAAGTACTCCTTTTCTTTTTGCGAATACAGACTAACACGGCTGTTACTCTGAAACCAATCTTTAGTGTGGTGCTTGAAACTACAGTGTGACAAAATGAAATGTTCTCCCTTTGGGGGGTAATATTACTCTTTGGAGAGGCTGGGTTGGGGATGAGAAGCACTGTTTTTTAACTTGGTTAATGTAGTCCAGTGTCTCAACCTAGTCTAGTCTAGTCTCAACCTATTTGGCCCACAATGTGTTATGTGGGCCGCATCCAATACTACCTATAGGGACCCGAGGATGTCACAGGTGCCGCAGCTCTGTGCTGAAAGGGCTGCAGGTTGAGAACCACTGTTACAGTCTCAAATATTTTTCTGGGATAATGTTGCTGCTGGTCCTCCCAGTCCTAATACTAGACAGCCAGCATATCTGGATCTGTAAGCAGAGGAAAAGGGAATATACTTGATCTCCACCAGTTACTTTTGGCCATCACTTTGGAGCTGCACGAATGGACTTTAGAGGATTTCATATCCAGCCCATCTCATCCAGAAGGAAGGTTATAACATAGGGTCTTTGATGGACGGGATCATCAAGCACCTTTTCAAACAGCAATTGGTGGCTGTTCCTTGAGCTCTGTGTTGGAAATCGGTGGCAGTGTTTAAGCTTGATATCACAATGCGTTGACGCTAATTAAACATGTTTTGACTCATCAGAGATGAGTGGTCAGATGGAGAACGTGCAGCTTGTCATGTAAACTCTCTCCTAGGCCTTCTTTTGATGGGAGGAGTATTTAATTGTTTTAACTTGTTTCCTCCAGTGTGCCTTTAACACAACTTTAAACAGCAAATTCCACAATGTAGCGTATTAAGCACAACTGAGTCCTAATCATGCCGGTGCAGCGATAGGTTATAGCAGTCCATTCTGATTAGTCCTTCACTGCAATCTCAGGCTTCCTCTTTGGTCATCTACCAAAACTCCTCCACAAGGCTAACCTTACAAGAAGTGGCCTTCCTTATTTATGCTTACTGTCAGCCTCCAATATTTCTGCCTTCATTTCTTGCCTATTGTTTGTTTCTGAACTCTGCTGTACAACATCAGCAGGGGTGGGGGTGGCTGAGGGTGAGAAGAAGTTCCTCATTTACTTCAGACATTCGAGATCCCACCATAGTAGCTTCTCTGAACCCAAAGTTGTTACCAACTGACTTGTAGCTGTCTGAGCTAAATAATTCCCTAATTGCAATTGCAGCATGCCTTCCCACAGATATTAGTGATTTCATAATGGAAGGTGGTTGCTCTAGGGTAGGTCAACTGTCCTGGCATATTTCTTGAAATGTGGCCTTCCTTTTCTGAAATTCTGCAGTCACTGCTGATCATCCCAGGTCTGAAATACGGAGTAGTCCCACCATTCCATGCTGGTTGGTCTGACCTAAAACTGCCTTTCCACAGCTCGTGCTTCATTGGCTAAACAGCCAGACATTCGGTTGTTCAACTGGTGCATGGGCTCCAGATCATCTTGCAGTGCTCTGACAGTGGCAGAAACACCACCATCTTCTCACTGCAGCTGCTCTGTAAGACTCCTGGAACCAACACACTGCGTTAGTGAATATAATCAACAGCATCTCCAGCCTGGGAGAAGTTCCTGGTTACTGAAACGTAATGGAGAAGTTGCTCGGGTATGAAAGAGTTAGCAATTGATCCACTGGTTCTATGACACAACTTCTGGAACCAGAAAAGGAATTCTTGGAATCTGACCTCCACTCCCAGAACGCATATGGGTTTGTACATGGGCAGTGTGCATTCGCCCATAATTTATCACCCACAAAGATCACTGCAATATGTCATACCATAAAATCGTTGCAGCTCATGTAATTGAGCCCAGCACCTGTCTGAACATGGGCTTTACGTGAGTGTACTAAGCATTGGTACATAATTGATGGCTTCGTTTGAATCAAATAACATGGGTTGCATATTGTTGAGCTTTTTGTAGCCAAGGTAGAATACCTTAAGAGGTCAATGGTGGTGATATTCCCTGGGACCAGACCTGAATCTCCATTTAAAATTTCACTTTCACTTTAAAAAAAAAAAATCACTGGCCAATAGTTTGTATGCACAGTGTTAACTTTAGTCTAGTAAATTTAAAAAATGAATTAAAAGTAGTTTCTACTACTACCCCTGCCAATCCTTTAGGTTTTCCGGTCTCCCAGTTTCTGTTTTCACAGTATTCTTTATTTTTTTCTCTTCCCTGGTTGAAGTGAAAAGATTACAAGATAACAGTGACACCTTTTATACCCTAATGCAAAAAGTGAACAAACGATGAAGGAATATTTTAGGTGTGACAGTCGAAAGTTTTTTAAAAGAATCAGAAAAGCATGTTACTTTTAAGATAATAGTTATGTGTTATTTCTGAGAGTATTTGCTCTCTGCTATCGCAGTTCATGTATTGACAGGCAGAAAATTTGTGTTAAGCTTTGAAAACAATTTTTGTTTAAGAGGTATCAACTTTATATTGTTCGGATAACAGGGTGAGAGTCCCATTAGTTGTTGCTATTGAAAATTCCTCCCGTTAAACACAATTGTTAGTTTTTAAAGTAGTCCAGCGTGCTAATAGTTTTGATTTTAAAATAGAGTATTTAGGTTGTCTGTATGCCATAATGAATCCTAGTTACACCAAAGAGCTGTATTGATTAAAAAAAAAACCTGCTAGTATGTAAAGATGCAAAACAACAACTTCTTCCACAAACTACTTTGTAACATCTCAGTGGCATAGTTTTTCAGACTAAATAGGATGTAATCAGGTTCTGAATTTGAATGTAGTCTGAGATGAGGGTCTGAAAAAAGGTATAAAATGAATTGCTTGAGCCATGTAAGGCAAAAGCGACACCAAACGTAAAATTACTGCACCAAAGAACAAGAGCTTATGCAGAAGAGAAACTTAGTGTTTCAGCTTATGCCAACTGTTCTCAAACAATTAATGTACTCCGATTAAAAAGTAAACTATCTATATTCTCAAGTGATACAGTTAATGAGTTTGAATAAGAACCACAGGTTTGCAGTTGAATGGGCACTGGATTAAATAGGTGACCCATATGTCAGGACTCAAGTGGTTTAAATTCACCAGTCAGAACATAAACTACCTATTTATGAATATTTTCAGAATATCCTAAATGAAATCTGTGACTGCTTAATGTACTGGTAAAATGTTTTATGTTGTTACTATGCATGTTTAGTACAGTCTGCAGTTGGAATTATGTTCTTGTATTTTAGTAGTTTAAAGCATGTGTTTTCAGTGCTAATATGATGCATGCAGCTTCTCAATGCAATTGAGGCCCTTACGCTAAGATCCTGTAGTTAAAACTAGTTATAAGAGCAGAGACAGGATGAATTACAATATATGTAGGCGAAGTGTGGTACTTAGTATATAGAATCTTCCCTGCAAAAATAGGTTGTAACGATCAGTTATAAGAAAGGTTAACTAGGTTAACAGTAATTATTTGCACTATTTGAATTAGAAAATGTTAAACGAAATATTTAGATGGGACTTTAAGATGGTTAGAGACTTTGCCCGCCCACCTCAACGTATTACAAAGTGAGAACCCCAGTTTTCCCACATACCGAGCATAAACAATGGAGCATATGTGTGAACACACAAACACCATTTCCGGCTAATTATAACCAACTTAGTTTCTTAGCGTACAGTAGATGTGCATAGTTCTTAACTATGTGGGAAAACAAGGGGCCTGCCTCAAGGATCTAATAATTCATAGATCTGTGAATCTATAATCTAAATTGGATACATCCCAGTTATTAAAGTTCTGATGTGAGGGGTAACAGACAGTACTGGAGAAGAGATTGGGATTGGAAGGCCAGCTGAAAGAAGTGAGGTTTGTTTGGGAAGAGGAAAAGGAGATTGCTTGCCATATGGCTAGAGAGGGAGGTTGTTCCAAGCACAGGGGGCATTGTGGGGAGAAAGGCACGAAACTCTAAGTGGGGAAGAACAAAGGGAATATTAAAGAATGGAATTTGTTTGGTTCAAGAGTGGGGTGTAGAGAGAGGGGTGGTGAGGATTTGGAGATTAAACCTGATACATATGAAGGGGATGCCTGTCAGGGGATTTAAAAAAAAAATAGCATGAGGGAGGGGAATGACTGTTGTTGTTTCTAGTTACCCAAATCAAGACTGTTTAGTTCAGAGCTATTAAGTCTACAGTTAACTTAAGGGACAGGGGGAAACAAACCTGCCATTCTTGTCTTCTCTATTTGTTTGTGAGCATTTTTCTTTTTTCTGGCATCAGTGGATGTTATCTGAATTCACCATGTTCACATTCTTTCTGCATGTGAATGATAAACTTTAAGCGAGGTTTTAGTTTCGCTGCTTTTAATGAGTGCCATCTGGCTGGCCCAACAGGTTCCTGGGTGGAGTTACAGATGAACGGCAATGGCAATAGCAATGATAATGCCACTGGGAAAAATGGGGGCCTGGAACATGTCCCTTCGTCCTCCTCTATCCACAATGGAGACATGGAAAAAATCCTTCTGGATGCCCAGCACGAATCAGGACAGAGTAGTTCAAGGGCTAGTTCCCACTGTGACAGGTAAGGAAACACAGCTGTATCAGGTCTCTTGAACCACTCATTTTTTCATATGTTATGTGATGCAATTTCCATTCTTGATGCTTTAATCAAGGGCAAATAACATTTTATTAGCTGTATACTTCTGCATCCAGCCTGTGTGCCATTTGGAATACTTGCTGAATCCTGCTAACTTTAAACAGTATAGAACTTGGCTTGTTTGAAAAGCAAGTAATTGTTGTTAAACAAAAAATAAAAAAGTGCAGGAGTAGAACAAATTGCATTAATGTCAGTGTGAAATCTCATATTAACATTGTTCATGTACTGTGTAAAAAAATAATTAACCGTGTGATTACTGATGCATGATTATTTAAGAGAAGGTAAGGACAAGGGATACTGTGACTGAAGATAGTATTGACTATGATGAAAATGTAATACCTTGGCTTTATGAAATTTTTCAAAGTAACTTACTCAGTTACATCTGTATACTGTGTGTCCAGGCAAGAATAAATGCAAGGTAGTGATAGAATAGACAACTGACTTATAATTTCCACCCCTCTTTCTCTCACAGAAGAAGTAGTTGGGAGAAAAAAAGTGTCTTTGCTCAAAAAAGCCCTAACTACTTTTTTCCGTTAAAGGCAAAATGTATTTATTTATATCTGGTAAAATAATCTTGCTTGTCATGTCAAAGCAAGCGATACCCTTAAGGTTTCACCCTCAGAATTGTTGGACAATTAAGACGGTGTTGGAGCTGTCTTAGGAGCCTCTTTTTCTTTTTCTTATATTGCTGGACAAATGCTCTCTTCTTGCCATGTCAAGTATGTAACATTTATATCAAGCTCGATCAGATGTACCACCTACAATGAATATGGATGGAACTTGACATTAACTCAATGATCATTTCAAAATAGAATTACCAAGTACAATGGACAAGAAGAGTAAAAAAATATTTTTTTAAAAGCTACTCCCTCAGAAAAAAGCAAACTGTTTGCTATACCTTTATTTCTAAGAAAATTGTAAGCTGCCAGTAACTAGCAGAGTATGTTTTCACTTTCCAGTTCAACTAGAAACATTTGATAGGTAGTGTCTGTAATACTCATTTTCATTCTTATCAAGGTAGGAACTTTCTCTCCACCCACACCTTTAACTGCCCCAGCATTTTTGATTTAAATACTGTCAGATAAAAATGTCAGATGAAGATAAATCCCTTTTTCTTTTTTCTCAACATCAAATGGGTGGAAAACTAAACTTCCAATTTTGTAGTGAGCGTATCATCTCATGATTATGGACAAGAGTCTGATATTTATAGAAACCTGAGGTCTAAAACATTTGTAGAAAGGAGTGCAAACGGCTATAAACCATTTACTGAGTAGTTTAAAAGAAAGGTCCTGTTCCCAGTGTAACTTTTTTTCCACTCATTATCCATCTTTTTAATGAAAGCTAATATCAGATTAAAGAGGGGTGTCTACAATTTTGATGCGATGAAATGACGTGTCTACATCGCACTGTACCTTTACACTCTCCCTGATTTTAAATTCTCTAGCATTTTTTCCCATCTGGGTGTGAATGTTACTAAAGAGAAATCCTTTAGTAGAGTATACTCAGGTTTTAGTATTGGAAATAAAAGTATTTATTCCTTTGGGTTAATTTGCTAACTATTAAGATATTTTGGTGTGTAACATGTAATGCCTGCTGGAGAAATTCCTTAGTGTGCCATGGAACAACACTAACGAATTCCTCCCACAGATATAGTCCTTTAAGCAGCCACTTTTAAAATACCTACAAAGTTTCAGGTACAGTTTTATTCAAACTCCTTTGAGGGATCCATCTTCTAGGTAACTTGATTTTGCTAGTGACTGCTTAAGGTTAGTTTTACTGTATATCAGAAAGATGGCCCAGTGATGTAGCAACAATAGCAATGTATTGCCTCTCAGGGGATGAGAGTTCAGGACTCCATTTTGGTCTTTTGCTCCTGGGTCGGAGTTACAGTCGAGTCACTGTGCTGATTCTTGATGGTAGAGGGGGTCCTGCCCATCTCTTTATGATTAACTGAAGGGTAGTTGGGGGTGGGGATGGTATGAAAACAAGAACAAACTGGGAATATGGAAATTCTTTTGGGGCTTGGAGGATTTTTTCCTTGTGGGGCATAATGATAAAGGATCCTTGTTTCTCATCTGCATTGTCTGCGTACCTTATATGTAGAAATAATTGAACTATGATGCAATTAAACTGATGTTTCAGTAACTTAATAACCCAAAAGTGACAGTAATGCCATCATTCTTTCCTTTAGCCCTTCCCCTCAAGAAGACGGACAGATAATGTTTGATGTGGAAATGCACACGAGTAAGGACAATAGTTCTCAGGTACTTTCTCCAGTAAACTCTAAAGTACACAACACGTTGTCTAGGAGAGCAGTGTTTAAGACACAATTTTGTCTATTGTAAATAGACAACTTCATATCAAGATGAGTTTTAAAAAAAAAATAAATAAATTAGTGAAGCATGCTAGAGGACTGAAGCCAAATACTTAAAACGATAAATTCTGTATATAAATATACAGCTTTAAACTGTTAATTTCCCGCAATGCATTATTAATATGGTATGGAAACATCTGAGTCTACAGTACCTATACTGAATTAAAGGCCAAGAATATTAAACTCCAATTGTCGAAAGCCTGTTTATTCAAAATCTGGAAATGTCCTTTAGCCTTTTGGAATAACCGTGTTTACTTGGATTGTACCATGTTCTTTGTATCTTTTAAAATTAACCATTTGACTTGAACTGTGTGAACAAAATTATCCATTCTTGCTTACTTCCATGTAAATAGACTCGATGAATCATTGAAGCTTTTGTATAGTTAAGGTTATGATGGTAACTGTGTTATAAACTTGTATTTTAGGAGATTATAATATGTCTATTAAACTTTGCTCTGTGAGGTGGTGTTATAAAAAAAAATTGTTTTTGTAATTTACTGAGCAGAGAAGGAGTTGTTTGTATGTTTAAATTCCAGCAGTGGGGAGGGAAAAAAAGTCTAGTTTGAAACACATGCTTTGGAATTATACAACTTGGACTTTATAAAAATTCAATTTTTAAACCTTGGAGAGAGAGAGAATATCAGGCACCAATCCTGAACTTGAAATAATGTGATTGAGTATATGTAGTAGCAGGTTATCAGAGAGATTGGCAGGATTTCTGTTTCACATCTAATTATGTAGGTATGTGATAGAACTATTTGTTTTACAAATATTTAAATTACTACCTAAGAATTCAGAATCATCATTCTGTGGTTAGTGAGCTCACACATTTCTCAGTCATCTCAACCCGAAATGGAGAGGGAATCTAATGCTGAACTCTTAGTTTGGTCATTTTATGAAATTTGCTGTCTTCAGCAGTACACATTGAGAGCAGTAGTGGAAAAACGAACGGTGCGAGTTTAATTTTTGTCAGAGAGGATGGCCAAGCAATAGGATCGTCATCCTTCTCTAGCCCTGTAGAGAACCGTACTACTCTGAGTGAGCTCCTTTGCTTTTTGTTTCGTCATTCAGGGTTGCCATCTCCCTATTACAATTCAGCATGGCTCCCTTTCTCCATTTGTTTTGGTGCCTCTTTCAGCTAAGCTGTACTCCAAGTGGTGAAATGTAACCTTGCTAAAAGCTGAATTTGGTCTCAGGCTCCCAGTGAATTCAGCGGGGAGAGGACAGCTTGGGAATGCCAATACATACAGCTCTAGGCTTGGCAGTTCATAGCCACGGCACCTCTGAGCTTGCTGCGTCAGCTATGAAAGTAAAACAGTTTCTTGAGCCCTGGCACCTCTTCCATTACAAATTAAGCACTGATATATGCTTATATATGGCAATCCTTCCATGAGAGGGAGGTATTAATCTTTGGGGCAGGGACTGTCATTTACCGTGTACAGTGCCTACCGTAATTGGGCCCAGACCTAGTTGAGGTCTACCATAGTATACATATATACATGTTAAATAACGGTAGTAAAATAACAAACAAAAGAGATTTGTTTTGACATTGACAAGCTTCTGGAAGAAATGATTTAAAATACTTTTGTACAGTTTGGGCAGAAATACTGCCCTTTTCATTTGATTACATCTGATTTAAGAATCGCTAAAGTTTTAGGGAAAGGTTTTTACTTGAAAACATTTTATGCGACACCATCTTATTCAGACTATTTTTAAAATCATCCTCTCAATTGTTCTTCGCTCTAATTTGTAATATATATATTTAAATATCATACAATGAAGCTTGCTTAAGTCTGTAATAAAATAATATATTTATCAGAGGTGCACTGACTTCAGCGGACCCTGTGGGCATAGTAAAATCCCTTCCAAATAAACGCTTGATGCAAGAATATCTTTTCAGTCGTCATTGCCTTGCCTTTCCCTCCCCAATCCCAACATATGCAGAAAGAGCTCAGTGGAATGAAAACTGCCAACATCTGCTGCTTCTCATTTTGTCACTGCAGTTGGTGCTCTTAAAATTAATACCATGCGGAATAGCTGATTAAGTGTTGTTACAAGGCATGTCCCATGTGTATTTTCAGTCTGAAGAGGAAGCAGTAGAAGGAGAGAAAGAGGTGGAAGTTTTGAAGAGAAGTGCTGACTGGGTTTCACACTGGTCGAGTAGGCCTGAAAACATTCCTCCCAAGTGAGTTGAACTCTTTACTAATAAACGCTCCTTCGTAAGAAGGAAAGAAGAATCACGCTGCACACATATATGGAATTATTCAGGCTATCCAAATGGGTTCATCACTTTGAAGACTTGGGTTTCCCTTGGAGGATAGATAGCATAAAACCAATAAATGCTGCAAAAAATGTATTAGCATAACCGAGATCCTTTTACTGAAAGCAACCCAACAATAAGCTTAATATGAAGTTACTTTTTCCAGTAAAACCAGTGTCTTTACTTGTTAGAGTAGGGTACCTGGAGCTTGCATTGGTGGGGTTTAGTAACATGTCACTGACTGGTGTGGTACTGGGCAAGTCACCTAAAGTCTCTGCATCTTGGTTTCTGCATTTGTAAAATAAGTATAATGCTTACTGATGCTACAGGGACCCTAGACGCTATCAGGCTTTGAAACCCACGAACGGAAAGCACTATGTGAGTGCAAAGTGTTAGTTAAATTGGAGGATGCTATCCATATCTGGGAGATTTCTACATCCCTGCTTGAAACAAAAATGTGGCTATTACTAACAAGTCATGTACTGAAATTTCCTCTCCAAGACCTGCTTGTCTCTTCAGCTTGTGCTCCCATTGTCTCTGTACTTGAATAAGTGGTCTTTCAACGCTGCCTCGTATTTCAATTTGGTGCCCCTGCAATCTGGCTTTTGCCCTGTCTAGTTCACCTTGAAGAAAATCTGGCAGTGTTCTGTGCAGTTCTGCAATATTCCTGTCTATTTTTTCCCATCAGGGAATTTCACTTCAGACATCCTAAACGTGCAGTATCTTTAAGTATGAGAAAGAGCGGAGCTATGAAGAAAGGTGGCATTTTCTCTGCCGAGTTTCTTAAGGTTTTCATCCCATCTCTGTTTATATCTCATGTTTTGGCTCTGGGACTAGGGTGAGTACAAAGACTAATTTTAAACTTTGCGTCTTTATTGCTTGTATACTTATTGTAGTACTATTGGAATAACCAGTCTGAGGAAGAGCATAATAAGAATGACCAGATTACCTTGACATTGTGCTGATACATCAAGTGTATTTGAGATGTAGGGAAAACTACCTTTGCAGTGACGCAAATTTTTTTACTTGATTGTAGGAAAAGTTGGAGATTGCATGTTCATGCATTCAGAATGTACAGATTATCATGAAATCGGTGACCTTAGTTGACTGTGAAATCCTACTGCAAAGAAGCTTTGCAGTGTCCTGTGGCGTGACCCACTTGTTCATTTGCTCATTCTATTCAAATTCCTGAGAGTATAGTGTAATAAAAGAAAAATAAGACTCTAAGCTCATGCTCAAATAAATTGGTTAGTCTCTAAGGTGCCACAAGTACTCCTTTTCTTTTTGCGAATACAGACTAACACGGCTGTTACTCTGAAACCTGTCATAAATATTCTAGTATTTTTTCCTCTTTTTTGCTCCAAGAAAACTGATGATGTAACTGTGTAACATCATTAGATAATGCTCCAGACCCATGTGTAAGCTCCCACTAATTCTGAGTGGCTCGCATTACTGCAGTTGCATGATGGTACTGAAACTAAGGGTTTGAAACTTGAAACAGGTACAAACTGTGATGTGTATATTTCTGTCCTTCAAAATCAGCTACTGAATTTTCAGTGCTGTTAGTATTTCTGTAATTAGAAGTGATCACTGAGTATGCTGAAGGTCTTAGGTTTGCAAATATCTATCTCATGCCCTCTTGTGGTGGGGCCTGAGAAATGTACTGTTTAAAATACCATATTTCAGTTTTTATTTAACTTCTTGCACAAAGTTTGCCTTCAACTCTGATTTTAACATATTCTTGTAAATGATTTTTTCCTTAGTCCTAGTTATTGGCTAAACTAGCTGGATAGAAAATGTGAAAAGAGGATGTCTGGTTGCAAATAAGTATGTTTCTGAAATAAAGTAGGGAAGTTGCCTCGGTTAATTTGTTAGAGATTTGCCTTTTTGTAAGCCCATAACACTCAATGTTTTAAAGCCTGTGCTAATATCTTTTTCTTTAAGTGTAGCGTAAAGAATTTGGTGTACGTACTATTTTGGCTGGGATTTTCAAAGGAACCTTAGGGAGTTAGACAGCCACCTCCTATTGAATTTCAATGGGATCAGGGTACCTAAATCCCTTGGGCTCTGTTGGAAATCTCAGCCTTTCCAGTTAAGTGTTTAGATAAAGTCACTTATATAGAAGAGAAGGGGGTGTTATGGAAGAACATCACCAAAAAAAAAAAAAAAAAAAGGGAACTATTGACAAGGGCAAACTAGAATAATAGAATGAGCAAGGACTGTTGTGAAGGGTACTACTCGCATGAAATACAATGTTTTATGTTTTTATTTCAGCATCTACATTGGAAAACGCCTGACCACGCCTTCAGCCAGCACTTATTGAGAGAAGCAGAGTGCAAAACTTGGAAATCCACATGACCTGTGAAGATGTTATTGTCACATTAGTACATTTGAACTTGAGACCATTTTAAGCATGATCCCAGCCCCGCCCTTTCTTTACATATCCAGGTTCCAGTAACCCTTGGAATTCAGTATTGTATTGGAACTCTGTTGAGGTGTTTGACTACCCACCTTCTCTCCCCTCACCCTTTGGCCTGCAAAACACGTCAGTTGCCTAACAGACTTTACAATTGTCTATACATTGCAAGGGCTTCTTTAGATACAAAAATTCCACCAGCAAATTATAATTTTATCAGTGATGCTGTTGTCTCCTCTAGTACAACCTGACTTAAATCTGAAACCGCTCTTGGAATAAATGTGGACTGTATTATAACAATTGCCAATCTCTTTAAAAGAAACTCAAGGTTGGTTAGAGTAAAAGTGAGTCTTTGTTTTTAGAAACCGTTGGCTGTAAATCAAACTAAAAAATCATTGGCAATAAAGAATAAATAAATTTTAAAACCAGCTTTTTGGGTAATTTACTAACCCCCTATTTTGGCCATGACGTTTAGTTTGCAGAAGGCAAAGACTGCACAAAACATAAAGCAGGATAACAACTTAAAGTCATCAGCATATTTTAATACTAGATAATTGTCATAATCTTGTCTTTTCTATGAAATAGGCTCCTTGTTTCTGGTAGGAAAATCTAATGGCTAGAAAACGTACGAGGAATTGCGTTGTTTGCATGTGAAGAAGCTTTTATTTTCCTTTAGCTTTTTCCTTACTGGAAAATTTTACATGTAAAGTTTTCCTTTATAAAAGCAGTTTGAATGCAAATATTTTTGGTATATTTAGACTCGCTGTAAAAAGGGGAGTCTCCTGAAACCACCTACAATTATAAAGATATGGTCGTTTCAGTGGCTACTCGAAGCATTTGACCTGCTGTTGGGAACAGTCTTGCAGTTGTGTAAAGAAGTACAAGCTGTAAGTCTCTGACATGATGTCTCCTTTCGTGAAGTTTTCAATATTCCCATTTCTCGTTGTTTACTGTATGGTCTCCCTTGGGGATAACGTAGATCCTAAGGTCACTCGTGACGTCTTATGTAGCTAGGTAGAATTCTCATTAATGTTGTTGAACTTTTATCTTTGGGAACACTCAGTCTTGTCCTTCGGTGACGCCTTTTTCAAAATGTGAAGCTTTAGTACCAAATTGTTAAAAAGCATCGGGACATAGCCATGTCCTTAAGTAGATTTTATTGGATTTCAAAACATGTAGCATGACTCTGAAGGATAGAATACTCTGTTTTTTTAAATATATATTTTATCATAGATAAATAATATGATATAGACTTTAATACGAAATATTTAGGGAACCAGTGTTAATTTTAAAACTAGCAAAGTCTCATTTAAATAGAAAATGCATTAGGTTGACTTGTAGAAAATGTTCAGAAAATCTGGTCAGCGAGTTTGGAAGAGAAAGGTACCTTAAATTTTCTGCTTGCATCAGATAAAGTTGATGATTTGGTATAGCAGTGATAGTTCAAAACAGTTCAAACATGGAGGCTAATTCCTAGTTGAGGTTTGCTTTAAAAAAGGCACCTCAGGGAGCAAAGAGGCGAAGTATGAAATCCATTTCTAAAATGTGTTCGTTTTATTCTCCGCTTCTCACGGCCTTTAGGAGAAGGTTTTAAGACAAGTCCAGGGTGAAAGGGTAGTTGAAGTATTCTGTTTAGACATCTGTGTTTTCTTTTAATCTCAAATATTAGTAGCTCTTGAATTATCTACAACTACATATTTATTTCAAGCGTGGATATTGGGTTTCATCCAGACATGTGGAAGAAACAAGTGGCAAGGATGTTTTTAGGCAGTATGAACCACCTTATTTGAGAGACCTAAGTAAAATGGGAAGGGGAGAAAGGCTGGTATACTTTATTAGTACTAATTATAGCATCTTCTTTTGTATGAAAATTGGAATAGTGGAAAAATAGATTTATATTAAGTAGGGAATATCTTTATTTTAAAAAAAACACCATCCATATTAGATGGATTCATCTGCATAATACTTGATAAATTAATATGTTTCAAGTTTGTGACTAGAGGATAAACACAGCTATGTGCTAAGATTTCAAGCAGCTGTGAAATTAAAAATTGTTCATGGAAAATATTATTAAAAAAATGGATACCTGATCACTGTAGCACTTATCATACAATGATACAATGCAGTATTTATTGATACCCTAATGTAAGCTCGGGATGGAAGTCTACAACTTTTAGTTTTACAATGAACTGAAACAGATTGTTGTATCATTTGAAAAGGGGTTTCAGCTATTGATAGTTGAAGTTTTGTTAAGATAAATATTGTTTAAAAGCTTTATACCTGTTTACAGTTTTGAAAAAAAATGCAGGCTTCATTTTTCTTACGTTCAGTGAAAACGGGCTTAAAATATTTGTAAATAGGATCAAGCAAAAATACATAAACTCACACATTAAAAAAATGTGGCAGGCTAACTTAACTGTAGCAAGTACATATTTACTTACTCTGTTTTGAAAAGTGAAAACGGAAGACTCTTAGAAATTCAGATTTTTTAATTGACCCACTTGTTGAAATTATTGAAGTTAACTGAGCCAAAGTGATTATGCATCCTTCATATATTTAGTTAGCACTTTGTAACATTATATACAGTTTACAGTACATGTCTAAGTTGTAGCTATAAACATTTTGTGCCATTAAAGCTCTCACAAAACTGTGTGTCTGTTAGATCACTTTGTACCAAATCCACCCCCCCCATCTCCCCCCCCCCGGGGGAAGATGTTGGATAACTTTATGCTGCTGCTTGTTTATGAAGTAATAACTATCCTGAGTTAAATGAACCAAGAGGTTGTCTTTATTAGAGTGGGATCATCAAGTTCTTGTGCTGAAAAGTAATTAAAATATTGCCTTCATCAACCATGTTCACTACTTCCATCCTCCCCCAGCACCTTGATCTCCTTATAGATCAGGAAGACTGTGATACCAAAAATAAGAACCATGTATTGTGCTTTAAGATCTATTGTCTCCTGGGCCAGTTATAGTTCTAAGACTCCTCCCAATTCAGTTACCAATACAATTTAAAGAGATGAGGCCATTCCTTGTTCTAAGTCGATAGAGCTATGACCGTTTACACCAGCTGAGCATCTGCCCTTACAGTATTAGCACAAGATTATTCCTTACCTTAAGGATGTCAAGGTATTGGAGAACGCTGAAAGGGGTGTGGAGTTTACCTATATACATTTTAAAAGTAGCAGTTTTTGTGGCCCATTTTACTTCCTCCCTGGTTTTTTCTTGTTCAATGTAAAATTTCGGGGAAAAAGTGTAAGAAATGAAGAATAAAATTTTCAAAAGCACCTAAATTACTTAGAAGCCCAAAAGACTCAGTGCAGGGTCTGCATAAGTAAGAAAATGTAATAACATTTTATAGACCAGAAATGCTCTTTCTCTAAGGTTGTTCTTTAAATGGCAATCCATAACTGAGTTGCAGAGGGCTATTAGTCTCCCAGTTCAGCTGGGCTACTAAGACTTTCAGTGGTGGCCTTCCTCTCTCTACAAGAGCTGTCCGGTTCATGTAAAAGGGGTTGGTGTGTGTTAATCAGGCTGACTGCAGAAAAGTTTTAATCACACATTTCATTAGCTTGATGGTTCTGTTTGTACATAGCTATATGCATACAGTGCACACACTTTGTGTCGTGTCAAGATTGGAAAAGAAAACAGAAAAATAAGGTAAATCTTGAGTAAATTTCCCTTCTGTGAAAGTTCCAAGTGGATTGAAATTGCCAGTAAAATTCTTTGTATACAGAGTTCTCCCATAACTCCATTCCTATGCGGTCCAACAAAGTTGGCTCATTTTAATGACAGGAGGGAATATATACCAGCTAAAGTATTCAAATGGTGGCTTTGATTTTATTTGATAAATTTTGTTTTACTTGACAGGTTATGAACTGTGGATTTCTTTGCTGATGGAGGGTGTTTCAAATTCTCTTTCAATCTGAACAAGCACCTGGTTTGGGCAATTTCCATAGGAATACAGAGCCTACCATCGTGTCTAGTATTTTGGTTTATTTTAAACTATGTGGGTAAGCCTAAAAACAGAAAGAAAAGGAGTACTTGTGGCACCTTAGAGACTAACCAATTTATTTGAGCATAAGCTTTCGTGAGCTACAGCTCACTTCTGCTCAAATAAATTGGTTAGTCTCTCAGGTGCCACAAGTACTCCTTTCCTTCTTGCGAATACAGACTAACACGGCTGTTACTCTGAAACTAAAAACAGAAAATACTACCATTACATTTAGAATACGATAGTTTGAGAGGTAAAATCCTCCAATGTGAAGTTCAAGCACTTCATATCTAAATGATGACATCTTCGCCCTATTGAAGTCAATGGGAGTTTTACCTTCAGTGTGGCCAATATTTCACCCAAAGTATTTTAAGCAGTGGATGATTTCAGAGGGACTACTCTTGTACTTAGTACATTGTTTGCTTAAGTCCCTTGCTGAATTGGGGACTTGAAGAGGATATTAAATGACGGTTTTGCGCTGGTGTTATGCTGTATGGTTCATGGTTCTTGCCACCACCACACATGCGCATATAGATGTGAGATTTCAAAGGGAACCTACAACCTTAGACTGCGCTTGAAAATCGCATGTTGGGTATATACAGCAGCCGTCCACAAGAAAAAGACAAAGCTCAATTTACTTCCAGTTGATTAAACAAGTATCTGTGTCCTGCACTGCATTTTGACTTGGCCAAGAGCAGCTGACTCAGCCAACTTCTCCTTGCAGCACTAAAGTGTGATTACTCTTGATGTTCCGGGGAGGGAGGGAGGTTCTCCATTAAGCAAAGTAAACTTAGCTGTTAACCCTGAAGTGCAGACAGAAGAGTGAGCAGTGTGGAAACTTGCATTTTCCATTTTAAACAATAACACTTCTTTGATATCAACCGGTAGCATGAGCAAAAAAAGTCTGTTTCTGCAGATTGTGGGATTTCTGGTGACAAATCTCAAGTTGCAATGCAGATCAATTTTGCATGCCCTTGCTATATACAAGTAGATTAATAGATTAAGGCCAGAAGGGGCCATTAAAATAATTTCTGTCCTCTTTCATAACACAGACCACAGAATTTCAACTAGTAATTTCTTCAAATCCGTAACTTCTGGTTAAAATAGAGCATATCTTTTAGAAAGACACATAGTCTTGACATGAAGCCTTTAGCTGATGGAGACTCTACCATGGCCCTTGGTAAGTTATTCCAATAGCTAGTTACCACCCCTCCCCCCGCTAAAAAATTGAACTTTGAGTGTAGCTTATTTCAGACTTCTGCTTCCAGCCATTGACCCTTGTTATGCTTTTGTCTGCTAGATTGAAGAGGCCTCGACTACAGGAATATTCTTCCCCTGCGGTACTCCTAGACTGTGACCCAGCAAACTATATAGATCTTTAATATAAAACAAGTTCTCTTTGAAGTATTTCAAATGTTACTGCTTTTGGGGGCAGGTCATACTCCCAGCTACACGGCAGGACTTCATGTTACCGATCTCATAATACAACAACTTATCAGTACCCAGGATGATATCTTGTTTTAGTTAAATGAAATCTGAGTTGGGACATTTGTAAGAGAGTAAGGCAGCAAGAATATTTAATTGCTCTGAACAAGGCAGACTTTTAGCTACAAAAGATTAATGCCAGCAGAGCAAGCGTTGATTCCTATGCCCACTGCCTCTACCCACTCTCTGCTCCCACAGCTGAATTACCAAAGGAACCCAAGTGATTTAGTAACCCAACTCCCACTGAATGTCCATGGGAGTTTGGCATTTAACTCTCTTGCACTCCTTTGAAAATCTCTGATAAAGAAGATTTCCTTCCTTCCCTCCTTTTTGTGAGAATTTGTAGAAAAATAGCAGTTATAAATTTCAAGTAGTTCTTCAAGTCTTAAATGTTGGTGCTTTCTGCTCTGCTGCTTGGAAAACAAAAGAATGTTTCCGACCATTTTTGTAAAAGTCATTAACAAGTTTCACCAAAGCTGGACTGTATAGGATATAAAATGGAAGTTTGGCAGGCCAAGCACTATATGCCACAATTACCATCTTTCTCTCCTGGGTTTTGATCCTGCTCCCGTTAAAGTCAATGAGCCACAGCAGCAGCTGGAATAAAACTTCATAAATCCTTTGCGATGAATAACGCAACACTGAAGTCCATCAGCTGAGTATCTGGCCCAAAGAACGCAGGATCATACCTCTGCTTCTTTATCTCCCATTTATTGAGTCTTGTTGCTGGCTTCCGCTCCCTTCATCCAGTTCAAAGCCCTCATCCTCTCCTTGAACGCTCTCCTAAGCACTTCTGCCACTGCGTACGTAACTGCCCTCATCTTTCCTGCATGCCCTTGTGTTCTCTATGCGCTGCCCCGTCTTCCCTCCTGACTGCTCCCTTTGTTTCCTTCAGCCGCTCCTGTCTTTGTGCATCGTCTCATGCTTGGAATAGCCTCTTAATTAATGTCTGGCAAGTGCCCTCCTCCAGAAGATCCACCGATTCTGTGTAGCGGGACCACACACCACTGTTCTGTACTGTATTGAACTTTACAGTACGCACTCATTCCTTGAGGACAGCAGTTCTTGGGGGCACATATGGTGCTGTTTCCTATGGCTTCTGTGAACCTTTGTACAGAGCCACGCACTCTTCTGGTGCCACCTGTATAATTTGTACCTGATCCATTGTATTGGATTATGCAAAGCCCAAAACAGGTGTGTTTAAGAGGCATCATCGCATTTCGAGGTCATAGGAAGCGGCAGAGCAGAAGGGAGCAGGTCTGTAGGGAGGACAGTGCTTCAGACTTCATAAATCAGTTAAACCAAGATTAGATTCTGACCATCCTGCTTATTCCACCTCAGCTTCGCTCCCTGGAGCATGTAGAAGAGATTTCTGAGCTCACATTTCCTGTGCGGGAGGGCGTGTTGGATAAAAAAGCCACAACTCCGTTTTTATGTAAAATTAAAAACAGAGCTGACAAAAACATGGAGTGTCAGGTTTTTCCCCATTAGCTGGTTTCGGGGGATGGGACGGAGAAGAAATATAGGTGGTGGAAAGGATAGTTTGGGGGACTGGTGGTAAGGATAAAGCATCCTTTTACCTGCAAGTCTTCGGTTCCATAGGCCACAGACAGAAAGGGATAATTGGCTGATGGCAGGCTGGTGGATTTCATCGTGCACAGAGGTCCACAATATTAAACTCCCTGCTGTAATTTGCATCCGTAGTCAAAAGTCTTGCCAAAAAGGCAGCAGACTGAATGGAGCGTGGAGAACTGTCCTTTTTCATCCTGGCAAGGTGGTCCCTCCAGCACAGTGTTGAGGGCACATTGCCATGCGGAAGAAGCTGGCACGGCTATTTCCCATGCTAGCACCATTCCTGAGTCTTTAATTTAGAATCAGTAAATACTATTTAGGGCAAAATCTGGAGCTGATGGGAATTTTGCCATTGATTTCGACAGGCGCGACCTGGCCTTTACTGGGCTTTCCTTGTGGGACCTGTGATTTATGTTCTAAGTTGCCTGATTTGCAAGTGGAGTCATATTCAGATACTATTGTGGTGAGTGTGTTGTGAAAATTGGTATCTATCTATCTACTTCGATTCTAAATGGCCTGAATCATAGGCAGAATTATGGGCACACAAATTGTGGCTATACAACAGGAGAGCCCAGGCTTTGGTAATATGACCTATAACCTGCTTTTGAATTCCCAGACAGCTACACTGTTTTTTCCCACTCAGATGAGCAAGCAAAAACTGCTTTCAATCTACTCGGGACCACCTTCTGTTTTTCTTTCAAGATGAAATTTACTGACAATTCCAGATTTCTCTTTGAGGGAGCGTTGTCTGATTGTTAGAGCAGACGGTCAGGGTTCTGTTTCGCCTCTGTCACTGTCTTCACATTTGAATTTGTTACAAGTCACTGAGGCCTTGTCTGTGTTGGGTATTTCAGACGGCCATGGCCAGGTGCTCCCTGGGGTAGATAGGGTAAGCCACTGTACGCCGCAGTTTGCAATAGTGCATCCTGTTCCTGCTTGATCCTGGGGTAAGCTGCTGCAGTGCAAGTCACAGTTTGGCCCAGTTACATGATGGATATAAGCAGGGTATGCCCCAGTGTAGATTCTCTATTGTGCTCTCCCCATCTAGGTCAGATGTACTATTTGCTTATCTCTAGAGGGGTGTCACAGAATTTAACTGCCTTTGCTTGGGATTGAAGATGCTCTGGCAATACAAAGATGTCGGTCTGCATGGTATTATCATTTTAAGGCACTCTAAAGGATTCGCAGCAGGGAGTTGTTCTTTCCTCTAAAAACAGCGCTGAACAAAAACATGGATGTGCAGAACTGAAAGGAAGTTCTTGCTCCACAAACCCAGACAGCCGGTGAGGCAGGGGCGGGGGATTAACAGCAACAACCAGGGAGTTAACCCTTGCCCTTCACGGGTACTATTTCGCAATAGGTTCCCTTGTGAGGGGGGAAACAAGGGTTTCCGTGAGAGAAAACATACCCAATTGGCTGGGATCGCAGTGGCATGACAAGTGATGTCACCCAGGCAAGCTTATTCACGACTGTGTTCTGGCACTTTTCAGGCCCCGGCTTTTCTCTCTCAGCAGAAATGAGAGCGAGATTGGTGCTGAAACGTCATCGGTCCCATTTCCTGCTGAAAGGCGAGAGTCCGCTAGAAGTCACTGCTCTATTTAAGAGTGGAGGCGAGTCAAAGCGAAAGTAAAATTAGGAGCAAGTGGCTGGGAGGCTATTAAATTTCCGAGCTTTGCATGGTGTGAGTGACTGGCTGCTGCAGAATGCAGGCAGGCTGCTCTCAGACATCTTCACTTTGTTAAATGCATGGAGCCAAACTCAGGCCTGGTGTATGGGCATGTCCGTCTTGGGAAAGTTTCAGGGCCAAATTTCAGTGGTGGTGTAGATTGCCCATTTTGTTTAGGTGGGCATGAGTGTATGGCATGCACCAGTGTAGGAGTGCAAAATAACTGCAACTTTATGGGTGTACAAGAAGAGAAGCATGAAAAACTAACTTAAGTACAACAAAGTAGAAATTCCCCTCACCCCCACTCACCTTGGCGTTTTATCCCCATAAGGGCCTCGCTATGTTAGGTGCTGTATAGGAAGACACAGTCCCTGTCCCAAAGAGATTAGTTGCTGTTCCTGTTGCACACACCCAGCTCAGCATGCAAATTACATGTTTTGCACACCCACTGAAAACCAAATCAGTGCAAGTTATGCCACTCTATTGCTTACACCCTCTTCTGACCAATTTACCATGCCCTCTTTGTCATTGCTGAGTTTGGCATATTAGCTTTTATGTATTGTTTTACCTTGAGCTTATTTTCTACTGAGTCCGTTTAAGGGTTTTTCTCTTGGGGCAGCGGTGTGGATTAGGACTAGGAGTCAGGGGAACAGGGTTCTTATTCTGATACTGACTCGCTGCATCACCTTGGGAAAGTTACCCTAGCTATGTGACTCAGTTTCCCCATCTATAAAATGGGGATCATAGAATCATAGAAGATCAGGGTTGGAAGGGACCTCAGGAGGTCATCTAGTCCAACCCCCTGCTCAAAGCAGGACCAATCCCCAATTAAATCATCCCAGGTCAGGGCTTTGTCAAGCCTGACCTTAAAAACTTCTAAGGAAGAAGATTCTACCACCTCCCTAGGTAACGCATTCCAGTGTTTCACCACCCTCCTAGTGAAAAAGTTTTTCCTAATATCCAACCTAAATCTCCCCCACTGCAACTTGAGACCATTACTCCTTGTTCTTTCATCTGCTACCACTGAGAACAGTCTAGAGCCATCCTCTTTGGACCCCCCTTTCAGGTAGTTGAAAGCAGCTATCAAATCCCCCCTCGTTCTTCTCTTCTGTAGACTAAACATCCCCAGTTCCCTCAGCCTCTCCTCATAAATCATGTGTTCCAGTCCCCTAATCATTTTTGTTGCCCTCCGCTGGACTGTTTCCAATTTTTCCATATCCTTCTACAAGAAGTAGGGCCCAAAACTGGACACAGTACTCCAGATGAGGCCTCACCAATGTCCAATAGAGGGGAACGATCACGTCCCTCGATCTGCTGGCAATGCCCCTACGTATACATCCCAAAATGCCATTGGCCTTCTTGGCAACAAGGGCACACTGTTGACTCATATCCAGCTTCTCGTCCACTGTGACCCCTAGGTCCTTTTCTGCAGAACTGCTGCCGAGCCATTCGGTCCCTAGTCTTTAGCGGTGCATGGGATTCTTCCGTCCTAAGTGCAGGATCTGCACCTGTCCTTGTTGAACCTCATCAGATTTCTTTTGGTCCAATCCTCCAATTTGTCTAGGTCCCTCTGTATCCTATCCCTACCCTCCAGCATATCTACCTCTCCTCCCAGTTTAGTGTCATCTGCAAACTTGCTGAGGGTGCAGTCCACGCCATCCTCCAGATCATTTATGAAGATATTGAACAAAACCGGCCCCAGGACCTACCCCTGAGGCACTCCACTTGATACCAGCTGCCAACTAGACATGGAGCCATTGATCACTACCCACTGAGCCCGACAATCTAGCCAACTTTCTACCCACCTTGTAGTGCATCCATCCAGCCCATACTTCTTTAACTTGCTGACAAGAATACCGTGGGAGACCGTGTCAAAAGCTTTGCTAAGGTCAAGGAACAACACGTCCACCGCTTTCCCCTCATCCACAGAGCCAGTTATCTCGTCATAGAAGGCAATTAGATTAGTCAGGCATGACTTGCCCTTGGTGAATCCATGCTGACTGTTCCTGATCACTTTCCTCTCCTCTAAGTGCTTCAGAATTGATTCCTTGAGGACCTGCTCCATGATTTTTCCAGGGACTGAGGTGAGGCTGACTGGCCTGTAGTTCCCAGGATCATCCTCCTTCCCTTTTTAAAAGATGGGCACTACATTAGGCTTTTTCCAGTCATCCGGGACTTCCCCGGATCGCCATGAGTTTTCAAAGATAATGGCCAATGGCTCTGCAGTCGCATCCGCCACCTCCTTTAGCACTCTCGGATGCAACGCATCCAGCCCCATGGACTTGTGCATGTCCGTGCCTACTTCAGAGGGATGTTAATGAATGTTGGTTTTAAAAACAGTATTTCTGTGGTCCTTTTTGTCTGAGGATCTCCAATAATTGATTTCATATTTGCTAGTTCTGTGCCAGCTGGCATGAATCCCTGGAGCTCCATGGAAGTCTATAGCATTTGTGCTGATTTACGCCAGCTGAAAATCTGGCTCATCCTTTCTGTTTAGAAGAGTCCCAAGAGACTCAAACCTGCACTGAATTGGGTGGAGTTGCAGCTGCTCCCATCAAGGTTTTTGAGGCTTGTCTCTGCTAGCTGCCTGAGTCCACTCCCATCTGAGGTCCTCGGTATGTACTTAACAGCAAGCCCGTAACGCTGCCAGTGCTGCCTCCATCATGCTGCTGTTTTTAGCAGACTAGCTCAGTCAGAGCTAGCATGTGTATAATTACCCGAGCTGGGATTTCCACTTCTCAGCGGCTGTATAGACATACCCTTCAAAACTGAACATCTGACACTTCGCAGCCCATGTGAAGCAAGCTGGTGGTATCGGTTCAGTGGAGAGGTGTCCACGCTGCGGTAAGTTTTAAGAAGGTGCTTCTTTCCAGCATGCTGGCTATGATCGTGAGTGTGGTACAAGGACCCAGCTCAGGAGTTAGTCTTCTATTAATGCTGTGTTATTCCCTAGGCTCAGTGTGTACCAAACTGAGAAGAACGCATGGGTCATGGTCTAGGGAGCTTATAGTCTAAGGCCCCAATCCTGCAACTTGTTCTGTGTGGATGCCCTGGTACCTGCCTGGAGCCCCAAATGAAAGCAGTGGGCATCTGCTTGGGTGCAGGTGTCAGTCTGTATGGAACAAGTTGGAGGACTGAGCCCTAAATTATACAAACAGCACTGCCCAAACATCCGATGAAGTGAGCTGTAGCTCACGAAAGCTTATGCTTAAATAAATTGGTTAGTCTCTAAGGTGCCACAAGTACTCCTTTTCTTTTTGCGAATACAGACTAACACGACTGCTACTCTGAAACCTGCCCAAATACAATATCACACATCTGTTAGACATGCCTAGGACATAGATGTCGCAGAGCTGGAAGACCAACTCTTCCAGTTCAAGAAAGATTTGGTATAATCTGTGAAACAAAAATTTTGTCTCCCTAATCTGTTCCCTCGTTTCTTTATGCAGCAAGGAAACCTGCGTTCCTCTGGATGACTGGTGATTATCTTACAACTTCTCTGGACCTCCTATGGAGAAAGATGAAAACATTGCTGACAGGCTGCAAATACTTCTATCTAATGCAGTGGGCCAGTGAGCTAGAAACTTAACGATGATCCCTAGAGGTTAGGCAGTGAGATTAGAAAGCTGGGCAGAGAGAATAATTTAAACCTCCTAAATGGTCAAATCCTGAGAGGCATCAAACACTCACTATTCCTTCGGCTTCAATGGGGATAGGGCTGGATTTAGGTATGAGCACTATAGGCTCCTATCCTGGAATTGTGTGAGTACATCAGAATCCAGCTTTCCTTTTAAAAAAAAAAAAAAAAGTTTCTAGCCCTTATGGCCAGGAAGAAAAGCTTGAAAAGTGACCTGAGTATAAATGATGCAGTGATGTCTGTCTGCATCTGCAGGCCACCTGAAACAATAGCTCTCAGATGGGTGAACGGTCCCATGCATCTCAATGGAGTGTTAACTCCCAGCCCACAGGTCTGGAGATCCTGCAGAGGGATCTGTCTGGCAGGAGGCCCCCCCACCCAAGTAGCCACAGCCTGGCTGCTAGGATAAGCAATGGGGAGCCCCTACTGCTGCCATCTCTAGTGCTTCTGAGTGGGTGGGGAGCCTCTGCTGCCACTCCTAAGCAGAGAGAGGCCCTATGTTGCCGCCCCTGCGAAGGGAAAGGGCCCTGTCCCATTGCTACTCCAAGGAGGCTGGGCTGTCAGGGTAAAGCCCATCTTGTGCTGTGCCTTGGGTTTGGAATTCTCTTAGTCTGGGGGTTGTGGATGCTTACTAAATTCAGGCCCGTACTATGGATTATGAGGTAAAGAGTGAAGATATGAAAGACAGCCTGCTGTGGTTTAACAGCTATACCGATGAGAAGGGTAGGTAAAATTCACTGTGCACAAGGTCCTTTTCTGTGCAAGGTAAATGGTGCATAGGCCTTGTGCCCGCTCTCTGTATCAGGGTGAATTTCACCCATTGCCTTATCAGCAGGTTTTAGAGCCCTTCACAAAGTGAAGTATCAGGACCCTCCCACTTCAAGGATGGAGGGACTGAGGTGTAGAGAGACCGTGAGTTGCTAGGTTACACAGCACATTAGCAGCAGAGGGCCTGATCCAACTCTTGTTGAAATCAGTGGGAGTCCTTCCATTGATGTCAGTGGGCTTTAGATAAGGGCCAGAGTGAGGAATAGCACCTAGGAATCCTGATTTCCTGTCCTGCGTGCCATTCTCCCAATCATGCTGACTACCCCTGCTGTGTTTATTAAAGGGATCCCACGAAGGGGGATTGAAGAGCAGTCTAGCCCTCTCAGAAGCCCGCATTATCCATTCTGAAGCTGCTGTTTTCAGTGCAGCTCTGTCCGCTGATGCTCCCAGCACAGCTCTTGTCTTCAGACATGCTGAGATGTAATTAGTCTAGCAGGTGTCCAGTACGGCAGCTTGTTAATAAGAATCCCTAAGATAATGCTGTAAACGTGTATGATGCCTTCAGAAGAAGGGTACATTTCCTGCCCCTGAAAAGCTCTCAATTGCCTTCTATCCTCGGCAACTTTTAGCATCTCACATAGGTTCCGTCTTACCCCATGTGCATACACTGTGAAATAATTAGTTTGCTGGATTCACAAAGAATTTCTCGAACGTCCCCTCCCTTGTAAAGCTATAACTTCCTCAGAAAAATAATCCAAGTTCAAAGTCTCCATTTTTAAACTAAATTAAGGTAACCAGGTTTCTCACTTTGCAACTTTCGTCCATCAGAGCATCTTTGTCCTGCGTAGCACTCCACGGAGGTTCAACACCTGGCACAGGCTTTGGAGTAGAGCTGGGTGGAATTCTGAAATTTCAAAAAAGTAAGAAAGGAACTATTAGATGAAGGTTCAAAAAAAGAGGAAGAAGGGAAGGGATGGGGATTTTTTTAAAAACAGGATATGGAGTCTTTCACCTCCAGGTTGTTGTTGGCCAATGTGAAGTGAACTGAACTGGTGGGTTTGTGAGTTGGCGGTGGCTTTTAGAATGCTCATGTCTGAGGAGTAAAGCCGTGCGGAAAATATTCCTGTGAAGTCCATTCTTTCCTGCCACTTGCCTATTCTGATAATCAAAGGAAATACAAACCAAAACAGAAAAGCTCAGGGGGAAGGGAAAAATAATCTCTGAATGGAATAGTTATTTTGATGTGAGGAATGCATGGGTTTTGAGGTTTGAGAGAGGAGACAGATGCTGGCTGTAGCAATTCAATTCATCAAGGTCGACCTAAATATGAAACTGAGTTATATTAACTCCTCCTAATTGATTATCTTGCCTTTGATCTATAGGACTACTAGTGAATAAGAAAGCCAGAGTTTGGCCTATACACTAGTTTCAATGTGGTTACTTGTGTGATTAAGGAGAGCAAGATTTGACCTATGCACAGGTTGAAATGGGACTGATCATATGAACAAAGACACAGGTTTGTTGTACATATGTATTTGAATGGGACCACCCATGGGAGTAAGAAGAGCAGGAGTTAGCCCCACATAGATACTTTTCTAAAGCATCTGTCACCATAGTTTCTGAGTCCTACGGTACTGGTGCACCCTGGGGCAGGAAGAAGAATTGTAGTTACACTAATTCGGCTGTTTTCCCCCTAGATGCAAATTTCCCTCCCTAACAAAAACAGGATGAGGGTGGGGAATGGGGCGTGTCTCATGAATGTATACCTGGAGCCGAGGACACAGACTGCGGGGGAGAGCCCTTAGCAGCTGTCTCGACACCCAGCTGAAATGCAGGCAGAATCCTGATAAATAAATGATTCTGTACCATTCTACTGGCCAGCCTGTATGGAGATACCCATGAAAGCTGACTTTCCCTAGAAACTGTCTAGACTACCAGATGAAATGTTCCAAGCAGACTCAGAAAGCCGTCTGCAGTGGGTGGGGTCGTTGCTAGCAGACAGCTGGTTTCTTGGTAGCGGGAATGGCTGGCATGACAACAGTATATTTGCAGGCAGGTTTCCTCCCTATTCATCGATGCGGGTCAGGTTCCTTTTTTCTCCCAGCCTGTTTCTTCGATAGCTTTTAAACACGGTAACGTCTCTTTCTCTGTTGGTTTGCCTAACAAGCAAAGGACATGCCTGTATGTCACAAAGGAAAAGCAGCGCTGTAGCTCCCAGCCCCCCTGAAATCCCCTGGTAAACATCCGCATTGTCAGTGCTCTCTTCTCCCCCCGCCCCCGCCTGCAAGGGACACAGAGAGGAGTTTCCTGGATTTCAATGAGGTTTGCTGCTTTTAAAGTGCTGCAGTCAGAACAGTATCTATCTTCATGACCCTGATGGAGAAGTTGTCTGCAATTTAATCAAAAAGGATCTTTCTGTGGGTTATTTTTAAAACCATTCCATAGGATTGAATAGAGAATGATCCCTGCTCTAGAAAGGCGACCATTTTTATTACATTGTCTATTCCGAGTCGTTTCTATTGACCCCTTTATTAAGGCCGAGGTTTTCAGAAGTGAGGAGTGATTTTGAGTGTCCCCTTTGGGACTCACTAAATGGGCCTGATTGTCAGAGGACGGATGCTCAGCACTATCTGAAAATCAGGCCCTGTGAGCTGATGCACCAGCTGGGCAACGTGAAATCACACTCCAAGCAACTGCTCAGCTCCAGCTAATTTCACAGGGCTTTCCTTATCAACAGAGACTCAAGATAACACGAGAAAGCCACCGGATCCATCTCACCACCCTTCAGGGTCCTGTCTAGTCCTTGTTTCCAGGGTTTCACAGGCAGCTGCCTGACAGATGCAGAAAGCCCCTTCACTGACCAAGGGGTCTCTCCTGTTTGCTCCCCTACCTAAGACTGGACCTTTTTTGGTGACTCTACAGCGGGCAAAACCAAACCCTTTTTTAAAATCAGTGTTCCCCTCTCCCCAGAGCTGGCTTTGCATTGCAGATGGCTTGTGAGCCCTTCCTTTGGACTGTGCTCTTCACGCCTCCAACCCCAGATGACTGGGAAGGGACCCTTGACAGAAAGATGTTAAATAACCTGTTTCAGAGTAACAGCCGTATTAGTCTGTATTCACAAAAAGAAAAGGAGGACTTGTGGGACCTTAGAGACTAAATAAATTTGTTAGTCTCTAAGGTGCCACAAGCACTCCTTTTCGTTAAATAACCTGTAACTTGTGTTCTTTGTTCAGTTTGGTTGGTTGGGTTTTTTGGGTTTGTTTTTTGTTTTGGTTTTTTGTTGGTGGTATTCTAGTGATAAAAAAAGGTTTGAAGAAAAAAACACACAGGCAGAAAATGAAGCACATGTCATATAGATTATATATGTTCATAATGTTGAGTATAAATGGGATAGACACAAACGTTACTAGGAAGCTTTATACACAGTCTCCTGTAGGGCACAGGAAAGGGAGCAAGCGTGTGACTTTTCAGCTACAGCTCCCAATCTTAAAGAGCCCAAGGACTGCAACAGGTGCACGAGCCCTGAGGCCGAAAGCCCAGGCCCTTTTTAAGGCGTCTCATGTTGGGACCCCACCCTCACAAGTCACTTTTGAAAATCTTGCACTGTGACATAGGTATGGGTGTCTATCTGCTGAGGTTCTTACATCATGCCCTCACTTTCACGCCAGAGCCCATAGGAGAATTGTTTACTACAGCATGGTTTAGCTTTGGGTTGCTCCCAGTTTATTATTCCTAGGATTAGCCGGCTGGCTTCAGCAGTTCAGGGATGGCAGCAGCAGTAAAAACCGTAGCAGGAAGTTGCTGCCCTCCAGCCATGCAACCTCCCTGTCAGCCCCAATATTTTGTAAGCGTCGGAGTAGATCAGCCCATCTGGGCAGCTGATGCCTGTTCGCTCGAGCCTGAGCTTTCTGTCATGCACTCCCTTGCCTAAAGCAAGGCTGGGAACTGCAGAGGAGCTGAAGGGAGTTGTGAGGTGCCCGTCTCCCACTACATGTGTTTACAGTTGTGCTCTAGGAGATTTTTGGGCTAAATACAGAGGTAAGGGGGTGGAATTTTGTGGACTGTGTTCTACATGAGGTCAGATTAGATGACGTAATGGTCTCTCTCCTGGCTTTAAAATCGATGACTCCATGAATTGAGTGTCTAACTCCCTTAGGCTCTATGGAGAATCTCCACCAAAAGCTTTATTGTTGATTTTTAAGGGAGGCTGCTACACAGAAGCCCTATTTTGTATCCAGCCTCAGAAGAGCCTTTAATGTTTGTTGGTCTTGCCTTTTTAAAAAAAAAAAATCCATCACGGCAAAAGGCAAATCAAAAATACCCCTGGTTCTTTATTCGCTGGGGCCCAGATTGAGTTAGGCATGGAAGTACCTTTGCAGATCTGGGCCTGACACGTTAGCAGATGGCGAAGCAGTCTGGGCTCCAAAAAGTCTTTAAAATATTATGGGTGAGTGTGAGGGATATTCACCTTTTCAAAGGGCTGCTTCTGATTCCTGATTTTAACTCTACAGCTATGAAGCGAGGAAATCATTAAGTTGGAAGAGTATTTTTCCTTTGCATAGCACAGCTCCCATACTTGCAAGCTTCCCCCCTGAGCATCAGTAAATTCATTTGGGTGGTTTTAGGAATAGAGACCGCTATTATCCCTATATGTTAAATAACAACACTTGGCCAGTTACAGAGCCCTATTCACCTGCAAATCTCAAAGGGCTTTACTGATGTCCTTAAGTATCTTTAGCCCCATTGTGTACACGGGGAAATTAAGGTACAAGGAGGTTCAATAAGGGTGGCAGGCAATGGCTATTGTGATTTCAGTGGGCCACATCCTGGCAGGGACTCAGCCTCTTCAGAGTTCAGTGAACGCAGGAGGAATTTGTCCGAGTAAGAGCCAAATAAAAATTGAGCAAGGGCTTCTTGACCTTCTCCAGTAATCATGTTATTTATTAAGACAAACTAGACATGATTTGCAATATGGGATTATTATCTTTAAATAGTCCATAGGGACTTGGGCAAAGGTGCAGTTACCAGAGACGCAGTGTTTCCCAGTGGATAGGGCACTGGACCGAGACTGAGAAGACCAGGGTTCTATTCCTGACTGTGCCACTGACTTTCTGTGTGACATTGGGCATGTCATTTAATCTCTCTGTCATTCCTCCCCCCACCCCCCGCTCCCCCTTCTATTTAGACAGTGAGCTCTCTGGGGCAAGGAGTCTCATACTGTGTGTTGCATAGGAGCTAGCACAATGGGACCCATGGCAGCATCTAGATGCTACTGACAGACATATAGTAGTTTGCAATTAAAACATTAATACCAAGCCAGCTGCAGCAAGAGAATTAAGATGTTTATAAACTGCACAGTTTGAGGGATTCATAAACTCCTTTGGTAATACAGAATTAGCCTTTATTGAGGAGCAAAAACATAAAGCGTGCTTCACAAAGGATTGCCTGTTAACAGCAGTGGTCATTTAACATGGATGGGGTGGGGGAAGTATTTTCCAACAGGAAACAGTGTCATTGGAAGTGAGCCAAGCACAAAAGGGACAAAGCCTGGCCTGTGGCCATATTATACCATCCAGGCTGCAAAGGCTGCAGAGCAGGAAGGTCTCTCATTGTGCTAAGGGACTGATCATCCAAAAAGGGACGTTTCATGGCGGTGAGGATGATCAGTACGTGAGAATGATAGCGAGCCGGCCCCTCTCCGATAATTGATTAATTATTCTCATTTTTTGAACCAGTGTATTAAGTAGGGGTCAGTGCACTAAAAACTCATTAACCAGGGACAAGCACAGAGAACTGAAAACAAATTGCATCAGAAGGGATGAAAACAAGCCCCCCCCCACCTTGAATGGCCCAAGTCACCCTGCTCGAAAGTCTCAATGTGCAGCACTGCAGGAAACGTTGCTCCCTACTAGACGATCTTACCTATCGTTATTTGTATTACAATAGTACCTAGCTGCCCCAACCAAGATCAGGGCCCCATTGGACTGAGTGCTGGGCACACGGAGAGTGAGAGAGTGCCTGTCCTGAGGAGGTTGCATTTTAAATGGACAAGACAAACAAACAAAGTGTGTGGGTGGGTGGGTGGAGGGAGGGGGCGTAACGAGGAAGATTTTATCCTCGTTTGACAGCTGGAGAACAGAGCCAGAGAGGGTAGGGATTTAGTCAGTGGGATTTAGTCTCCAAAGTCATTTAGGCCTTGTTTTCGTGACAAAAAAGGTGTGTTCTTAACTTGAGTTCAAATTCTAGTGAAGACGAGGCAGGCGTAGTTTTAACATGAGTTAGCAGCGCAAGTTAAACACCAGAGTGCACTATGGCTATGTCTTCACGGCTGAGCGAACTCATGTGATCTACATTCAGGTCTGAGCACCTGGGTTATTTTAGCACATAACTGTGTCCTCACTGGCACTGCAGTCACCTCTGTGTGTCTCTCTAGGGCTTTTGGGGGCGGGGGGAGATATTGCATAATTCTCTGTGCTGCAGTGAGCTGAGCTGCTCTAAAGTTCTTTCCCAGTGACGAGTTGTCTGTCCTTCTAGTCACATGGGGGGAATTGGGGGAAGGCATTGGAGAACTATTAGCACTTGTGGGATTTAACCTAAAAGCACCACTAAATTCAGATCAGAGGGTTTTGTACATTGACAGGAGCTGGGTTGGAG